>NC_059374.1:11032300-11373948 GCF_019703515.2 Myxocyprinus asiaticus
TTTGGTCAGTAAGCAGGTTTCTCCACAGCAACGTAAATTTCGCTGCGACGTTTGTGTAAATAACAAACATGGTATCTGAGGAAGACTTCACTATTTTATTCTCTGTTGCTTCGCTTTTAGTTCTAGACATTCCAGAATTGTTGCTGTGTTTGTTTCCTTAACTTTCCATCGTGATATGCAGCGGAATTGCGCTGCAATAGTGGGGATTCCCTGTAAGAGTGGATATAAGTGAATATGAGGGACCGTCAATATTTTAGAGTGGTGTGTGTAAATGTAAAAGTATAGTTTATAGTGTATGTGCTTTTCCCACTGTTGTCCCAGAAATGGTGAATTATTTCTGCTGTGTTGACTTGTTGTTAGGCTCCATCCTATGACGTTTGTTCTCTGGTCTGTTCCACGCACATGCACACATTTCAAAAACCTGTTAGAACGCCTCTTATGTATTTAAATCACCACATTAAGCTGTGTTCTCCGGGCGAAACCTAGGTGTGTTAAACCACTTTCTCTTGATCCCTTAAACGCCGTAAGGAAATCAGCATTCTCCTTTACATGATGTTTCAGAACGCCGCTTTCTGCAAAAACCCTGGAATAAACCGTTTTCTTAAGTGCGTGGTCAGTTTCTGTCCATCCTTGGGGTCCTTTGCAAACTAGAGTGCAGCTAAAAAAGAAGTAGCTTGACCTAAGTTGTGCTGTTGTCTATTTCCTTGTCAGGTCAGAAACTCAAAACAAAGGCATATCTAACCAGGGGTACATTTATCCCTTTGTGATAAGGCCGGAATTGAAATCTTGCGCTTTCCTATTCCAGCAATGTGACTGACTGTTATCAGACATAGCCACAGTATGGGCCACCCTGGTGTGGAACTTATTTGCATATCTTAAAGTATACAGTTAGATCAATGTCCTTAAAATTTCACCTATGCATTCACCAAACAGAGTTCCCCAAATACTCCTTCTGCCCTTACAAAGAATCTAGAGTTGCCACAAATTTGCTGCAAATTTGCCGCAAATTTGGCACTCGTTAAGTTTCACATGCAAATATTGTCGCCAACGGTTTGCTGCAGGTTCACCTCTACTGGTGAAGAGCTGCAAACTTCTGGCAAACATTTGCATGTGAAAATAATGAGTGGCGAATTTGCGGCAAGTTGGCAGCATGTTTGCGGCAAATCTAGATCTTTTGTTAGGGTGCTCTCCCTGCCCTGACTCTACTCTCTCATATTTTGGATAAAGTTAGTCCTGTACTAAACTAATGTTACTGACATCTGCCCACTCAAACAAAAATCAAAGTTTAAAGCACTACAGTGTTTACACTTTTCAGCAAGTCAACCTATAAATAGCTAACCTATTGTCTCTGCACATTAAGCTGGTACAGGACAAATTAATAATTAAGAAATTACACTTCATTTTTATTTCAAATGAATCAAAGGCTTGTTTGTTCTTCATAAGTGTACTATCACTCAGTAAACACATTCCAGATTGGCTTCAGCATTTTTGTTTATTTCTTTTTCTACATTTACTTTCTTGAGTAAACTGTAATGCAAATGAGAGTGTAATTGCCAATAAAGACAGCATGTTTGATTCATCGTGAGACATAACAGAATTAATGGCTTACAACGTCAATAATTCACTGCAATAACGTTGTACTCAGACACCAAGGAGTCTCGGTCTTGAGGTGCAAGATCAATAACAACTCCTCCATTGAGGCTAATGGCTCTCCAGGAGTGTGTGTATATATGTGTGTGTGAGTGTTTTTGTGAGTACAAGCACATGCCCGTGTGTAGGGTATTTGAGAGTGATGCACTTTGGCCCTGTGCTCTAATTCAGGTATAGGTTTACTGAAAATGTGGTTGTGAGTCCTGAAAATTAAAGAAAGTTAGTTTGGTTTTAGACTGCGGTTGCCAATCATGTTAATAACCAAACTGTGTGTAAACGTAACCATATTTTGCACTCTAAAACATGGCTGACATCTTTATTGTGTTGCCGTGTGAATGTTGTCAGTGTATGAAACCTTGCAACGCCCATTTTCAAAACACTGCTCACTTTTAACTTTTGCTCTTACTCCCTGATATTCCCCTGCCCTACAGGCTTCCTCTCAAACTAGCCAGTGACAGATCAGCTCAAAAGCCCAGAATGGTAGTAGCACCCCTGATCTAACAGCATGCTGCATGCATCACTGCATAACCAGAGAGGTTGAAAAATTCATCCTCTTTTTATTACTCTGTTTCTCTGTGTTGTAAGTGGCACAGGGAAGTCAACCTTGTTTGTAAATAGCCCCAATTTTAATCAATTGCTACTAACCACCTGAAATCAAAGTATTTGATTTTGTCAACCCTGCTGAAAAACCAGTATTGCTGGTAACCAGCTTATGTTGTGTTTTGGGTGCTGGTTCCCCTGCATGGAATGTTGGTGTGCTGTGCCCCCACCAGGCTTTTTAACTAGCTTAACCAGCTTCATCAAAAAAGCCATGCTGGTCAACAAGCTTCACCAGCAAGGTTTAGCTGGTAAAAAGCATGGCTATGCTGGTCCATCAGCTAGACCACCAAACCAGCACTAACCAGCATAAACTAGCCTAGACCAGCATAGGAATTGCATGCTGGTAAAGCTGTTGTTTTTTTGTTTTGTTTTTCAGTAGGGAAGTAGGATGTAGGTCCTGGGACAACATTCATATCAACAAATTGGGTTTTAGGGTTAATTTTGGAAGGTGCCTTTAATTTCAGGCCTTAGTCTTGCCACTGACCATACTTTAGTTGAAGCCACCCTGATATCATGAAAATTCCTTGGCTGTGGCGACATTATTGCAAATTGACATTACGTGGTTTCTTAAACTTTTGCTGCAGTTCCAAAGTGAAATGTCCACTGTGTGGTGCTAAAAGTGAGTTACATTGTCTCCCAAATTTTCCCTCTAATTTATGGGTAGTTTATGTTTTGGGTTAAGGTAGAACTGTAATGAAGTTCCAGGACCAAGAAAGGATATTGATCCAGGAAGTCATCCTGTTTGGTTAAATTACAGCATGCTCTGTTTGCCTGCCACACAGTGAAGGGTATGACTGTAAGTGGGCTAGCTGTGGTCTATTTTGATGCTTCCATTGTTCTCGATTTCTGAGGATCGATGATGTATGCCACTTTCCAGCTTTTTCATTAAGCTCTTCTGACACTACCTTCTCCCCCTCTGGGCATCATCTCAAGCCCTGCTGCCTCAGATTCCAGAGTAGCACAAGGATAACAGAGTGTTTCATCACTATGGCTTATGCCTGCAGCACCGGCAGCAATATCTTTATCACATCCACCTGCTTCTCATCATGGCTAACTTGAGGACAGATTTCACATATGCACCACCGAAATGGCTCCCAGCTACCTCCACTAGTGAGGAAGTTCATTACAAGAGAGCTTATGCTTGGAACTCAGAAAGTTGCAATTTCCAACTTCCTACTTGGAAAAGTGCAATTAAATGCCACTTCAAGCCAAACTTCCAACTTGGAAACTTGGAAATACACAACACAGATTTCGCCGAGATGAAGTTGTATAAAATCACACGAACATTCATGCATTGTACACCTGCAAAACAAATGCTTGCATTGCATAACATTGTTTATCCTCCACAATTTGGTGGCTTGGTAACTTCTTTGACAGTTGAACATCTACAAAGCTTACATTTGCATTGCCATTTTGTTTCCAAGCATTGGGTAATTGAATACATTTATGGTTGGAAGGAGAAAATAAGTAGAAATATCCCAATTCCAACTTTTAATGGAAATCAGCATTAATATACGTTTTAAATTAAAGGTGATTTTTGATGTTACAATACTTTCTCCATTGCCAGCTTAATATGCAGAGTCAACTACTATATGCACTGTTGAATAAAGCATCCAATCGTCATACTTAAGGATAAGTAAATATACCTTTATGGTAATTGACTCAAGTAAAAGTTAAAGTTGCCAATGAGAAAGATACTCATGTAAAGTTATCAAAGTAACTGATATTAAATGTACTTAAAGGAATAGTTCACCCAAAAATGAAAAGTAACTCATCATTTACTCACCCTCATGCCATCCCATATGTGTATAACTGTCTATCTTCAGCAGAACACAAACAACGTTTTCTGGAAGAATATTTCAGCTCTGAAGTTACATAAAATGCAAGTGAATGGTTGCCAAATTTTTGAAGCTCCAAAAAGCACTTATAGCCATCATACAAATAATCCATACGGCTCCAGTGGAGTAATTAATGTCTTCTGAAGTGAAAAGCTAGGTGTGTGTAAAGAATAATTCAATATTTAAATTTTTTTTTACTAAAAATTCACAAGAGTCAGGGTCACACAGCCTCTCACAGGCCTTGGCAACTTCACATGAGAACTGATGTGGAAATATGAAAAAATACAGAAGTGCAGTGTTGTTTGCAACAAAGGAGAATAGATATACATACAGAGATGCCTCATTCAGCTGGTTTGGATATGTCCACTGCAGCGCCACCTTGGAACGTTGAGCTGTTTGAATCGGTTTGAATCCAAGTGAATGGAGGAGATGCCTCAGACCGCTGCATAAACTGCTTCTGTGTGGAAACTGTACCGCAGTCCATAGGAACAGCTGCAAAATATTTGGCACCCATTCACTTGCATTTTAAGGACCTACAGAGCTGAGATTTTCTTCTAAAAATCTTTGTTTGTGTTCTGCTGAAGAAAGACACTCATATACATCTGGGATGGCATGAGGGAGAGTAAATAATTAGATAATTTTCATTTTTGGGTGAACTATTCCTTTAAGTATCAAAAGTACAAGTAAACCACCCAGAACACCCTAGCAACCACATAGCAATGCACTTAAAAGCACTTTAGGAACTGCATAGCAACACCCTGGCAACCATACAACACCATTTTTACTCAGGAAAGCTCCATTGAAATATTCTTCAGAAAATGTAAATATATTGTTTCATTGTGATAATGTTAATAACTTTTTTCTGATTATGTTTATACCTAAATTGTGCCTAGGTTAAATGAGTTTTGCTAATGTTATTGTTAGACAATTTTATGATTGCATCTGGTCATTATTGATTCATAAATATGGTTCCTTAGTAACTGTATTTTATTGATTTATGAGCATGCTTATAAATATTACTCACATGAACATAAAGCAAAAAACAAAAACACAAACTATCATATACATTTATAGCCAAAACACAATTTACATGCACAATCTCTTTTCTCTAGATTCCCCAGTGTAGACAGAACGTCATGGTTACTGGTGTAACCTCCGTTCCCTGATGGAGGGAACGAGACGTTGGTGTCGATGTAGTGACACTAGGGGTCACTCTTGGGAGCCCGAGACACCTCTGGTCTTTGATAAAAGGCCAATGAAAATTGGCAAGTGGTATTTGCATGCCACTCCCCCGGACATATGGGTATAAAAGGAGCTGGTATGCAACCACTCATTCAGGTTTTGTGCTGAGGAGCCAATATAAGGTCCGGCCATTTCAGCGGATAGTTCAGCATTGTGGCAGGAGGGACCAACGTCTCGTTCCCTCCATTAGGGAACGGAGGTTACACCAGTAACCATGACGTTCCCTATCTGTCACTCACTCGACGTTGGTGTCGATGTAGTGACACTAGGGGTCCCTATACAAAACGCCACAAAGATGAACTGTGTTACGTGAACTGGCGGTGTGTGGTGGGCAGACTTGCTGTGTGCCTCATAGCCAGCACACCAGGTCGACACGTAACCTCCCCTGACACAGTTATGAGTGTCAAACGGCCCTTTTTGGGGACAAGTTGACTACCCAAAGATAGAGACAGGCTTAACCCAGTCGTGGCCTCTTTTCCCCTTCTCTTTTTCCACTCCCTAAAAAAGAAGGGGGATTATCCGACTGGGCCGCCAGGTCTAGTCGGGGGGTGTCCCTCCCAAGGGGAAGACACCGCGGAGACCACACCTCGCCCAAAGAGAGGGGGGGATATTTAAGTGGAAAAATATGTCACATGGTCTTTCCAACCATGTGCAGGGCCTTCAAGGTAGACCCTGCCCAATGGGGGAGGAGTAACTACAAACATGGAGACTGGGGCAGAGGGGCTCTGCCCAAGGAAGACGCAGTTTGCCAGCAGGGAAACGAACTAGCGGAGGATATAGATCGCATGGGGTTTAGCCTTACAGGGAACCACCACCTGCAGAGCACCTAGCCCAGAACAGGGCTCTTAGTTAGCGCGTGTACTGGGCCGGCAGTGAGTCTCTCCGAAAACTCGACTGCCACAGGGCTCGGAGGAAGTCAACCAGGGTACAAATTTTGTTAACATTACTGGGGATTAATGGCGCACGTCTTCAGCTCAAAAGGAGGTGGAAGGCGCTATGTGCAAGCGATACACCCAGCCGGCTATCCCGGGCTTATCCGCTTGTATTGCGTGCCACTATCTGGGACGAAACCGGTTCCACCCGGAGGTTGTAGAAACTTGCAAAGGTGTTGGGTGTTGCCCAGCCCGCTGCTCTGCAAATGTCTGTTAGAGAGGCACCTCTGGCCAGGGCCCAAGAAGCCGCTACACCACGGGTAGAATGGGCTCATAGACCTACCAGGGGCGGCATGTTTTGGGCGAGATATGCCATAGTTATGGCGTCAATGAGCCAGTGGGCGATCCTCTGCTTGGAGACAGCACTTCCTTTCCGCTGTGCACCAAAGCAGACAAAGAGCTGCTCAGAGATTCTAAAGCTCTGTGTGCGATCCAAATAGATGCGTAAAGCACGCACCGGACACAGCGACGACAGGGCTGGGTCTGCCTCCTCCTGGGGCAGCGCTTGCAGGTTCACCACCTAGTCCCTAAAGGGGTGGTGGGAACCTTGGGCACATAACCTGGACTGAACTCCAGGCATGTTTCGCTGACAGAGAACGCTTGCAGGTCACCTACCCTCTTGATGGAAGTGAGCGCAGTCAGGAGGGCAGTCTTCAAGGAGAGTGCCTTAAGCTCGGCTGACTGCAAAGGCTCAAAGGGGACACTCTGTAGACCCTGAAGAACTACAGAGGTCCGATGAGGGAACGAGGTGCGGTATGGAGGGATTCAGCCTCCTGGTGCCTCTTAGGAACCTGATGATCAGGTCGTGCTTCCCTAAGGACTTACCGTCGACTGCGTCGTGGTGTACTGCTATGGTAGGAACGTACACCTTCAAGGTGGAAGGGGACAGCCTCCCTTCCAACCTCTCTTGCAGGAAGGAAAGCACTGATCCAACTGCGCATCTCTGGGGGTCTTCCCGATGGGAAGAACACCACTTAGCGAACAGACACCACTTAAAAGGCATACAGGCGCCTCGTAGAGGGGGCCCTAGCCTGAGTGATCGTGTCTACCACCAGAGGTGGGAGACAGCTTAGGTCTTCCACGTCCCGTCCAGGGGCCAGACATGGAGATTCCAGAGGTCTGGGCGCGGGTGCCAGATGGTGCCCCTTCCCTGAGAAAGAAGGTCCTTCCTAAGGGGAATTTGCCAGGGGGGAGCTGTCGTGAGGAGTGTGAGGTCCGAGCACCACGTCTGGGTGGGCCAGTAGGGTGCTACCAGGGTGACCTGCTCCTCGTCCTCCCTGACCTTGCACAGAGTCTGTGCAAGCAGGCTCACTGGGGGAAACACATATTTGCGAATGCCAGGGGGCCAGCTGTGTGCCAGCACGTCTATGCCGAGGGGAGTGGGGAGGATTCTTGGGAGGCGAACAGGTGGACCACTTGAAGGTGGAGTCTCCACTCTCCCCTGAGGATAACCTGTTGTGACAGCATGTCCGCCGTAGTGTTGAGGTTACCCGGGATGTGAGTGGCTTGCAGCGACTTGAAGTGCTGCTGACTCCAGAGGAGGAGACGGCGGGCGAGTTGTGACATACAACGAGAGCGCAAACCACCTTGGTTGTTGACATATGCTACCGTTGTCATGTTGTCTGTCTGAACTAACACATGCTTGCCCTGGATCAACGGCCGAAATCTCCGCAGGGTGAGCAGAATTGCCAACAACTCGAGGCAGTTGATGTGCCAATGCAGTCGCGGGCCCATCCAGAGGCCGGCGGCTGCGTGCCCATTGCAAACAGCGCCCCAGCCCATTTTGTAGGCGTCTGTCATGACCACGACGTGCCTGGGGACCAGTTCTAGAGGAACACCTGCCCGTAGGAACGAGAGGTCGGTCCAAGGGCTGAAAAGACGGTGACAGACCAACATAATGGCCACGCGGTGTGTCCCGTGGCTCCATGGCCATCTCGGGACTCGAGTTTGGAGCCAGTGCTGAAGCGGCCTCATATGCATCAACCCGAGCGGGGTGGCCACCGCCTTCAAATTGAACGCCTTCAAACAGGCCAGCACCGACTGGGCGTGCTCGTTCGTAAGGCGCGCCGTCAAGGAGACTGGGTCCAACTCCAAACTGAGAAAAGAGATGCTCTGAACCGAGAGGAGCTTGCTCTTTTCCCAGTTGACCCGAAGACCTAGTCGGCTGAGGTGTGAGAGCACCAGGTCCCTGTGTGCGCAGAACACGTCTCGAGAGTGAGCTACGATTAGCCAGTCGTCGAGATAGTTGAGAACGCGAATGCCCACCTCCCTTAATGGGGCAAGGGCAGCCTCTGCGACCTTCGTAAAGACACGAGGGGACAGGGACAGGCCGAAAGGGAGGACTTTGTACTGATACGCCTGACCCTCGAACGCGAACCGCAGGAAGGGTCTGTGTCGAGGAAGGGTTGTGGCGTGGAAGTACGCATCCTTCAGGTCTACCGCCGCGAACCAATCTTGATGCCGGACGATCGCCCGAATGCGTTTTTGCATCAGCATCTTGAACGGGAGTCTGAGTAAAGCCTAGTTCAGAACTCACAGGTCCAAGATTGGCCTCAACCCACCGCCTTTTTTCAGTACGATGAAGTAGGGGCTGAAAAACCCCTTCTTCATCTCAGCTGGAGGGACAGGTTCTATCGTGCCCTTCCGTAGGAGGGTAGCGATCTCCGTGCAAGGTAGCAGCATTTTCGTCTTTCACCAAGGTGAAGTGGACACTGCTGAACCTGGGTGGATGACCGGCGAAGTGAATCGCACAGCCGAGTCGGACGGTCCGGACCAGCCCTCGTGACAGATTGGAAAGCGCAAGCCATGCGTCCAAGTTCCGCGCAAGGGGGACCAAAGGGACAACGTCATCGGACGTACCAGTAGGTGGGGCCTCGTGGTGGGGCGGAGCTCGAGGTGCCACACCACGTCGTGGCCGTGCTGAGTCTAAGGATATCGAAGCACTTACCTGGCTCCTTGTGACCACCCCCGGAACAGCCTGGGACGGGGGAGGAAGAGGCCTGTCCTCGTGACCCGTGGAGACTGTCAGATCGGGGGCGGATTTGTGCCACAGCTGGGCGCTCAGGGGCGGGAGACCGCCGCTGGAGTGCAAAACCTGCCAAATAGAGTGGTGAACGGTGGTCCTGATGACGGCCGTACACACCGGATACGTGACCCAGGGAACAAGGAAACCGCTCTTGCTGAGCTCTTGAGTACTGCAGCCACTTGGGCATGCAGCGCAATTAAATGCAAAAGGTAACAAAAAGATGGAGATTTGCTTACCAGCTCCAGAGCAGTGAGTTTCGTTGTTCCTGGGTCGCCTGTCTCAAGGGCGCTTTGAAGCCTTTCACGGGTTCTGGGCGGCCACGAGACGGGTGGCGTCTGCTTCCCGCGGTGGGCTCCACGCCGGGGCCGGGCCGAAGGGGCGGGCTGTGGCGGAGCCGGTGCAGTCACCACAGGGGGACGCCCTTGGCGATGAGTAGACGGGGTGCGGGATCTTGAGCCGCGCCGGGGCAGGATATGCCGGCTAGCATTCATCTACTGCTCTACCATCGAAACCAATCACCGAGCCGCGAGGGTTCAGGGAAGAGCAGTGAAATCCACTCTAACTGACGCCCGCGTTGCCCGGGAAAGCATGTTGTCATCTCCGCATCAGCCTGTGACTGGGCAATCGACCCCGAAATCGCCCCCAGTGCTAGCCACGCTGGCCTCATACCTGTGGGTAAAAGGACCGAGGCGGGAGCCTCTGGGGTGGCTCGCTTTCTTACGAAGGCGAGCCGCGACCGCAACATTGCCATGGACATATTCTCGCAATGAGAACATGACCATCCATGAACACTGTCTCTGCGTGAGCAGTGCCCAGACACGAAAGACAGTGATCGTGACCATTAGAAGGCGAGAGATAACGAGCACAACCAGGAATAACACTCAATCGGAAAAGCATCTTTAAAAAGACGCGTCTTTAGAAAGACGTTCCGTGTTTGTGCTCTTTTAGAGAAATATATACTCTTTTAGAGGGAAAAAATGCTCTTTCAGAAAATATACTCTCTAGTTTTTCTGCTGAAGCACCCAGGGGCGTTCTCTGCAGTGCACCAGTGCAGAGGGGGGAGAAGCCACTGAAATGCGCCGTCAGATCCAGCAGAGGTGAATGAACAGTAGTATTCAGCTCAATGAGCATGACCGTTCGACTCCGAAGAGAAAATCTGAATGAGTGGTTGCATACCAGCTCCTTTTATACCCGTATGTCCAGGGGAGTGGCATGCAAATACCACACGCCAATTTTCATTGGCCTTTTATCAAAGACCAGAGGTTTCTCGGGCTCCCAAGTGTGACCCCTAGTGTCACAACATCGACACCAACTTCGAGTGAGTGACAGATAGGGAACATGCGTTGTCTAGGGTTCCCCTTGTGATTTTGATTCAGATTTGTGAATCTATTTCTGAAATGTATCGTTCAGACTATTTTTCATTTCTATTTGACCAATTTAAAAGAATCAAATTGATCAAAGATTTGACTCAAACGATTCTGGACATCACTATCACTGAGCTGCATATAATTTACATTTGCATCTATTTTATTTTTCCATTGTTCATTCGCAAAACAAGTAACAAAAGGGTATGAAGAAATTAAGCAGAGTAAAAGTATTAATTTTCACTTCAAAATGTAGAAAAGTAAAAGTGAAAGTTAAAGTTCAACGGAAAGGAGGCGGGAACCGGACGAAGCAACAAAGTAATGTTTTAATAAACTCAAACATAAAAACACACAAACATAAACGCATACAGGGCAGCTGCTTGTAGCTCTCTCTCTCTCCCAAACTGCTGCATCTCGTTGCACTTATCCCTCTCCTCAGCTGATTAGCCCGATTGGGGGCTGGGCGTGCATAGTCACGGCCTGGCCCCGCCATCCTCCTTGTCACACTCCTCCCTCCTTTGCCTCAGGCCGGGGACCCCCAGGCGGCCAGCAGCGAGCCCCTCCTCCCCTCACGCACGCCGGCCGTTCTTCCGACCCCGCCGAGTTTTGGTGGCCGGTAGGGAACTCCTCCGCCCCAGCGGCCCCATTGCTCCAGGCGGCCAGCGGTGAGCCCCTCCTCCCCTCACGGATGGCGGCCATTCCTCCACGTCCAGGCGGCCGGTAGCAACTCCTCTGTCCCCCAGCGGATGGCCACGGCTATTCCTTTGGGGTGGATGATAGTGGCAAGGACACTACGACGTTGCATCCCTCCTTCCCGGGCTTCGACACCAATGTAACAGGGTTCAGTGGAAAGGAGGAGGCAGGAACCGGACGACAAAACATGTATTGTTGCACTTTTCAGTCGCACACAATAAGGCCACTTTTCAGCAGTACACAAAAGGTTTTGCTTTTCAGCTTCACTACACATAAATTATGTTGGCTTTTCAGCTCAACACACAAACAGCTTCACACATCTCTCTCTCCCGTCTGCCGCTCTCTCCTCTCCTTAAGTACTCCCACCGCCCCTCGCTAGAACACGAGGCCGGTGTGGCACGCAGGTGAAAGTCATTCACCACTTATCTTCCCGGCCTTGCTCTGCCCAGATGCCGCTCGGCTCTGCCCTGCTCACCACAGAAATATATTTTAAAAAACTGTACTTAAGTTACAGTCTCAACCAAGGGCCTGAGTTTGGTGCTAGAAAATCGTTTGTGTTCAGAATACCTGTTTGGTCATTATTTTTGTTATTCCGTATGTTAATGCTAGTGACGCAGAAAGAAATTGCACTTAATTTACAGGCTTTTGAAAGATTTTCATTTTGTTGTGCTTCCAATGAAGCATGTGGTGAGTTTAAATTTAAAACCAATCTTCAGAAAGCAAAAATAATTAAATATGTTACAAAGTTTCTTTGTCTTCCCTTTTTCATTTTTCCTTTAGCACTCTCTCTAGGAGATGAGGACAAGCTACCAGCACTGCCATTTTCAGATCCAATTGCAGTACTTTGCCTCATTACACAGCTGCTGTAAAACTGGGCGTCAGTCAGAACTTTTGAACAGAAAGGACAATGTGACCACAGCACATTGCAAAGGATAGCAGTTTGCTTGTTTGTTGCTGCATTACAGCTGACTGCTGTGTTGAAACCCTCAAGAGGGCCATTAGATTGCAGAGTACAGGCTGCATTAGGATTGCATTCACAGTAAGTACCGGGAAGGTTACAGCTCTCCTGATTTCTCTCAAACCCCTTTCATATAAGGTTGTCTTCTTTTTTTTTTTTTATGGCAATGAAATTTATTGGCCTTCGGATATGCATGCCAGCTGGCCAGTTCTGTTGCATTGTAATGATGTCATGCTTTCATGGTACTTTTCCCCCCAGTCCTTATTGTTGTGATGCACTGAATCAATGGATGGTATAAGAGGTGGCTGGATGCTGGGGTGACAATACATTTTAGCTCCGATCTGACATCACATACTTTAACTACATAACTAACCAGGCTTTCATCTGAAAACGTAATTATGCGTGAATAATATTCAGTACCCTCAATCAACAAATGGAACAAAGGAGCTCTACCAGGCAGGAAGGGAAGAGTAGTTGTGATGAAAACTGCTCTCCCTCCTCCCACTCTGCCCCTTTCCATAGAATCATCCTTTCCACTTCCCTTGCATACAAATATGACACATCCATGACCATTTAAAACGTGCAGTATTTTGTACTTAATATATGGCTAAAATTATTGATACTGATGGGTCAATCATGACAGTGAAATATTTTTGTTTACACGTAACGGTAATATATATATATATATATATATATATATATATATATATATATATATATATATATATATATATACACACACACACACACACACACAGAGTTAAAGGAATAGTTTACCCAAAAATGAAAATTTGCTGGTAATTTAGTCACCCTCAGGCCATCCAAGATGTATCTGAGTTTCTTTCTTCATCAAAACTGAATTTAAGACTTTTAGGATTACATTTCAGGCCTCCTCCTCTAACAACGCAAATGAATGTCCTCCATTTTTTGACGGTCCAAAATGCATATTTAGGGTGCATCAAAATAATCCACACGACTCCAGTCGACAAATAAAGTTCTTCTGAATGCAAACAATTGATTATTTAAATATTGATTTCTGAACTCTTCCTAAGTTAAAACATTAGTACTGTGTTGTTTAAAAATTAATATGAACTTGTTTTCTTTGGTTCCAGGTCTGAAAACACTGCATCTTTTTTATTTTTACCAGTTGTCATTTTCTGAAAATAGATGCACTAAATGACAATATTTTTATTTGGAATTTGGGAGAAATGTTGTCAGTGCTTTATAGAATAAAACTAAAATGTTCATTTTACTCAAACACATACTTATAAATAGTAAATCCAGAGAAACTGATCATTTTGCGGTGGTCTCTTAATTTTTTCCAGAGCTGTCTATATATATATATTTGTTCATACATAATAACATCATTTCAACTCAAACCGATATCGCATGTCAATTTATTTATTTATTAATGGTATTTTTATGGCAAGCAGCCATGTAATAAGCAAGATAATGTACAGTCAGTATGACATTATCCCAAAATAAACCCCTTCAGGGTGTTCCTGATCACCCATCCCTTGCTCAGTCACTATCACCTTTTAACCTCCCATTCTGAGATGTACATCATATTGTCCAGTTATTAAATAAACATGAGAATCAAACAACCTGGTCACAAAAGGTTAAATCGAATGCAAAAGAAAAAAAAAGGGCTCTGTTCTTTATTTCCACATTACAATACTTACAGGACTATGAGGACCATTACTATATACACTATATTGGCAAAAGTATTCGCTCACCCATCCAAATAATTGAATTCAGGTGTTCCAATCACTTCCATGGCCACAGGTGTATAAAATGAAGCACCTAGGCATGCAGACTGCTTCTACAAACATTTGTGAAAGAATGGGCCGCTCTCAGGAGCTCAGTGAATTCCAGCGTGGTACTGTGATAGGATGCCACCTGTGCAACAAGTCCAGTCGTGAAATTTCCTCGCTACTAAATATTCCACAGTCAACTGTCAGTGGTATTATAACAAAGTGGAAGCGATTGGGAATGACAGCAACTCAGCCACGAAGTGGTAGGCCATGTAAAATGACAGAGCAGGGTCAGCGGATGCTGAGGCGCATAGTGCGCAGATGTCGCCAACTTTCTGCAGAGTCAATCACTACAGACCTCCAAAGTTCATGTGGCCTTCAGATTAGCTCAAGAACAGTGCGTAGAGAGCTTCATGGAATGGGTTTCCATGGCCGAGCAGCTGCATCCAAGCCATACATCACCAAGTGCAATGCAAAGCGTCGGATGCAGTGGTGTAAAGCACGCCGCCACTGGACTCTAGAGCAGTGGAGACGCGTTCTCTGGAGTGACGAATCACGCTTCTCCATCTGGCAATCTGATGGACGAGTCTGGGTTTGGCGGTTGCCAGGAGAACAGTACTTGTCTGACTGCATTGTGCCAACTGTGAAGTTTGGTGGAGGGGAGATTATGGTGTGGGGTTGTTTTTCAGGAGCTGGGCTTGGCCCCTTAGTTCCAGTGAAAGGAACTCTGAATGCTTCAGCATACCAAGAGATTTTGGACAATTCCATGCTCCCAACTTTGTGGGAACAGTTTGGGGATTGCCCCTTCCTGTTCCAACATGACTGCGCACCAGTGCACAAAGCAAGGTCCATAAAGACATGGATGAGCTAGTTTGGTGTGAAAGAACTTGACTGGCCTGCACAGAGTCAATGACCTCAACCCGATAGAGCACCTTTGGGATGAATTAGAGCGAAGACTGCGAGCCAGGCCTTCTCGTCCAACATCAGTGTCTGACCTCACAAATGCGCTTCTGGAAGAATGGTCAAAAATTCCCATAAACACACTCCTAAACCTTGTGGAAAGCCTTCCCAGAAGAGTTGAAGCTGTTATAGCTGCAAAGGGTGGGCCGACGTCATATTAAACCCTATGGATTAAGAATGGGATGTCACTTAAGTTCATATGCGTCTAAAGGCAGGTGAGCGAATACTTTTGGCAATATAGTGTATTATCTTTCATCAAGTCCCTCTACTGAAGTAGGCTCCATTAGAGCATAGGATAAGCTCTAAAGCACTACCATCTGCTGGTAAAAGTTGGTTAATACAGCTCATTTAAAGGAGTAGTTTACAAAAAAATGAAAATTCTGCTAAAATGTCACTATCATGTTGTTCCAAACCCATATGGTGTTATTTTTTTAAATACTGTTTGTTGATTGGGTCGCCTCTATGGGAATAAAAGTCATACCTTTTAGTCATCTCGTACGAATGACTAGTATGATGATTTAAATTTCAGTCCGTTCATCACACAAAGTTATTTTATGGCTTTACAAGACTTGAACTCTAGCTCACAAGTAACATACTTTGCTACTCTTAAGCTGTTTTTTTTTGGGGGGGGGGGGCTTGACAGACGTGGTCACTATGAATTGTATATGTCATTATGAAGAATATATGAAGAACAAAACAATAAACACAACAACATTCTGTTACCAGGCAAATATTAACATCATTAAAAATATTTTTAAACTTCATCACACATCAGCAATAAAATCATAGAAGAGTTTCTTGGCTTCTAAAAGTTACATTTTATCAGTGACAAATGTGTTCACAAGATTTTGGCCCCAAGGACACATATTCTCCCTACAGAGGACAGGACGTGTAATAAAATCCAGTGCTCGTCCTTTTGCTGCCTTTTCACTCAGCACCACTGCAATGATCAGAGGAAATAAACACACCTATAAATCACAGCAGGTCCTCCACAGGCCTGTCATTACCACAAGCCTGACAGAAAATAAATCATGTTTACGAAAATGCTGTTTTTTAGGGAGAACCAAAAAATATTTACACTTCTACAATCTGGCACTGTTTTCAGATAGAGCAGATTTGAGAGAAAAATGGAATTGAGGATATGAAATTGGAGAGACTGAAAAAAATATATGTAAACATCTCATCTTGCTTTAGGCAAGGTGCTCATGTTTTTTAATGAGAATGCCTCCTGGTGACCTCATTAGGAGTTCATCAACATATGAGTCATAAATCTCAAAAGATAACCATGCAGAGAATCTATTACCAACACTTAATTTTTTTTTTTTTTTTAAAACTAAAAAAAAACCTACTATGGTATTATTATTGTTCTTTGGCTATGATGTCATGGTAATATGGGTTTTGTTGTTGTTTTTACATTTACAATAGCTATACATCACCTTTGGAGTACTATGTAAATTCCATGGTATATGCATATGGTAATCATTTTACTATTTCCCACATTTTAGAATGATAGTAAATATGTCAAAACTATGAAATACCACACATGGAAGCATGGGAATTAAATACTAATCACAAGCTGGAAACAAATAAAATCTATCTTACATTTTAGCATCGAAGTAGCCACCCATCGACTAAATTACTATTTATTATATCATCAGACTTAATGAGGTGCCACAGATGCTTTTAAAACAGCATTGGTGGAGTTGCCATGTTTGCTGGCCAGTTGTTGGCTACTTTTCCTTCAATTCACCCATTAAAAAATATCAATTAAAATTCTAACTTTGTAAAGAAATTCATGTGCCTTTAGATGAAATGGTTCAAGCGTGTTCAAACTTTTGACTTGTATATCAATGTAACATCGCATTGACCATCTGTACGATGGTACCAACACTTAAATATGGGAAGGTACAGCTGCAGTCATAAGTTTACATACACTTAGGTTGAAGTCATTAAAACTCATTTTTTAACCACTCCATAGATTTAATATGATAAAACTATAGTTTTGGCAAGTCATTTAGGACATCTACTTTGTACATGACACATCCAACAATTGTTTACAGACAGACTGTTTCACTTTTAATCGACTATATCACAATTCCAGTAGATCAGATGTTTACATACACTAAGTTAACTGTGCCTTTAAGCAACTTGGAAAATTCCAGAAAATTATGTCAAGCCTTTAGACAATTAGATACTGATAGGAGGTGTACTGAAATGGAGGTGTACCTGTGAATGTATTTTAAGGCATACCTTCAAACTCTTTGCTTGACATCATGGGAAAATCAAGAGAAATCAGCCAAGACATCAGAAAAAAAAATGTTGGACCTCCACAAGTCTGGTTCATTCTTCAAAGCCTGAAGGTACCACGTTCATCTGTACAAACAATAGTATGCAAGTATAAACACCATGGGACCACGCAGCCATAATACCGCTCAGGAAGGAGATGCATTCTGTCTCCTAGAGATGAACGTAGTTTGGTGCGAAATGTGCAAATCTATCCCAGAAAAACAGCAAAGGACCTTGTAAAGATGCTGGAGGTAACAGGTAGACAAGTATCTATATCCACAGTAAAACAGGTCTTATATCGACAACATGAAAGGCTGCTCAGCAAGGAAAAAGCCCCTGCTCTAAAACCACCATAAAAAGCCAGACTACAGTTTGCAAGTGCACATAATATGTAATGAATATGCAAAGATATTCATTTTTGGAGAAATGTCTTCTGGTCTGATGAAACAAAAATTTAACTGTTTGGCCATAAATATCATCGTTATGTTTGGAGGAAAAAAGGTGAGGCTTGCAAGCCGAAGAACACTATCCCAACCGTGAAGCATGGGGGTGGCAGCATCATGTTGTGGGGCTGCTTTGCTGCAGGAGGGACTGGTGCACTTCACAAAATAGATGGCATCATGAGGAAGGAAAATTATATGGATATATTGAAGCACAACCTCAAGACATCAGTCAGGAAGTTAAAGCTCGGTCGCAAATGCATCTTCCAAATGGACAATGACCCCAAGCGTACCCCCAAAGTTGTGGGAAAATGGCTTAAGGACAACAAAGTCAAGGTATTGAAGTGGCCATCACAAAGCCCTGACCTCATTCTGATAGAAAATTTGTGGGCAGAACTGAAAAAGTGTGTGCGAGCAAGGAGGCCTACAAACCTGACTCAGTTACACCAGTTCTGTCTGGAGGAATGGGCCAAAATTCCAGCAACTTTTTGTGAGAAGCTTGTGGAAGGCTACCCAAAACGTTTGACACAAGTTAAACAATTTAAAAGCAATGCTACCAAATACTAACAAAGTGTATGTAAACTTCTGACCCACTGTGAATGTGATGAAAGAAATAAAATCGGAAATAAATCATTCTCTCTGCTATTATTCTGACATTTCACATTCTTAAAATAAAGTAGTGATCCTAACTGACCTAAGACAGGGAACGATTTCTACAATTAAATGTCAGGAATTGTGAAAAACTGAGTTTAAATGTATTTGGCTAAGGTGTATGTAAACTTCTGACTTCAACTGTACATGAACACAGCACAAACATATCAATTAATTTTAATACTATACAAGCAGGAAGATTTGAATATACTTTTAATAAAGCCTCTTACACTAGATACTCATAAACATGTGTTTGTTTTAACTGAATCACTGTATGTTAAAGTGCAGTTGAATTGTTCAGTAAAGGCTTCAAGTAGTTTTGGAATGGCTTCCTCAGTTGGGACATCCCGTCCCAGTTCTTGGCTCAATGATGTCACACCTTTCCCCACAAGTCCACATGGCACAATGTTATCAAACCAACTCATGTCTGTATTGCAGTTTAGAGCCAAACCATGGGAGGTTATGTATCTTCCACAATGGATACCTGCAAAAACATGAGAATTAACAACATACTACTCTCACTTTTCTTTACATTTTATGACAAAATTTAGAGCCGCAATCTGAGACTACATTTAAAATAAGAGATTATTTTTTTCTTGTAGACATGGAAATAAACTGTTTGAGGGTTTAAAAACATTTAAAACAAATAAGTTATGACATAAAATGAATAAGAAATATTTAAGATTCTAGAATATTTCTCTAACAGCTAAATAATCAAACACAAAATGTTGTAACATTGGCCTTTGGCTTCTTTGTACGAAAGGTTTGATTTCTTTGTTTCCAATGAAGGACACAAGATTCCTATTTAGAAAATTCTCGGATTATTCTGGGACAATGCGGTTTCATGATGTTTTAATAATAGTACGAGATGGTGAAATCGTAAGAAATCATACAAGTTGGCTTGTACAAAAACGTATGACTCCTACGCCCATAGTTACAATGTTATTAGGCTTTTTTCCAAGTCTAAACCCTTACCCAAACCCCAAACACACTCAAAAATAATTTTTGCCAATTGTTCAATTTACTTAATTAAAATGAACTAAAGCAACACAATTCTAGAACATTTTGTTCTATTTAAATTGTAAAATTAAAGTTTACATAATCATTTTGAGTTGGGACTACATGAATACTTTTTGAGGTGTTAATGCAGCATTGATGAAACAGGACAGGGGATTTTCATTTCCCAGCATGCTTTACATGGGACACAGTAGGGAGAGTAAATGGTAATATTAAGTGTTTTTTTAATGTGTTTTTGTGCAAGATGAGTATAAAGGAGGATACTTGTTAGTGTTTAATGTTTTGTTATGTTGAGAATTAGAAGAGTTTCTGTTATGTTGGCGTTTTGGGGGTCACCATTGTGGTGAAGAGTGGAGCTTCAGCTAACGGTGAGGACAGGTAGATGTCACATATTAAATTGACTGCTTGCTTCATTAAACAGTTGCTATGCTAACCATAGCATAGTTACTAAACAACACTATGTAGTGCTTCCAACCAGCATGTATTCAGCATGCTAGCATTCACTTTCACAAGTTAGTACATAAAGAAATAAAAGAGATTTATTTGAGTAACATTGACATGTCTCATTTTTTATGATCAATCTCCATTTTTAACTTCACTTGCAAATTCTTCTTCTTTTGTTTTTGGCAATTGACATTACTTGTGCCTATCACCACGTACTGGGCAGGGAAGAGAATTTATAGTAAAAAAAAAAAAAAAAAAAAAAAAGGACATAAATATTTATCTGTTTCTCACCTACACCTATCATGTGGCTTCTGCATCACTGGAGTCTTAAGGATTACTTATTATTGTAAATTTAAGTGTCACTAGAAGATCAGGTGGTCTATGGTCTTTCACATTACATCACATTAAAAAAAAAAAAAACTACAGTTATATACAATCTATCACTGAGGATGAGCACAGATAAATGTTGCCTGTTTCTTAGTTTATTCTTGATAAGAATCAAACTGTACGTGAATGTTGACCTGTCTCTAGTTCTCGGGACCAGGTGGGCCTCAAGCCTTTTGGTGATACTATTCATCTAGATTAGGGATGCTGGATCTCACAAGGCCTCAAGCCATTTGGTGACACTTATCTTGACTAGGTCTATTTGAGCTAACAGTTTGGGGTACATTTTCTTACCTCTGTTTCACCCCTGTGTGTAAGGCCAATATGGATAAGGACTGCCCACTGAATGATTATGAAATACAATGTATGCCTCCTTTAGTCAGACTTGATGACTGCAGCACGAGACCGCACGTTCTGACATGTAGACTGATTCTCCTAACTTCTACAATAAAGAATCCTGCTGAAGCTTTACCCGAGTCTCCTGGTCTTCTCTGAGAGTTTCCAACAGTTTCCATTCACTTGCATTGTATGGACCTATAGAGCAGAGTTTTTCTTCTACAAATCTTTGTTTGTGATTAGCAGAAGAAAGAAAGTCATACATATCTGGGATAGCATGAGGGTGAGTAAATGATGAGAGAATTTAAATTTTGGGTGAACTGTCCCTTTAAGGCAGAAAAATACTATACACAAGTATGTGAAAGCAGATGCGAGCGCTTGGCCACCACATTTCCAATGCGCGGTCCGGTTGAACATGCTTGAAGTGTGTACTTGCTTTGGTGGTAACAAATCTCAGTATTCAATGGAGCGATAGAGTTACCTTCAAACATCTGTGCTATTAAACTGGATATGCTATTACTCAGGTAAGTTGCTATAAATTTAGTGACTTTAACTTACCTGCTCTGCAATATTTTCTTCAACTGTTGCTCCATCATAACAGTAGTTGATTTGAAAGAGAAAACTCATGGTAGAAGCGGACAGTTCACACTATTCTTGCTATAGCACCCCTTTCGGCAAAGTTGAGAATACAACACGTTGTGGGTTGAGTTAGGACTGAAACATACTCTACACAAGTACATGAATGCAGACATATCTTGCAACGCAATCTCAATTTCATGCATCCTTGCGTTCTGAAATGTGTCAGACCGCAATTTATAACTTAACGCAACTACACATTGCGCCTAGTGTGGACAGATAGAACGCCTGCCGCTGTTCCGCGTCAAATGAACAAAACACGAACACGGATTTTGGCCCTGTGCGGCCACAACAAAATGAATGAATCACTCTCTGAGACTACTCGTTTGTCCGAGTCATATAAAAGATTAGTTTAAAAATGAACAAATCTTTCATGAACAACCCATCACTAATGGACACTGTTGTGCTCTATAATAAAGAATGAGCAGGCATGCGCAAACCGTTGACTGCAAGTGTATGTATATAAAGAAAACTAAACCTAAAAAGTTACTTACCAATTGCACAAATTTTGTTATTGCCAACCCAAATGCCTGTATCTGGAGAGGTGGAGGCTTTGATCCCAAATTTACTGCACATCATGATCACAGTCCTTTCAAGTTCACACACGTACCATCTCACGCTCTTCTTAAAGCAGCCCAGGTTGAGTACAGGGTAGCACACCAACTGACCAGGCCCATGAAAAGTTATTAGACCTCCTCGGTTTGTACGGAAGAAGTCTGCACCCAGGGCTTTCAGCCTTTGTTCCTCCTCAGGAGGGTATGGGGCCTGTCTGATGCCAATGGTGTACACAGGTTCATGTTCACACAGTAATAAAGTGTTTGGGTTGTTACTGACCGAATCCAGATGTTGCTTTATGTGTTGCTGCTTTATCTTCAAGGCATTGCTGTATGAAATTCTGCCTAAACGTATCACCTTGACAGCTGTCTTACCAAGAGCCATTGTATCTGCAGATGGGTTTGAAACAGCAGCAGTTACTACCAGAGATTGTCTCCCTGTTGAACTATATAGATGGAAAACATGGTCATGGTTAACTCTATATACTTAATTTGTCTATAACATATGATTCAGTATAACATATGGGAAAAGTGTGTGTGTGTGTGTGTGTGTGTGTGTGTGTGTGTGTGTGTGTGTGTCATATTAGAGTCTGAAACGGTTCTAAACAGCATTTTTCTGAATACCTCATATTAATTGACTACATTTGCACATCCTTTTAAAAATGAATTGGTCGCGAAATTCATAGACTTGCATTACACAACACCTTAAGCATTTAAACTGACGCTGGCTTCAAGTAATTGACATTCAGAAATATAATTTATCCATCTGTTATTATTACTCACTGGACGCTGCCATGTTGTCAGCGCTGATGATCTTACTCTTCAGAATAAAGATGGTAAGCGCGGTACATTACTGCCATCTACTGGTCTGGGACGCCTTCAATTGGTTTGGTTGGCCTTCAAAAGCTAAACAAGCTGAGCACCAGCTTGGCCAGGCTTTGAGACCAACTTAAACCAGCTAAAAGCAGCCAACCACCTTAGGCTGGTTTAAGTTTTTTTATTTTTTATTTTTTTATTTATTTTATTTTATTTTTTTAAGCAAAGAAATTGAAGCCTAGTTTAGCACCATTACAATTTGCACTGTGACATTATATTTATTTCAGTTAAGCACACCTTGCCAGTTTTCATTTCCATAATGCAAAAACCAAAACAAAACAAAACACACTCACAAACACACAAACTAATTCTCAAAATGTATTTATCTTATATAATGTAATAATAATTTGTCATTCAATGCAATTACATAACATTGCATATTATTATGCATGGAGATTTTATGACCTCATAATAATAGAGAAACCAAATATTAAATTTGTAATATAAAAATATGTTACATGCATGACCATTTCAATGAATTGCAAAAAGCAGATTAAAAAAAGAAAAGGAATGTTGACCAGTTACAGCATTGACCATATACACTTTCCCTAAATCCTAGATTTGGACAATTACATGTTTTTTTGCACTGTGGCATTATTTTTATGACAATTAAAGGAATATTCCGGGTTCAGTACGAGTTAAGCCCAATCGGCAGCAATTGTGGCATAATGTTGATTACTACAAAAAAGTATTTCGACTCGTACCTCCTTTTCTTTTAAAATAAAAGCAAAAATTGAGGTTACAGTGAGACACTTACAATGGAAGTGAATGGGGCCAATTTTTGGAGGGTTTAAATGCAGATATGTGAAGTTTATAATTTTATAAAAGCACTTACCTTAATTCTTCTGTTAAAACTCATGTATTTTTTGAGCTGTAAAGTTGTTCAAATCATCGTTTTTACGGTCATCATAAGTTTTAGGATTTGTTGACATGCATCGTCAAAGCAACAATGTTTTAAAATTGCAATAACTGTACACACACAAAAAAAGGTTAGTTAGCAATATTATCACACTACAATCATGTTAACATGCATATTGTTCACATATTGTGGCTATACTTTTGAAACAGTGAGTATTTTAACATTTGCAGATTGGCCTTGGCCCCATTCACTTCCATCGTAAGTGCCTCACTGGAACCCAGATTTGTGCTTCTTTTTTTTTTTTCTTCTTTTTTTAAAGAAAAGGAGGGTAATCAATAATCTATAATAATATATAATCAATATTATGCCAAAAATGCTGTCGATTGAGCTTAACTTAACTTCCTTTAAGCACCAGTTTTCATACCATACTGCAACAAATCTCATTCTCAAACTGTGCTATATAATGCAATTACATTCAAACATATTTTAGTGTGAAATAAGTGTCCTAATAATTTTTGGGGGCACTTTATACGATTAAAATAAAATAGGCCTATTGTTTCCTGTTCGTTGTTACAGACATCAGACGAATAATTTTTATATTCAGTTTAAAACGTTGCACTGTTACTTGAAAACGTTTGGTTGTTTTTCCGGAGTTCGGTCGTGTCTAGAAGGTAACACTCCGATTGCCGAATGTCTCGCGAGAGTCGCATGCGACGTTTATACTGCGTTTATTATGTTTGTTTAGCGTCCCACAAAAACCCTACACATACCCCTAACCCTAAACGTAATCTTAACCCTACCCTAAATATATCCCTAACAATAACGTTAGTAACAGCGAATGAGACTCTCGCGAGATTTTGGCAGCTGGAAGATTACCTTCTAGAATTCCACGCAATGACTGGGCAGGGCCTGTTTTCAAACACCAGACGCAGACACATACCAATGAAGATGGCGGCGGTGGGCTCTGCCAAATCCACTGGACTGGGGCAGAGAGGCAAAACCAGGCCTGGCGCTCCCGCCGCTCCTCTGACTCTGGAGGAAGCTCGGTGTCCCGTGTGCTCAGAGATACTTCTGGAGCCGGTAACGATGCCATGTGGACACTCGGTGTGCCTGCATTGCTTCCAGCGGACGGTGAAGTTGATCAGTTTATGCTGTCCGCTGTGCCGGCTGCGAGTGTCCAGCTGGGCCCGTAAACAGTCCCGGGAGAAGAGCTTGGTCAACACCGAACTCTGGGAGCTGGTTCGTCTCAGTCACCCGGAGAGATGTAAGCGGAGGATGGAGCAGAGAGATGGAGAGACTGCGGACGGTGGTCAGTATGCGTTGACATATTATATAATCTTTAGTTTGAAATAATTATTAACGCTCCATGAAATCGCAGCATGACATATAGACCGTTTTCCAGCTTTACTGATATCAATGGACACCTTTTAAGGATAACTCGGTAACCTTGTACGTAGCAAGTAAATCTAAACTTTTAATGTGAATCTAGAAAAACAGCCTTGTTTGTAAAGGGGCGTTCACATAAGTTGCGTTCTTGCGTTCAGTCTGAGCCTTTTTTTTTTTTTTTACAGTTATCTCGCGCCACGAGCGTTGCGTTTTGAAGACGGAGTGTCAAGTTGAAAAACAGTTAAACTTTTCGAAGTATGTTTGATCCCCCTGTCTTCTATAACATTGCGCTCAGTTTTGACGTTTTTGAACGCAAAGTGTTAACGACTCCTGGCTGATTTTAGCGGACTGTTTTCCCCAAACATTATTCGACTTGACAACGTAAATCCGAATTTGTTTTTCTTAGTGTGTTAATTCAGTCTAGTAACAAGACTAAACTCTTGTTTTTGCAATAAACCTTTTATTTGTCTTAACTGGGCAGTAGTGTAGTTTTCATGCTGTTTTTAAACTTCTTGATGATCAGTTGCGGATAAACAGATTTGAACTTGTCCAGGCATGTGTGTGTGCAGTGGGAGGAGCTAGTGGATGAACGGAGATTTCAGAGGGCATCAAACGTGTTTATTGTGGTCAAAAGAGTCACTCTTTCCACTTTTTTAAATTGCTGATTTTATTTATTTATTTATTAGAAATTTTTCGTGCACCCGTACCCATTCACAAGTCTGGAGAAATGCGCCAAGAGTACGATAAACAAAAAATCAAGGTAAGTTACATATGCATTACACTTCTTTTGATATAAAAATTTGCTTGCATTTACAAATAGTAACTTTGTAGTACTGATTTTTTTAATAGGAAATGTACCAGTGTAAGACCATTTTGAACCATGGCATTCTTTAAAGTTCTTTAGAACAGGGGGTTTCAAGTTTTTTGATGCCAAGAACCCCCAAATAAGATTGTAAGAGACCCCCTTCATAAAATATAAAGGCTGCTATATACTTTATTTTCAGGCACTGCATATAAAGACTAGTTTATACTGTGTAAGAGAGATAGTATTTGGCAGATGAAATAATTAATGTTTATATTGTCAGTGTGTTAAAACCAAATAAATATTTTAAAATATTATCTGGAAAAATATTTCATTTGTTTTACCATATACATATTTAAATGTATTTGGCTAAGGTGTATGTAAACTTCTGACTTCAACTGTATAATACAAATTATGTATAATTATCTGGCTATATAATGTAGGATATACAGCTCTGGAAAAAATTAAGAAACCACTTCAAAATGATCAGTTTCTCTGGATTTACTATTTTTAGGTATGTGTTTGAGTAAAATGAACATTTTTGTTTTATTCTATAAAGTACTAACAACATTTCTCCCAAATTCCAAATAAAAATATTGTCATTTAGAGCATTTATTTGCAGAAAATGACAACTGGTTAAAATAACAAAAAAATATGCAGTGTTATCAGACCTCAAATAATGCAAAGAAAACAAGTTCATAGTGGAATAAGCCTGATTTTCAATCACAGCTTTCATGCGTCTTGGTATGCTCTCCAACAGTCTTTGTCATTGCTGTTGGGTGACTTTATGCCACTCCTGGTGCAAAAATTCAAGCAGCTTGGCTTTGTATGATGGCTTGTGGCCATCCATCTTCCTCTTGATCACATTCCAGAGGTTTTCAGTGTGGTTTGGGTCTGGAGATTGGGCTGGCCATGTGAGGGTCTTGATCCGGTGGTCCTCCATCCACATCTTGATTGACCTGGCTGTGTGGCATAGAGCATTGTCCTGCTGGACAAAAATAATAGTGAATCAAGGCATACTAGAATTAAATTTCCATTAAGAGTTTTTTTGTTGTTCACCTAAATTTAAAAGCACTGATATAGGAGCATAATCTGAAATATCCATAGTGCCGATTTCACAGTCCTTTATTCTGTGTCTGTCTATCATAAAAAAATAAAAATAAATAATCAATTCTAGAGTAGACTGCATGCGGATAAGAATAAAAAGTATAATCTCGGCTAGTTGGAAACAAGTCCCTCAGAACATCTATAATTCCAATATACTTGCATCAAATAGTTTATCTTCTTTGCTATAGGCATCTGACTCGTACATTTAGTAGAATCTAATTTAGGATTTAAACAAATATTTAAATCACCCCCACAAACAAGTTCACCATTAGTTTCAGATACTATCGTATTAAAAATAATTTTAAAGAAATTAATTTCGGTTCAAGGTGGGGTATATATATTTATTAACGTTATTGGTCACCCATCTATTTTCCCATTTATCATAATAAACCTTACTTCCTGATCTTTTAATTCAGTTTTATGTTAATAATTTACACTACTGTAAATTAATACAGCCACTCCTCTTTTATGCCCTGAAATATGAGATGAAGAGAAAACAAATGTAATTTACTATGTTCTGGTTCAGACAGTTGAGTTTCCTGGAGCGTCTCACTGGTCTTCAGTGTCATAAACGGCACATTTTGTAAGACGCTGTGTAAAGTTGAAATTAGTAGTTATAACTTTGAAAATCGATTCTGTGACCAACTCACATTCTGTTGCTGCGCTACTTGTGAGGTTTGTTGAGATGCACTGACTGCCCCCTGCTGACACAACTCATAAAAACACAAAGTTACATGTACATCAAGAAAGGCTCAGATGGAAAAAAAAATATATACTTTTGAAATCAGAATTTAGGAATTCCATGAAATATGGAATTTATGTGCCAGTTTATGTATTTTTTTAAATTAATTGCACTAAATTAACAGGTTAAATCGACAGCTCTATTTTTTATAAACTTGTTTTTACATTTTGTCACACATTTGTTATAAAGAAACTGAGGAGAGCAAGAAAAAACACCCTCTCCACAGAAGAGTGTGGAATTCTGAAGCATTGTCAATATCCTGGATGTTTTAAACTCTTTTGTTTTCTTTCTTTTTTTTTTTTTTTTACATACGTGGGTTAAAACATATAGTTAATTCACATACTTATGGATCCTACATTTTTATATTACTGTATTTAAATATTGGTAAGTGGTGAGTTACAGGTGATTGTTCCTCTCCTGTTGCTGTTTTTCAGTTCTGTGGATTCTCAGATGCTGAGAATGAAGAGCCTGTTGGAAAGAGGACCAGACATGTTTCAGCATTTGTACGAAAAACAAGGTGCTCCCCTGCTTTCAATAGAGGGTATTACACTTTTTTTTTTATTATTAATTTTATAATTTTATGATTTGATTTGAACCAGTTATTATGAGTGTTGACCAATGTGGTTTTTTCAATAGCTGATACCGATATCTAGAGGGCAGGGTAGCCGATTAACCTGACTGATATATCGGTCTATTATTATTTATTAGGGATGCACCGATATGAACATTTTTTGACCGATACCGATTTTTACAAATAATTATTGGCCGATACCATTATTTTGCCACTTACCTTATTTTGTCATCAGATCACTGTTTTGCTCAGGAATTGTGTTTTAAAAACTTATAAAGAGGTACAATAAGTAATTTCCATTGAACATGGATTGGATCTGTTGAACACATGACAGGCCAAAATTTTAAAGAGAGCCACAATGAAAGATAAATAGAAGATAAAAAGATTTTTAAAAAATTGAAAAATAACTAAATATCATAGCATGATGCTTGATGTAAAAAAAAAAAAAATATATATATATATATATATATATATATATATATATATATATATATATATATATACTTCTAAAACATTTTTGCACTTCTGTTTTTGTAGTTCAAATCAACAGAACTCACATTTTGCATGTTTGTAGTGTATATAATAGAACATCACAAATTCATATTATGCAAACATATTATGTTGGGCAGTTCCACAGAAATGTCAACCATATCAATTAAAAATAAAAAGTTACCAAATGAACATAACTCCCTTTTAAATTCTATAGTGGTGTAATGGATAATGGAAAATGCCATCCAGACTGCTAGAGGGTGCCGCTCGCTTACACAAGGCTGACTGAAGCGCTAATTGAAGAGCTGATTGCAGTCTATTTATAAACACATCCTTTCAAGCTTTTGTAATTGTGCAAGACCTTATTGCGATTTCAAACTTAACTCAATAAATCGTGCAGCCTTAATTAATACCACACCAATGTCTCAGAAGTCAAAGTTAGCTGTTTTCAAAGCTTTCGGATGGTTTTACCTCATGTATAGGCAAGTGCCGCTCTCACAAGTGTCCCATAATGACAGTTTTTCCTTATTAATGTGAGAATGAGAAAGAATAAAAATTAAATATAAAAAAAATATATTCTGTGGCTATTATTATTTCTGTATTGTGCATTTGAATTCAAAGAGATTTTACAAAGTGTGCTGATGATTATAAATGAACCATCGGTTTTTCATATCGGCATTTTCATGCTTAAACCGATTTGCAGATTATTTTATTTTGGTCATTAATTGGTCGATAAATATCGGCGGCCGATACATCAAATCAAATCCCTTTATTGTCACTCAACCATATACACAAGTGCAACAGTGGGTGAAAGTCTTGGGTGCAGTTCCAAGCAACATAACAGTATGACAATTACAATAAACATCTGATTTACACAACACAGTTTACACATCTGTTACACAACACAATATACAGCTAATAATATACAATATACAGTATACACAAAATAAGGAGACTGTATACAATAAAAATATACTGTACACCCCTCCCTCCCCATGTAATCAGTGGAAATAAATATGAAGTGTTATATTGACATTCAGCTGTCAGTTGATATCTGAGCATCCCTACTATTTATTATATTAGAATGTCAGCAATTTGGAGGAAAGCTTGCCTAGTGTAACCTAAATTTGGATGCTTCCCTCAACAAACAGTTTTCTGGCAAAATAAACATCCATTCCATTGCTGTGCTGTGCTGCATTACAGTTGCCTTCATAGCAGTGCAGTTCAGAGGAGCAGGAGTTGTACTGACTCTGAAGATGGCAAAGGAAAAAATAGAGGCCATGCAAATCACAATGTTCCTGAAAAGGTATGGCATTTCAGCTAGTTCCTGGGTGATTCTGTCATCACAAAAATGTATCCAAACTGACTTTGTGCATTTATTACAGGGACAGTCCCCTTAGAGCAACTTGGGGTTAAAAAAGCAATTGTTAAAATTTGTTCATATTGCCTATGTGCATTGTAAAGTCGAGCTACCATGCTTTAAAACAACACTCATTTTGTGTTGGTCAAGTAGTTAATTTGATTTTTTTCTGCACAGTGTCCAAGACAAGTATTTGTAAATATTTACAAGATATTTATTTATTATTAACTCAAGCAAGCATTCAGTATATGCCTGAATTATTTTCTCTCAGCATGGAGATGCATACATAAATCCCAACATGTTCAAATATTTTGAACTTGTTTTTCATGCTGCAGGAATTAAATAAATACTTTTGATTCCACAAATTACATTGCTTTTGTTTATTTATGAAATGGAAAATTATTTCAGAAATAAAGGCATCTTTTCTTAATATACTAGCACTAGAACAATGCAGACACACCAATGCAGAACTATGAATGCAAACTACCACATAGGTCACCATGTAGAGGCTACAGCGTAGGTTGATGCAGAAGAATAAATCAGCCTATAAAGTTTTCTCAAATGTGTCAGTGCCCTAAAACTTTATCCACTGGGCCACAGCACACATATAGAAGGAAATAGAAACTTGAATATCTTCCCTTCTCTAGGCTAACATCACTCATAGTTACAACGCTGGAATTCTTCTCTCCTCTGAGAACAGTAGGTCTTTCTCAGCACCGGTACTCAGCCTAGATAAGAGGCACCACTGGCGGGGTGTCCACACCTCCTCTACTTCACTCGGGCTTCAAACTAAACCAGAGAGGTCTATTAGCCCTGAAAGCAATGATAGCATATCAGAAGAACTTAACCATTTTAAGCCTATCGTCTGCTCGCCATGCACTCCACCCAAAAGGCTGCCCAATGGGGGACTTTTGGAACCCACGATTGTAAAGTCAACCCCTAGGAACTTGACACGCAGTCTGTACAAGTCCACGAGCTACGAGGCCAGCCCCACCATCTTGCAGAAGTGGAAGCAGATTGAGGTGGATCGTCAGTGCACCAAAGTGACCTCTAAAGGTACCATCACAAGTCCGATCGCAGAAGATCTCAGCCTTAAACTGAGTCCCATTGAAGAGAGGGACAGTCAACCCTGCAACTGTGTTGTAGTCAAGGACGACTTGCAAGATCATCAATGCATGTGCCGTGCAAGCACAGAAGAGTCTAAAAGACAGAAAGAAAAGCCTGTACTCTGGAATAAGCGACGGCTTATTTTTGATCAGCGTAACAAAGAGGAAGGTACACCACCAACTAGTGCTCTCACAAGATCGATAACACAAACTATTGCAGATACTTCAACCCCAGAGGGGCACAGCAGATGTAAAACACTTTGTGAATACGGACCATCAGGAGTGAGTGTACAGATGTTTGACAAACACATTGGACGTTGTAATCAGAGTACTATAGATCCTGTGAACGTTATAAATGAGCCCACTACCCAGAGCTGTGTACTTAACAGACCTACCTCAAGAAGGGGCAAAAAGAGAAGCCACAAAACCAAACATTTGGAAGATACTGTACAGTCAAAAATATCCAGGATAGATTGTTGCAATGCCTGCGACAGGTTTGATGATTTGTTGGTCCAACGAATTAATCAGGAAAAGGAGGACAGAGAACTGGCACTTAAGCTACAAAGACAATTTGACAGAGAATGTCAAAAAGTGGACAGGCACAAGACAAGTTGTAACAAATATGTTCTCCGGTCCTGGGCTTTGAAAGATGGGACAGTAGGACAAAATACTCGAAGATCAGGTAGAATCCCCAAACAAAATGAGCGCTTCAACTGTAGTTATTAAAAGAACCTTTATAGCAGTGTTTTATTATAGCTATTAGTCACAGTCACTAAAGTTTTCTTTAATTAGTCACAAAAGAGGCTTTCTAACTTCTGGATAAGTAATGCAAGATAAGTATTTACTTATTTTACTTGTAATCTTGCAGCTTTTTATCCCAAGCAACTTGCATTGCATCAGTTGAAACAGTCCACTTTGAGTAAAATGTGGGTTAAATGCCTTTGTTCAAGGGCACAATTCAGTGTTGGGTAAATTATAAAAGAAAAAAGTAATCCACTACAAATGACTAAACACTTCTATAAAAATTATGATCAGATTACTTTTCTGATTACTTAAGTGAAAAGTAATCACATTAATAATTACTTTGAAGTTACTTTCTGAAACACTTCACATAAAACTTTTTTTTTTTGCTCAACAAATTCAAAATAATGTATTTCCTCCTTGTTCATTGTTGCATGCAAGTCATGCACTCAGCGCTAGGTCTGGGCGATATATATCGAAGCGACAGTATAAAGTATCAACCAGTAGAGATTTTTCTACCGTCAATATCGTGGTTTGTAAATATGTGTGCCCGATGCTCCACCTGCCTACACGGGAGACTGCATCCACACTAATACGTTTTCGTTTGAAAGTGCATCTTTTTCTCTATGTTTTGGCCTTCCATCCACACTGAGACAGCGTTTTTGACAGCGAAAACAGAGCTTTTTGAAAATGTTTCCCAAGTAGATACATTTTAAACACCATCTTCGCATTCTAGTGTGGATAGGGAAAACAGAGATATCTGAAAACTATGGCGTATTTGTTTTTCATGTGATGCAGTCATGTGATCCATTCAACCCAAAACAATCAAGATGGCGGCCCATGTTGTAGCGTTGATGTGCCTGCTATTCACTTTGATAGCATTGTTAAAGATAAATGTTACTTTGAACAACCTTCACATTGCATTCCTTTAAAGGCGATTGGAAGTTAATTCAGAACTGCTGTGTGGCGAGGGAACATTAGGACAATTGCGTTTTAGACTGCACATGGAACGCTGATATTTTTTATTATTTTTGCATGTGCAGTAAGGTGATTTATGAGTTTTCATACAATTCGGAGTGAATGAGCAACTTTTGGAAAACACTTGAAAACGGCGGTGCGGACACAGAGCATTTTGAAAATGGAAACGTTGTTTTTCAAATGTATCCGGATTAATGTGGACGTAGCCTGAGACTGATAGTAAGAGAGTCGAACAACCATGGATAAAGATAAACACCCAGAGCAAGGGAAGACTCTTGAACAAGTCAAACGCAGGAGGAATTTTATTTTTTGCATTAAAAGGTGCGGTTTTCTCACGTAATTTGATGAGAGCGCTCTTTCTGACCCATGCACGCACCACGCATGCCGGGAGAAAGAGAGGGCGAGAGAACCTCAGATTCTAATTACTTTTCATTCTGAGAAAACATTAGGAAGGGCTTGTTAATAAAACGCTGCATTCTCTGTGGTGTGAAACTGACCCTTCTATAAAGGCCTCTGCACACTAGAGGTCTGCACATGCCTTAAAATGAAACCCGACCTGTACCCGAGACTTTGTGGCCCAACCCTACCCGGCCTGAACGATACCGTCAGATTTTAAGCCCGAACCTGAAATCACTTACTATCTAATTTCTTCTAGCAAGTACTGTTGCAATAGGCTGTATTTTATGTAAACTTATAGGCAACATTCGTAACAGTATTGAAACAGCAAACATACAGTTTTAACAAGGCAATGCAGCCCCTCAGTACACTAGAGCAGAAAGGAAAAAAGCATTGCCTTACCGTTTATTTGCTGAAACTTTACTTGGTGCAGAACAATCTGGAATAATATGAAACACTGCAACAGTCCCCTCTATGCAGCCTTCAGATTGTTGAATCTTTGTGACACCTGCACTTATTCATCCAGCATGTGTTTGAATAGGAAAACAATGGGCAAACAGAACAGACGCACACAAAAACACATTCGATGTGAACGGCCCCTGACTCGTCCATTTGCGCGTGTCTGTGAGTGAGAGCGCGTGCGCAAAACAAGTTCGGTAAGCCTGTTTATTTTTCATTCAGACAAATCCAAAGCCCTACTTGAAAAACTGACCCAAACCCGGCCTGAAACCCTTCGGGTTCTCGGGTCCTGTCGGATCTAGGTCGCAGACCTCTACTGCACACCAAATGCACATTTTCACCGCTATTAACATTGTTAATAGAAACAATGGATTCCTATGAAGCCATTCGCACCTGGAGTGAACATTCACACGAGGACAAAGCGTTGTTTTTTTGTTTTTTTTTTCGCTCAGCGATGAAATGCCATGACCAATAAAATATGAGCTTTGGATCACGTGTCAGGAGCCGCTGCAGTTACCAATAACAGCACAACTGGTGGCGCTAAAACACAGAAAGCTGTTTTGACCACTGACATTAAATGCAGAAGTAACTCCTGAAATCCTGAAGAAAAACTGAAAAAAAAAAAAATTATCATATGGGGTCTCCTACCATGTAAATGATATTGCTGCCTCACTGCCTTGCATCCCCTTTAAAAAGCTCTCTGATCTTATGTGGGTTTTCCACATTAATGCATTTTTTTGCCTTTGCTTTAATCTTATGCAAGTTCTCTTATATCTCTAATATAACAGATATTGCAGCATCTTTGCCTTTATATCACCTTTAAATGCTTTACAGATCTTAATTGTTTTTCTTTGGCAAATATTAATACTATTAATACTGTTGCAGTAACTTGCAGTGCACTCTATGTGCCTTTGTATACCAAAAACATGGTGGTATCTCCACAAAATTATGTAATCGTTATTGTTGTGCTATCTTTAAGTCGTTAACAGCTGTGCTGCCGTTAGCAGTATTAATGTATCTTATAATGGATCAGACTGTATATAGGTTTTGTGTTTAGATGTCGTCATGTTTAAAATGTATCATGCAGAGTTTTGAGCAAATGTATTACATGTATAGATATACATGGCATAGGATACAGTCAGTATTGTTCCAATTGAAAACATTTGTTTGAACAGTCATTATGTGAGTATATTATGCAGTGATTTTAAACAAATGTACATAGCACAAATATATACAGTATGTGTGGCAGTGTCATACACTATTCTTTCTAATCACCTCTCAGACTGTGTATACATGATAATACTGTCAACTTGTCCAGTAGGTGAATTGCAGTAGTTTTTGAAAGTGTCATCGCCATCACTGCTGCAGCTTGTAGAGAAATCAATTTTCTATTTTCGATCTACTCGTTAGAGAAATCGCTTGCTTTTCTTTTGTATTGCATGGTTGTTTTGCAAACTTGCCAAGAAGTTGTTCTTCTCGTTCATGATGGGAGAAGGGCTGACCAGTTGAAAGGTGCTTTGCGCCACCTACCATACCGGGGTAAAATTGCTTGTCGATAAGCGCCAACTACTGTAAAGGTGTGAATTTGTAAACGGGCGATCATTCGCCTCACTTTTAATGTGAATGGGGCATTTGTTGGCGATTCGTTTTGCATTATCACGTCGCCTCTGATGTACAAAGGCCTTAAGCATGGCTGCCGTTACTTACTATTGCTGACACCGTCAAGCGTTCCTACTGGCATCTTTACTACCGCAAATAATTACTTCAGGAATTATTAAACAACAACTTTGTCAACGGTGTAAATTTATATCTTGTAGGATATATAGTTGCCAAAAAAGTTATCCAATGGAAGGCAAAATTCAAAAGAAATACATATAGTGTATAATTAGAGAGAAGCCTAATTTTTTGCTTGGTTGAAGAAAGATTAATTATAATTTTTTATAATTATTTATTGATTGATAAAGTTTTTCGTTGCAGTGGACATGACAGGTCTACAATTAGGATACTCTGGACATTGTTTTGAATGAAAAAGGAACTTATATTCTTTTCAGAAGTTTTTGAATCACTTTCCATCAACATGTAGGCTATATCATCATATATATCGTTATCGACCAAAAATGTCTGGAATATCGCTAGGAAAATGTTTGCTTCTTTCGCATACTCATAAAAAAATGCGTATTAAATATACATAAACACTTTTTTGTTGGTATTTCCAGAAGAAGAAAGAAAACTATATTGGGATATATACCATTACCTTGATATAGAAATTTGGTTATATCGCCCACTCCTACTCAATAGAACTACACGTTTCTCCCTTACAATGGCTTATTAGAGGGCATATGTTTTTCATGTTTTAAATTGTACGTAATAGAATTCTACATAAATAATACTATTTAATTAATGCATAAGGCAAGTAATGTACTTAAAAGTAATTAACTAAAGTCAGTAACTGTAATCTAATTACTATAATTTAAAATGTAACGCATTACACTACCTTTCTCAAAAGTAATTGGATTACAGTAACTAACTAACTTTGTAATCAGATTACACCCAACACTGAAGGTCATACAAGATTGGGCTCTCAGTATCCTTCTCATTCTAGGGATTTGGATTTGAACCTGCAGTTTTTTATTTCTATCCAGCTTTGTTTAATTGTCATCTACGTCCAAAATCCAAAAATAGAGGAAACTAGGTCTATTTTGGTCAGGGAACATAAAATATACAGTAGAAAGAACATTGGGATTGGGCTCTTTGGGATTTAAACTCAGTCAGTAGTACTCTTTACAGTCTCTTGGTGCTCATCATAATTACTCCACAAGAAGTCTGCTTGCATGTTTCAAAGAATATCATAGGAAATGTGTCAGAACAGAAGTTGTTGTGTACAAAAATGTAGCATAACCCTTTTACCCCAACTTTCAGTATCTGGTGAAGTTCTGTCTTAAAGCATTCACCTATGAGCCACCCACCATACACAAATCTAAAACATTTACTTTTATTTACTATAAATAATTCATTTGGGTGGAAAAGAGTAAAATTGTAGCCTATGACCAGAAATATACTCTACGCAAGTACACAAATGCAGATGTGAATGCTTGGCCAATACCTTGCAAACACTCTCCGTTGTACATCTACAAGGTGATGTCTATAAATTTTCCGATGTTAAAATACTTCTATCCCCACTTAACATGCAGAGGGATCTATTAGTAGCTGAGCCATTCAAATGTTGACATTCATGACAGAGAAAATTGACCACAGAGGAAGACAGTTTGCACTAATGCACACTATAATGCCCATTACATCAGTTCTGAGATTGCAATGCTTGCTTGCGTTGTTACAGATTGCATTCTGACACATTTCAGAGTCCAAAGGCACAAAAAATGCAACTTGTGAGCTAGAAGTGTTTGTGTTCACGTACTTGCATTGAGTATGTTTTGAGCTTAACTATTTGCAAATATGTTTTGGGCTATTAAGTAAAATAACTGTAAAATAATTTGTTCAGTTTAAACACTAAAACTGATTTTTTTATTGAAACTTTTTTATTGAAACTTTATGCGCGACAGTCAATGTTAGTTGTGATTTATATATGCAATCAGTTTTATTTGTTATTTTTTTATTGAAACTTTATTTTAAACCTTTTTTTCCCTACAATCAGGATCACTTATCTAAATAGTTTAGATGTTATAACTGTTTCTAAATATTACTGAATTGTGATTCAAGACAGGTTGTATGGAGGACGAAACCTGAAAAAAATTATAAATAAAAAAAGACACAAATACATATAAAAATAAGTAAATAAATTAATGAGTTTGTGCATAAATATAAATAATTAAATGTGCGAGGGGATATATAAATAAATAAATAATAAATAAATGCACACATTAATGAAAAATAAAACACTATAAAACGGTTTGGGAAATGCAAAAATGTTAAAGGAAATGTAAAATTGAAAGTTGATTTTTTAATTCTGTATTTCTTTAATAATTTATTTCTGTATGTATTTGCGTTTTAATTTTTCCTTCGTGCAATCTGCTAATGAGAGAATGTCAATCAACCATCAGTAGGCGGAATTTATGACACCATTGGCTGATCATTGTAAAAGTGCTTCACTTGACTATGACATTAATAAGGACATTACCCAATTTTCACAATCAATCAATAAATGAAGTTTAGCAAAGGATCTTTTACGATTCTCCAAACTATTCACTGCTTCGTGGAGCAACTGTGCTATCTACCTTCTCTTCACCATGGTGAAACTGCAAACTCCTGCCAAAATCCATTGCATTTGGTATCGATAATTTAACTGATGCCTGAACATCCTCTCATTAGCATGTTGCACGAAGGACAACATTTTTTTTTTTTTTTAAATACGGAACCTTTTACATGAATGATTAAAAAAATGTGGAATTAAAAGTCAACTTTCAATTTTGCATTTCTTTTAACAATTTGCATTTACCAACCATTTATTTGTTATATTGTATTATTTTTCCATTGATTGGTGCATTTATTTATTTGTATATCTCCTCACACATGTAATTATATATTTGTTCATGCATTAATATTCAGATTTATTTATTTGTGTATTTATTATTTTTGCAGGTTTCGTCCTCCATGAGGTTGAGAGCCTATTTGCAAATAAATGCATTTGGACACTTCTGTAACAGCTTTGCATGCAACACCAGAATAAAAAGTCTAGCTTGATTCAACAACAATCAAAACAAAATGGTTAATTTTGTTTAAGAATGGTTTTTTTTTCGGGGGCCTGGGTAGCTCAGTGGTAAAATACACTGGCTACCACCAGCAAACTAGTTCGCTAGTTCGAATCCCAGGACATGCTGAGTGACTCCAGCCAGGCTTCCTAAGCAACTAAATTAGCCCGGATGCTAGGGAGGGTAGAGTCACATGGGGTAACCTCCTCATGGTCGCTATAATGTGGTTAGTTCTCGGTGGGGCGCGTGGTGAGTTGAGCGTGGATGCCGCGGTGGGTGGCGTAAAGCCTCCACACGCGCTATGTGTCCATGGCAACGCGCTCAACAAGCCACGTGATAAGATGCGCGGGTTGGCAGTCTCAGATGTGGAGGCAACTGGGATTCGTCCTCCGCCACCCGGATTGAGGCAAATCTCTACACGACCACCTATATATTCTTTTTGAAACAATTTTAGAGTTTAGCAACTTTTCAGTTTTAGCTTGATGTTCACCTACTATGAGACACTACTCTGAAGGGCTACTTTTTCATTTGAGAATTTTTATTAAGTGTGGTTTACTGAAGAGATCTATTTTGTGACTTGTTTCTATGAAGAAAGCTTTAATCATATTACTTTTGCTGAAAAAATTACATTCACTCAGACTATGTATATGCACATACTTTTAATATAGCTTTTCACATTGTTCTAATTTTTATTTCAGACAGTTCATTCTTTGTAATGTGCCAACATGGCTGATTTCTCAAAATGGGGCCATATATTTTAAATTATTTTTTACTGGTTAATTTCATATTCTATAAAAATTTTCTGTAGACAGGATGTTCTATTGGAAAAGATAAAATACATTTTTATTTGTCACTGTACTATTTTAGAAAAATGATTTGCCTATATTGATACTGATACAAAGAGGTTATTAAGGATTGCCATTTTTGACTGGCTTTTAAAGCACTTGGATTGTCTTCCATTGTTGAAATGTATTCGCTGGATTTGAAAGAGAATGTTGCATTATTGAAAAAAATAAGAATTCTGCATACATTGTGATCTACAACTGACATAAAAGGAATGAAATAATGTAGCCTTTAAGGTTTAGATTTTTGCCTTTTTTTGATTTAAAAGCATTTAAAGCATTTACTTTGTCTGACACATCTCATTAGATGCTCAGGATTGAAATATGTTTGTTGTTTCAGTATGCCTTGCTCTCTTATGACTTTTCAAGACTTTTCAAGGCTATTCATTATCAGCCCTATTCTTTTTCATTTGTATAACTTGACAGTTCATACATTTGCCAATCCTTCTTTGCATTTTGTCATGTTTAACTTGAAGGAATTCACTGAAGAAAATTGAGATAAAAAAAAAAAAATCTTTTATCCAATGAATAAAACAAAATAAAAACTCAATACCAAAAACACTTTGCATTTATTTAATAACTTGGAAACATGCCTGGTATTCCAAATAATGACTGACTTTACTATTAAAGTTTTGATGGACAACATGCTGGGAGATTGATGGGGTTTATACCAACTGTATCAACTTGTTCATAGCAACAAGTGAAGCTGCAACCATTAATTTATAAGCTGCACTGTTAAAAAGTTTGGAATCACTGAAATGTTGATGTTTTTGAAAGAAAATTATAATTTCATTCACCAAGTATGCCTTGATTGATCAAGAATTACACTAAAGACAAATACAATGTTAAAAAATGACCATTTCTATTTAAATAGGGTAAATGCTGTATTCTTTTAACTTTCTGTTCATCCAGGAAACTTTCTTGCAGCAATGAAATCTAGCCATTCTAGTAATCAGTTTATCAGATGAGGTTTCATCCCATGCTTTCTGTAGTACTTCCCAAATATGTAACTGGTTCGAAGGACACTTCTCATGGACATTACGATCAAACTTTTCTAAAAACAACTCAAACTTGGATTTGTCCATCCATAATACTCATTTCAAATAATTTACCACTCAATCTTTTTAGTTTTTTTTTTTTTTTTTTTGTCAGATGTGCACTGACTAGTAAGATTTACTTTTTAAGTGTATTTAATTTTATAAAATTAAGTAAAATCTACTTTGTCATAAAAAGTTAGTAAATTTAACAAACACCAGGTAATACAGTAACTTTTATTTACAAATCGAATGTACAGATAGTCAATTTTAAATGAACATTTGAATGGATCATTTCACAGTTTGAACTTTCCTTATTAACACGTTTAAACGTACCACTTGACATGTGGAAGCCTTACTCATGGAAGCTTAATGTGTGCTATGTAGTCAATCGGACAACATCAAATGTATTACAAGCAATAGAAACAAGATACCGGCCTCAACATGTGGTGCGCAAAATACAACGACGGTCATGAACAGGTCATTTTGATTAGAAAATTAACTTCAGACTGCACAAAACATGAAGTTACCAAATGCAATAACAAAATCAACAATAAAAACTGTGAAATGCTAGCTCATTAATTATTCAAGCCCGGTGCATTTTGGAAACACCAGCTTCGAAAAGTTATGTAAAATGAACTCATTTTATTTACCTGTGAAATTTACTCAAATTAGCAAATAAATATGTCAAGGTTTTCTACTTAAAATTGATACATGATGAAGCATTGTAAAGATAAACAATCATGAACAATATTTACTTATAAGCTAGAGCATTAATTTTTACATGTTTTGAATTCAAGTACAAATGTAGAATTTACTTAATATTTTCAAGTTCATGCTTAAACTAACTTATTTAATGTAGAAAGTACTTAATCTTTTCTGCTATATTTACTTCACAACAAAATCATTTTTAGTGACTTTTTCTTTTGAAAATCTGTCTAAAATGCCAACATCTCAAAGTCTTACTGATCTGAAGCCGCCGTGATTGGACTTGTTGGTCCAGCACATCCCACAGATGCTCAGTTGGATTGAGGTCTGGGGAATTTGGAGGCCAGGGCAACACTTTGAACACTTTTATCATTTTCTGCAAACCTTTCCTAGACAATGTGTGCAGTGTGGCAGGGCACATTATCCTGCTGAAAGAGGCCACTGCCATCAGGGAATACCACTGCCATAAAGGGGTGTACCTGGTCTACAACGATGTTTAGATAGGTGGTATGTGTCAAATTGATGTCCACATGAATGGGCAGACCCAGGGTTTCCCAGCAGAACATTGCCCAGAGCATCACACTCCCTCCACCGGCTTGTTGTCTTCCCACAGTGCATCCTGGTGCCATCACTTCCCCAGGTAAATGCTGCATACATACACGAGCATCCACGTGATGCAAAAGAAAAGACTCATTGGACAAGGTGACCTTCTTCCACTGCTGCAAGGTCCAGTTCTGACACTCACGTGCCCATTGTAGGTGCTTTCGACGGTGGACAGGGATCATCATGGGCACTTTGACCATTCTGTGGCCTACCTAAACATTGTTGCAGACCAGGTACACCCTTTCATGGCAATGGTATTCCCTGATGGTAGTGGCCTCTTTCAGCAGGATAATGCGCCCTGCCACACTGCACACATTGTCTGGGAAAGGTTTGCAGAAAATGATGAAGTGTTCAAAGTGTTGCCCTGGCCTCCAAATATCCCCAGACCTCAATCCGAATGAGCATCTGTGGGATGTGCTGGACCAACAAGTCCAATCCACGGCGGCTCCACCTCGCAACTTACAGGTCTTGAAGGATCTTGAAGGAACATTCTTCGGGAATGGTTTGAGGAACATGACGAAGAGTTCAAGGTGTTGCCCTGGCCTCCAAATTCCCCATATCTGGGGAGGTTGTCATATTTGTTTGAAATGTCACAAATGTATGCAATTTATTAATTACAATATCAGTTGGCCAAAGCAATGGTTTTTGTGTCAGTTTTTGCTGTTTCGTGAGTTTTATTTTTTACATTTTGCTGAAAACCTTTAATATGCTGTTTAATGCATAGAGAGAGGTAGATTTATTTTTTTTGTGGGGGGGGGGGGGGTATGGGTAGATGGGTAGCTTTCACTCAATAGGTTTTCAAAAATATATCAAATGCCCCTTTTAATTATCTAGCATCTGACTTCAAATTTCTTTATGTGGTGAACTCTTGGTTTGGCATCTCAGCCTCATGTGCTAGAATGTAAACTATTGGCTCAAAAGATGGCTAATTTAATAAAATTATTACGATATTTCTTTCACAGTTGCAAGTTCAAATCCAGGGCTTGCTGAGTGACTCAAGTCAGGCTTCCTAAGCAACCAATTGGCCCGGTTGCTATTGTGGGTAGAGTCATGTTGGGTTAACAACCTCGTGGTCGCTGTAACGTGGTTCTCGCTCTCAGTGGGGCGCGTGGTGAGTTGTGTGTGGATGTAGCGGAGACTAGCGTGAAGCCTCCACACACACTAGGTCTCCACCGTAATGCGCTCAACAAGCCATGTGATGTGCGGATTGACTCTCAGACGCGGAGGCAACTGAGATTCGTCCTCTTGAGGCAAGTCACTACGCCACCACGAGGACCTAGTGCGCATTTGGAATTGGGCATGCCAAATTGGGAAGAAAAGGGCAGAAAAAATAATAATATATATATATATATATATTTCTTTCACGTGACTGTTAAGGTCTGAGGATAAACATGCAGAATGAATCTAATTCATTGGGGTGAAAAAACAAGCGATGACCCAATGTAAAGGGAGCATAGCAGCTTGGAAGTTGCTTTTCAAATTCACTAATTAAAAGCCTATAGTTATCGTTTTTGAAATCGAAATCAGTCCAAACGATGTGTTTCCAAACAAATTATCTTCTAAATATTCTAAAATTGTTAATACTGTGAGCATGTGCTTTTCACTGTGTAGATACTCGATATTTGTTAATTAATAAATGTATATGCATTAAATAAATGAATGCACAAATCGATTTAATGAGCACGTCTAACGAGTGAAATATAATGTATAATATGCTACATTTATAATATACAAAATGGCAATGCATTTCTCAATATTTATTTATTTATTCTATTTTTTGCTTCCATAGTCCAGCGCCAACTTTTGCAAAGGAAGCACTATTTTACGTCATCCTGAAGTGTAAGTAGTGCGATTAGTATGTTTACACTGAAAATGCAACAAAAAAGGAAGTGTACTACGAGTACCCGGACGATACACTTTTTCAAACGTCAAAACGAAGTTTTCGGTTACTCAGCGCACGTGGCTTTCCGTACATAACGGAAGGGGTTACCGGCATCGGTGGTGATCTGGCAAAACAATGGTAAATAATGGAGATTATGACAACTAGTGAAACTTATGTGAAAACAGCACCTTACAAAAGTGAGTTAAACGCTTTACCATCATACCATGCTGTGTGAATATGTATATTATTTAGATTTAAGTGTTGAACTGAGGATGAATAGAGCGCTAAAGCTAGCGGCATCACAACGCTTGGGTTTGAAACAACACTTCCGTCAGCTGTTAAACGGCGAACGCTTCCGTGTAGTAAAAAAACCGTTAAGTGTTCCATTTGGGATGATACAACACTTTGAATATTCATACACTACATGTCTGAGTGCGTAGTGTATAGTGTGTCGTTTGGCACACAGCTATTTGACTTTTTTGCTGCTTTCTGTTTGCTCGCAGCAAGTGAAGACCGCCCCCTTTGACGTACACGTTTGATTCAGACCAATTAAAATGGACGCCTTTTACGAGATTCTAGCCAATCAGAGTCACCCAGCTCACAGCAAACGAACAGGAAGAAAAGATGGCGGCGAGGAACGGGAAGAATGGTCTACTGGAAAAAGTAAGACATTTTCATTGTATCTTGCGTTTTTGAAGGTGCGTTTTTATTTGCACAACCATATTCTGAGCGCAATACGAGGGATTATTTTACTTTTTCTTCTGACGCACCGGGTGGTCAGACGTGGAGGTTGATGCAGCTATAGTGCTCGTTTGCATGTCAGCCCCAAAACGGAAACTTGAATAAATGGATGCACATTAATTAATTTCGCATTTATGTATTAGTATATGAGCATGTATATTGAATCCATGCTCTTTAAAATAGGTTATACATAAATGTTTATACAACATTGCAAAAGATTCATCATTATATGTCATGAACATCACCTTCAGCGTGATATGAATGGAAGCATATGGTTTGAAGAAAGTGAACTTGAGTAATAGGATAGTCGTATTTTTCCATTTATGTCTTTTCATAGCTAGCTGGACCTATAAACTGAAACAGAAATCAACGTAATTTTCACTGAAAATCGTTTGTTTTGTGTGTGTGTGTGTGTGTGTGTGTGTGTGTTTAAAATGAAAAACGATGCATATGGCCTCATGATCCAAATCTTCGTATAAATCAACGTTTATGACGGTCAACAATTCTAAGATCTTGAATGTTTTCCGTTAAATGCACTCTGAATGTTTAGTTGTATTACTCTTGCAACTAAACACGTGATAGTTCCATCCGTCCTGCATATGTGGCAGTTTAGCTTAATATCATATGATAGTTTATAGTTTGATATCACGAAAACATATCCAAGTGTTATTTTACCAAAAAAAGAGAGCAATAATTACTCTAAGAAAGCTTAGCCTGTTTAAGGACCATTCATATTTTTTGCATTTTGACATTTTCATGAAAATGTCATTAAATCCATTAAATCTTCCTGTCTGGACTCATTAGTTGTGACTAAATCGAATTAAAAATGTAAAATCATATTTTGTTGGTGTCCAGACATGTAAGAGTCACAATTTAGACGTGTTCTTTGTGTAAGTAAACTCCATTTAGTTTCATGATTTTAGTGGAGGATTGATGAAAAGCCTGTGAAGATTGACAAATGGGATGGTGCAGCGGTGAAGAACTCTCTAGATGATGCAGCTAAGAAGGTATGTCGTTTTGCATCTTAACATTTGAATTATTCACTTGTGCTTTTTTTTTTTTTTGGTGCAAAACTGATGAATGCATGCATGTTTGTATTTTTTAATTGATCAGCTTTCTTTTTCCACCATAGGTTTTGATTGAAAAATACGGCTACGTTGAGAACTTCAGCCTAGTCGATGGACGTCTGTTCATTTGCACAATCTCCTGCCTTTTTGCCATTGTAGCTTTAATTTGGGATTACCTACACCCATTCCCAGAGTCAAAGCCAGTCCTGGCATGCTGTGTCATTTCATATCCTTTTTTCAGCAAACCAGCTTCAAAAGGGATTATTTGCTTTGGCGGTTTGGTAAACAAAATGTAAATTGTGTCTTGCTTCGTAATCAGTTTAGAATGTGCCTGTATCGTTTAGGGGGCGGTCACACTAAACTCTGCGCCCCATTCACTTCCATTCATATGCATCCAAACAGGGGAGACCATAAACAGAAGCTCATGCTAAGAAATTGTGTTTCACCCTGTACCAAATTTCAAGTTTGGTGAACTCTGGTCTGCGGATTTTAATGACGAGAAGACGAGTGACCAATAGAAGTTAGATTTACCTCTTGGCTCATTACAAAAAATAAATATGGCAAAGCTGGATGTTTTTACTGTTGTGAGGAAGTGGTGTATACTGTATATTTTTACATTTTGCATATAATAATAATAATAATAATAATTATTAGTTATTCGTGATTTATTAATATGTATTAATTAAAAACAGAAGTCCTAGAGCATGACATCATATCCTTCGTTGCAGGGAATGAAGTAATTTCACACACAAAGTCTAGTGTGACCACGGCTTTAGGCAGATTTTGTTGTGTCATCCTTTTGAGAGAGTTTTTTTGTTTTTTCCTCATATTTCTTTACCTTAACAGATCATCACATATTTCATAATGATGGGCATTCTGACCCTGTACACCTCTTACAAAGAGAGGAACATGTTCCTGATGGCCATGCAGAAAGACCAAGCTGGTATGGACCCAGATCACATTTGGCAGCTCTCTTCTAGTCTAAAAAGGTGATTTTTCTTTGTTAATTATTAGTGATGCTTGTTATTGTTCATACTCAAAGTATACTTTGGTTTTCTGCATGCCACCACGTGTCGCTCAGTGCACATGGCACAGATTTCATCAACTATGGCTGCACAATCGAAATAAAATCTAAATCATGATATGACATTTTGGGATTATTAAACCTAGGGATGGGCGATATATCGTGAATATTTGGTACAATCACAATGATTTGGCTGACTATATCAAATTAAGCAATATTGTGAATATCGCTGTGATTTTAATGTGCTTTTTATTTGGCCATTAAGTAAAAAAAAAAAAAAAAGCACATCAGTAGTCTAATTTCACTATCCTTCTGGGCAGCACAATTAATCAAAATAAAACAAATGACAATATGGTCATGTGCTTATAAAATTGCAATGGGCTGCAACAAAAGATGGATAAACATGGTCTGTGTGTGCTTCAGAATGGATGATGGCCTTTTCTGTGCACTAGCGGGACTCGTGTGTGTTTTTAGCGCTTTAAGAGCAAGTCACATGCATTGTGAAAGAAATAAAGTACCAAATGTTCAAGCATTCTTACCATTCTAAACTTTAACTGCTACAAATTATTATACAAATCTTCAAAGGTGGCACAGTATAACAGAAAAGGAGTGGACAACAGCGGTTCACCAGAAGCAGAGCATTGTAAGCTCTGCACTTTTGGTGTCAAAATAAAAGCTCAGGTGAAGTAAATAGGAAATAAACATTACTTTTAAATAAAACAAATCTAATCCTCAAAATAATAATCATAATTCAGTGTTATGATGATAAACTTGACTGGGCCCCACAGTAATTTATTATCATGCAATATTCAACTGGATTTTCAAAAAATAAGTGGAGTAGTTTTTGCACACCTTGTTCATTCACAAACAATGTGTTAGTAAAAATATATGAAGGTAAATAATGCTTTTTTTTTTTTTTTTATCAAACTACTATGTATTATTGTATAAAATATAAAAGTTCATTTCAATTACACTGATTAGATCTCATTCTCCCTTGTGTTTAATTTAGTGCAAAACTGTGGGAAAACATGCCTTTTTATTTTTAAATAGATTTTTTTTTTTATTTAATGCCTTATAAAATATTTAATCTACAGTGCATCCGGAAAGTATTCACAGCGCTTCACTTTTTCCACATTTTGTTATGTTACAGCCATATTCCAAAATGGATTAAATTCATTATTTTCCTCAAAATTCTACAAACAATACCCCATAATGACAACGTGAAGGAAGTTTGTTTGAAATCTTTGCAAATGTATTAAAAAACCCGAAAAAATCACATGTACATAAGTATTCACAGCCTTTGCCGTGACACTCAAAATTGAGCTCAGGTGCATCCTGTTTCCACTGATCATCCTTGATGTTTCTACAACTTGATTGGAGTCCACCTGTGGTAAAATCAGTTGTTTGGACATGATTTGGAAAGGCACACACCTGTCTATATAAGGTCCCACAGTTAAAAGTGCATGTCAGAGCACAAACCAAGCCATGAAGTCCAAGGAATTGTCTGTAGACCTCCGAGACAGGATTGTATCGAGGCACCGATCTGGGTAAGGGTACAGAAAAATTTCTGCAGCATTGACTGTCCCAATGAGCACAGTGGCCTCCATCCGTAAATGGAAGAAGTTTGGAACCACCAGGACTCTTCCTAGAGCTGGCCGCCTGGCCAAACTGAGCGATCGGGGGAGAAGGGCCTTAGTCAGGGAGGTGACCAAGAACCCGATGGTCACTCTGACAGCTCCAGCATTTCTCTGTGGAGAGAGGAGAACCTTCCAGAAGAACAACCATCTCTGCAGCACTCCACCAATCAGGCCTGTATGGTAGAGTGGCCAGACGGAAGCCACTCCGCAGTAAAAGGCACATGACAGCCCACCTGGAGTTTGCCAAAAGGCACCTGAAGGACTCTCAGACCATGAGAAACAAAGATTGAACACTTTGGCCTGAATGGCAAGCATCATGTCTGGAGGAAACCAGGCACTGCTCATCACCTGGCCAATACCATCCCTACAGTGAAGCATGGTGGTGGTGGCAGCATCATGCTGTGGGGATGTTTTTCAGCAGCAGGAACTGGGAGACTAGTCAGGATCGAGGGAAAGATGAATGCAGCAATGTACAGAGACATCCTTGATGAAAACCTGCTCCAGAGCGCTCTGGAGCCTCAGACTGGGGCGAAGGGTTGTTGTCCTGTTGGAAGATGAACCTAAGCACACAGCCAAGATAACAAAGGAGTGGCTCTGGGACAACTCTGTGAATGTCCTTGATTGGCCCAGACTTGAACCCGATTGAACATCTCTGGAGAGATCTGAAAATGGCTGTGCACCAACGCTCCCCATCCAACCTGATGGAGCTTGAGAGGTCCTGCAAAGAAGAATGGGAGAAACTGCCCAAAAATAGGTGTGCCAAGCTTGTAGCATCATACTCAAAAAGACTTGAGGCTGTAATTGGTGCCAAAGGTGCTTCAACAAAGTATTGAGCAAAGGCTGTGAATACCTATGTGATTTATATATATATATATATATATATATATATATATATATATATATTATTTTTATTTATTTTTTCCGTTTTTTATTTTTAATAAGTTTGCAAAGATTTCAAACAAACTTCTTTCACGTTGTCATTATGGGGTATTGTTTGTAGTATTTTGAGGAAAATAATGAATTTAATCCATTTTGGAATAAGGCTGTAACATAAAATGTGGAAAAATTGAAGCGCTGTGAATACTTTCCGGATGCACTGTACTTGGCTACAATGGCTTTTTACATGAAAGCATGGTTCCTCTGATTAAAAAAAAATTAACTTGAGCCATTTCAGAGCAAATACATCATTATCGAGGCATATATCGAATATCGTCAATAGGCTGAAAAATTGAGATTTAATTTTTGAAGTCATATCACCCAGCCCTAATTAAACCGCAAAGGGCTGAGATTTAATGAAATGTATAAATGGTGTATGCACACTGCTTGCTTCAAAGTTTGTGCGCTGCTCTGTCCTGTCTGTATTGTGTTAGTGTATTATTAGTGTTTTCAGAGCGTTTTTGAACTCCTATCATGCGCAGATTAACAGATGTGTTCGGTTCAGTTTGCCAACGTGCGCTGAGCATGTTGTATTTAAAGGGATAGTTTACCCAAAAATGAAAATTCTCTCATTTACTTACCTTTATGCCATCCCAGATGTGTAACTTTCTTCTGCTGAACACACACTTAAGATTTGTTTTGTAAAATATCTCAGCTCTGTTGGTCCTCACAATGCAAGTGAACGGTGACCAGACCTTTTTGAAGCTTAAAAAAAAATCAGTCTATATCTTCAGAAGCTATATAAGTGTGGGTGACAAACAGATCAATATTGATTTGATATGGATTTATCCACTGGAGTCTTATGGGTTACTTTAATGTGGCCTTTATGTGATTTTTGGAGCTTCAAAGGTCTGGTCACCATTCACTTGAAATGTAAGAACCTACAGAGCTGAGATATTCTTCTAAAAATCTTAGTTTGTGTTTGCAGAAGAAAAAGTCCTAAATATCTGGTATGGCATGAGGGTGAGTAAATAATGAGAAGTTTCATTTTTGGGTGAACTATCTCTTTAAACTCTTAATTTCACATTCGCGTAATTCCGCTGCAATTTAATGTATGAATAATATATCCCATGACACCAGGTATTTGTGGACAGAGGAGATTATGTTACAGTGAGAATATACAGCTATTGTGGATTTGAACTCTCCTACAAAGGTCTTCCTGCAGTTGTCTGCCAAAATAAAAGCTCAGGGGTTTAGACTAGAGTTCCTTAGTTTAATTGGACCACATGGCAATGTCTCATGCAAGTCAAGATTTTTTACAGATATATTACTGTTGTATAGTAATAAAAATATTAATAATAAATAAAGATTACAATAATATACATTTTGACTGGGTTCCAAAATATTACGATAAATAGGCTGACACCAGATCACAAAGTGGACAAAAACACATACATGGTGGACAGGTACAATGTGAATATGAGGAAGACATTTTTTTTTCTTTTTGTTTCACTGTTTCAAATCTTTTTTTTTTTTTTTTTTTTTTTTTGTGGCTGAAGTGAAAAAGGTCCAAGTTTAGTTCTTTTTAAAAAGACACAAGTGTGAGCCCTTAAAGAGTAGAGTCTTTTTAATTGGCTCAAAACATTTCCAAATTCTGGTCAAAAGGAATAATTTACTAGTTTTTTTGTTTATGATATCACAGTTTAAATCACAATATTTAAAAGAAATTAATCGCACTATGACCTTTTTGTCCAAATCTTGCAGCCGTAATCTCAACAGTCTGCACAGCCCAGTTTTTGAAGCCTCGTGTACCTGTATGCCACATTATCACAAAGCAGTCGCAGTGTGCTTGGGTCAGACGTGTCCATATGGGCTCATGGTCAAAAGTGTACTTTGGAAGGCTAGAATACCCGACTGTGCATGAGATGTAACAGTGCGTGGAAAAGGTAGTATGCCCTAGCCTTTAGTTCAGAGGTTAGAAATTGAAATTTTGGACACAAAGCCTGCCATCAAAATGATTGTCTTCAATGGCCACTCAGATCTAGCCAATACACTTTTGCTCCCAGACATAAGGCATCTGCTGCTGATACACAAGCAAACATGAAGTTCGTAAGAGCATTTTCTCTGCACGATCTAAACCCCAATTAAATTATTACATTTAATAAAAGAAATGCTTTTCGAAATGCTTCAGCTTCACATTTTGATTTCTATTTTGTGCCAATTTTCCCAGAAGTGACTATGGAAACGCTGCTTTATTCACATTGTTTTTGCGATATTCCAATTTTGTGCATAAATTTAATTCATAACTTCGATGGAATCATGGCTATAGAGACTTGGGGGTGGACAGTGGGCTCTTTTGACTTTGGCCAGTAAGTAACCACCCAGAACACCATGGCAACCAATGGCGATTTTCTTAAAAAAAAAATTTTTTTTAAAAAGCAGTTTGATGGGTATTACACCGATTACAACTAAATGGCTTGTTTCTATTAGGTTTGATGACCAGTATACGTTAAGAATGTCCTTCACAGATGGGAAAACCAAGCAGACGAGGGAGACTGAGTTTACAAAGTCTGTTGGGACATTCTTTGATGAGAATGGAACGTTGGTGATGGACCAATTTGAAAAATGTGCCTCAAAGCTTCATGACACATTGGCCACAGAGAAGAAGACAAAGTAGCGTTTAGGCCAAACTGATGGCACCAGCCCTCTGCGGTCCAGCACACATGGTAACATTGGCTCTAGTGGGACAAAACACAGGTGTTATTCAGGCTTGTGTGTGCTATCAGAGTTTAGCTATCAACTGTAACCTTACATAAAGTCAGCATAGTGTTTTTTTTTTTATTGCTTTGTTTATAAACTGGTCTATTTTTTTGTTTCATGGATCATTTTTGTGTTCGTTCTTTTAAATGAAAGTTCAATTTATACAAATGTCTCAGTTTGATGTTCTTATAGAAATAGTTCACCCAGAAATGAAAATTCTATCATTTACTCACCCTCATGTTGGTTTTTGTTATCCACGGCAGAGCAATACGGTTTTGGAACAACATGAAGGTGGGTCAATAATGACAATTTTAATTTTGGGGTGAACTATTCCTTTGAAAAGAGAGAAGCCAGACATTTTGCCTGATATGCTTAGAATCAGTGTTCCTCAATGTCAGTATATTTTAGGTACATTTAAGCACTCATTTAAACTGTAATACTGTTTAGTAACCACAAACAGTTCCCAGTAGGCTTTAAATGTTGGGAGAATATTTACATTTTCATAAATCAAAATGAGTCTTGGAGTGTTTTTGGATCAGAGTTAATCTACACAGTCCCCCCAACATTTCACACTTGTAGACACATTGCCTAATAAAAAAGTGGACTGTCTGAAACAAGCCTTTTTTTTTTTTTTTTGTACAATTGATAACCAGTGTGTGTGCATATATATATTTGTCCCAAGAGCCTTATTAAATGTGACTTTTCGATCTTACCAATTTGCGATTTTTATGTTAAGGCTTTAAAAGACACAAAAAGCAAAAAAAGGGACTGTATCCATTTTTGTTGCCCCCTTGGCTGCTTTATGATACTTTTGTGTTTTGCCATTTAATTTTGAACCAGGAAGAATCATTTTATGTTCCTTTATTTGGAGGTAGAATGTGGATCAGTTTTGACCTGTTTTTTTCCACAGTCATGGACCTGGATTTTCTGTTTTCGATTGTCAACAAAAAATTTCCATGCGGGTTTTTAGTTTTATTTATTTATTTTGAAAAGGTTAAAAACATCTGGATGCAGATTCATACTCCAAAATGTGAAATAGGCCTACTGAATTCCACAAAGTAGTCTTTGCAATTTTTGTGTAGGCTAATGATTTTCAGCTTTAGTTACCCATACTGTATGTGCCTGTTCTTCTCAAACAAAAAATAAAAGTTATAAAATAAAATGACATGGCATTTTTACATTTGTGTTCACCTGTCTGATTTTTTTTTTATTTTTTATTTTTTATCAGAACTTGTTCACATTCCAATTATAACTGTGTGAGAACTGGTTAACCCAATTTCAACTCAATTAAACAAATTCAGATTTCTAGAAATATGAATGACAGCTAGAATATGCATGTATTATTCAGAATTCTGTCATTTCAACACCTTTTTTGAAATATCCATATATTACAGTGCACATTCAGAAAAAAGTCTCATCCCAAAAATGTTTCTTCAATTGCTCGACTCTTCGTTTGCTTCACCCTGATTTAATTTTGTGTGGGCATGCACAGATATAAAGGAATATTCTGTTACAGTGGATATTACGAAGGTGTACATGACCCAAAATTCTGATTATACAGGCATATACTGGCTGTCTTGAACCCAGAATATAGGTTTAATGGGATTATGGCAATCAGATTAGCACTTTTACTTGGCGCACACATTATCGTAATGATCACATTCCGATATGAATCAGAATTTTCTCGTGCACATTCATTAAAGAAAATTGAGTTTTATGACTTTTTAATAAACAGTGAACATCAGTCATTTATTGTATTCACCCAAATGAATGAGATTCTGCAAATTATGTTTTGCAAAAACGTCACTTACAAAAATTTCATCTTAAAGGAATAGTTAACTCAAAAATAAAAATTCTCACTTGCTCACCCTCATGCCATCCTAGATGTGTAACATTCTGCTAAACACAAATGAACATTTTTAGAAGAATATCTCAGTACTGTTGGTTCTTTCAATACAAGTGAATTGTAGCCAGAACTCTGAAGTTCAAAAAGCACAAAGCAGCATAAAAGTAATCCATGACTCCAGTGGTTAAATCCATATCTTCAGAAGCAACATGATAGGTGTGGGTGAGAAACAGATCAAGATTTAAGTCCTTTTTTACTATCAATCTCCACTTTCACATTTTTCTTTTGTTTTTGGCTATTCACATTCTTCGTGCATCTCGCCACCTACTGGGCAGGGAGGAGAATTTATAGTAAAAAAAAAATAATTTAAAAAATGAAGGGAAAAAAGGGACAAGTTTGTTTTTCTGATGGGCAGTCTTCATTAGTTTTACATCTGGATTTTAATTTGCTTTTAACTCTTTTTGCTATAAATTCTTCTCCCTGCCCAGTAGGTGTCGATATGCATGAATGTGAATGTCCAAAAACAATAGAATGTGAAAGTGGACAATATAGGATAAAAGGACTTAAATATTGATCTGTTTCTCACCCACACCTATCATATTGCTTCTGAAGATATGGATTTAACCACTGAGTCATATGGATTACTTTTTATGCCAACTTTATGTGCTTTTTGAGCTTCAAAGTTCTGGCCACTATTCACTTGCATTGATTGGACCATCAGAGCAGAGATATTTTTCTAAAATAATTATTTTGTGTTCAGAAGAAAGACATACACATCTCGGATCGCATGAGGTCGAGTAAATGATGAAAGAATTTTCATTTTTGGGTGAACTATTATTTTAAGCTACCCATATTTTATGTGCCTGTTCATCATAAAAAAAAACAAAAAAAAATGACAAGGCATTTTTACATGTGTTCACCTGTCTATCCTTAAGCAGAATTTGGTCACATTCCAATTAGAAATGTGTCATGGGAACTGGTTAATCCAATCACAAGCACCCAATTAATCAAAAATGTGGGTTTCTAGAAATATGACCTGCTCATGACATGAAATCTGTGTCATGTGAACACTTTATTTGGAAAATCCACTGTATCCTCCGACGGAATATTACAGTGAATATTCAGAGAAAAATCTGTCTCATTTCAAAAATGTTTCTGCGATTGCTTGACTTTTCGCTTGCCTCTTAGCTTGCTTCTCCCAAAATTAATTTTGTTTGGGCATGCACAGATACTAAAGAATACTTAGTTACAGTGGATGTTACGAATAAGGTGTACATGATCCAAAATTCTCATTATACAGCAATATGCTTGCTATATTAAAATATGTGGAAACCAGAATATTGGTTTAACAGGGTTTTGGCGATCAGATTAATGTGTTTTTGACCGCACACATAATCGTAATGCCTACATTCCAATATGAATCTGAATTTTCTTGTGCACAGTCGTTCATTACAAAATAGAAAATAGTTCATTTAAAAAAATAGAAATTGATGGGGAGTCACGTGACGTCATGCGAGGTTCGGACGTGTGAATGGCAAGCTCTGCGCACTTTGCTGGTTTTAATACCTTTTATGTCATAAAGCGGTGAGATTCGATACACCCTGATTCTTAACTGTTCTAGGAAGACAACATGTAAAAGAATTCAAAATCTTCGGGCTCTGGAGACATTAAAAGACACTTACGTGCTCAAGCTGATGCCCCTCTGGAGGCCTCGAGCCCGGGACTCAGTTTGGACGGTGCGGTGGAAAAGATTCAGCATCAAATGTCGAGCATGATGGCAATGCTGATGAAGGTCATTGCTGATTTGGAGGATCTTGCTGTAATACGTCGATTGATCTCTGCCATGGAGACTAAATTCACTGAGTTGGTTACAAGACTAATTATCTGGAGTCATCGGAGAGGAAATTAGCTACTAACCCGCTAGCGACCAAGACAAACTTGGAGTGCATCTGGGAAAACCTGGAAGACATTGTGAATCATAACTGGCAAAACAACGGCTGAATTGTTGGAATTCCTGAGCGAGCAGAGGGTCAGAATATGGTGGAATTTCTGGATGAGCTCTTTCCTGCTCAACATAACAGGCCATAAGCTGGAAATCGAGCGAGCTCACAGGGTTCCGGCTCGGGGATCCGCTGAGGGAGACAGACCCCAATCAATTCTGGCCAAATTTCTGAGATCATCCAATAAAGATCTCGTGTTACGCGAGGCGAGGAAGGCTTTCTTGGAAGAACCACAACATTTTCTTGTTCCCAGACTCACTGAACATTCACTTGACTGTCTGAGGATGCTGAGCGCCTTTTTTGTTTCTTTCTGTGCTGGTTCCGCCAAGCGACTGGAGTTTGTTTTGTGGAATAACACTCCTTCAAGAAGCTCTTGCATCGATGGAGGGTTGCTTTTGCACTGATGTTCCCGGCCAGGTTGAGAATCGATGCTAAGGATGGCCACAAAGTATTTACTTGTCCCCAACAAGCATTGTCCTTCATAAAGTCAATGGAATGAGTAAGTCATTGTGTGGCGCTCGCTTTGCAGCCGAGTGGACCTGACTCACTGAACATTCACTTGACTGTTCGAGGAAACTGGGCGCCTTTTTTGTTTCTTTTTGTGCTGGTCCTGCCAAGCAACTGGAGTTTGTTTTGTGTAGCAGCACTCCTTCGGGACAGTTTGGGTGAATATGCACATTCTTTGTGCTTGTGCCTCCTATTAGTTGGAGTTTGATTTGTGGAGTATTTTTGCAGGACATTGGAAGGATTAGGACATCTGCTGCACTCATGTAACAGCAGGCTCACTGAACATTCGTTTGAATGTCCGAGGAAACTGAATGGCTTTTTGTGTGTGTGTGTGTGTGTGTGTGCTGGTTCCGCTAGAGGCTGGAGTTTGTTTTGTGGAGGAACACACCTTCAGGACAGTTATGCAGATGAATCTTCACGTTCTTTGTGTTTAATCTGCCTATTGGCTGGAGTTTGTTTTATAGATTTTTTTCTGGTACGTAATTCTGTCTCACAAAATCTGCATAGAAGCACTGGACTTGAGCAATCCGATGGCAAAGTTGTCGCGGGGGCTTTCGTAGGCGTACATGGACTGTTTTAGTTTAGAGGGATGGACACCGGTTGGCACTGTCTTGCGCGGGGTTAATGCGCACGTTTTTCTTTTTCTGTTTGTTTGGTTCTGAGGGAAGTTCGTGGTTTGATTACTGTACTAATGTTGGAATGTGGTCTTTATAATTTTGTTTTTGATACAATCTATTTTTCTAACATGTCAAAATGTAAAATGTTAATATGAGTGGATTGTCTCTCTCCACGTGGAATGTGAATGGGTTGGGGCATCCCATAAAAAGAAGGAAGGTTATTTATTTTCTTAAACGAAAGAAATATGATATAGTGTTTCTTCAAGAAATGCATCTTTCCCCGCAGGAAGATATGGGGTGGACATGTTTTCTTAAGTGCTGGCTTACATTGATAAGTAAACATCTACAATTCAAATGTCTCAAACAGATTAAAGATAAATTAGGAAGAGTCATTGTTTCAGCAGAGATTCAGGGGCAAAGGTTGATTTTGGCTGATATTTTTTACACACCTAACGCTGATGATCAGGACTTTTTTATAGACCTTGAAGGGATGTTGCAAGCCGCTGGCACCCCTCGTGAGATAATATTGAGAGGAGACTTTAATCTATTGATGGACTCAGTCCTTGATCATTGTAAAGCAAATGTAAGCACCCTAGAGCAACATTGACGCTTCTCAGGATGTGTAAAAATCTTGGTCTTACAGATATTTGGAGACTTTTGAACCCATCTGGTAGGGACTATAAAGTTTTTTCATCCGTCCATAAGATTTACTCTACAATATATTTTTTATTTATATCTAAGTCCTTCATTTCATCTGTTGTTGATTGCTCAACTGGAAAGTCCGTAGTCTCAGATCACGCCCTGGAGAATTTAGAGGTGTTGCCACATACAGAGAAAAAGAAATCATATAGTTGGCACTTTAATGTATCCCTTTTGCAAAATCCTGAATTCCAACAAATGTTAAAGGCTGAAATCAATGTTTATATGGAGACCAACTGGTCCTCAGTATCCTCTGTAGGCGTGGCCTGGGAGGCACTTAAAGCGGTCCTTAGGGGTTGGATTATACAGTATGCCTCATTCATCAAAAAATCCAAAGCATGAGAACTCATGGAGTTGGAAGGGAATATTAAAAGTGCCGAGGCAGAGCTGAAGCTCCGAATGTCGCCTGATGGCCTCAGAGAATTGACCCAATTGAAATGCAGATATAATACTATTTTGTCACGGAAGGTGGATTTTTGGCTATTCAGGGCAAGACAGTCACACTTTGAGTCAGGGGACAAATCTGGAAAGCTTTTGGCTAGATATATAAAGCAGAGAGAGTCTTTTTCTACCATTCCCTCAGTGAAATCTGCTGCTGGTGGTGAAATTTTTACCTCGGCCATTGATATTAATAATGCTTTTATTAATATGACTTCCGGTAGAGTGAACGCTGGCGTGTTTGTCTGCCGTGCCCTCTGGGTTCTTTTCAATGTTTTTAGATGCTTTTGTTTTAGTGGCCTTTTGTATGAGCGACCTCAGGAAATCGAGTTTTATACTTCTCTTTTATGGACAATCTTATGGAGTATTGACTTTTTAGTTTGTTGGAAATCTACGCTACACCTCAAGTCTGACCGGAATACTTCAAAGGAAATTAACAGCACTGCACTCACCGATGGTCTTCACTGGGACTGCTACATGCATCATCGACGTCCATTGGGGCTGGAGCGCGTGGACTTTGAATTTGAGTCATGTTGGTGGATGCATTGAGGATGTTCTGCCTTCTGTTGCCCATCTTGGCCAACTGGAGTTTTGCTGTTTGCCCTCGCCAATTTCAGTGGAGAGCCCCCTGCTTGTTTGCAAGTCCATGCAATCATCTTTCTTCTAATATGGTTTTATTCTACTTATCTCTGGATTTACGGTGTTTGAATTCCTCAGACCAACCGTCAGACAGAGTATACAACTATTGCATTGCACTTGGAATTGCGCGACGCCCCCGGTATGTCCATCGAGGGTCACGATGACGTCCCTGCAGATTACCGGCTGATTACCCTGACAACCACCACATACCGGCCATCTGGTCTTCACGCCATCGCCCTCCAACTGGTGCAAATTATGTGAAGTGGGGTGTCAATTTTGATCATCTCAGCTTGCTGAAACACACATCTTTTATTTCACAGCAAAACACAGATGGCCTGAAACTATTAAGATGGCCCTCATTAATGCACATTCAAGACTTTTATTCTGAATGACTTTTTTATATCATGATCATTGGACTTTTTATTTATCACTGAGACCTGGCTGAATCCTGGTGAACAAATGGCCCTGGGGGATCTAACACTGCCAGACTGTGACTTTTTAGGATGAGGAGGTGGCATTGCCACTGTTTTAAAAAACACTTTTAAATGCAGAACACTACCTATGGACATGAATTCCAATTTTGAGGTCCAAATATTAAAGATTGACATCTTGGGTCATGTTTTCTGTGCACTTGTGTACAGACCTCCCAGATTTAATAAGGACTTCATCCAACAATTTTCGGACTTTCTCTCTGGACTGGTGTCTCGTGGTTATAGACTCCTGATTCTTGGGGATTTTAATATTCATGTATGTTGTCCATCAAAACCTCTGGTAAATGAATTTATCTCCCTCACTGAGTCTTTAAATTTTGTACGACATGTCACTGGTCCTACTCACAATATGGGTCATACATTAGATCTTGTGTTGTCTTATGGTCTTTCTGTATTCAACTTAGAGGTCTTAGATATTGGCATTTCAGAACACTATTCAATAATGTTTGAGTCTGTGTCTACATGTCCTTTCCCTACTTTTTCTCAGCCCTTACATCACTCCTGGTCCAGTCACTCGTCTGCTGCCAATCTGTTTTCAGAATTTTATCTAACGCATTTCACAAATGATGTCTTAGCTGGACTCGACACTGAATCATTGGTTGAAGCTTTTAATAAATCTTGTACATTGTAGGGCTTTACTGGTTGTTTAGATCAGTGTTACTATCAGAAATAATTAATAATTATTTCTGTAGTTAATTAATATTTAAATTAATCAATTGAATCTAACTCATTAAAACCTCATATGGGGCTCCAGTAAATGTAGTGCACTACGTTTAGGAGCAAGTTTGGTTATTAGCAATAATTAATAATTATCAAAGATAATTATTAATTATTAAAATCAATAGAACATTGATGAGAATTAATGTTAGCTTTTTTTTTTAAATCCTTTAAATCAACAATGATCAAAGATAATTGTTAATTGTTAACATCGATGAAACATTAATTAAAATTAACACTAGCTTATTGATCATTCAAATTCAAAAATCATCAAAGATAATTATCAATTATCAAAAATCAATAGAATATTAATAAGGATTAACATTGATGGGGCACCACCCTGGAATCAGGGACTAATAACCAAATAGTAAAACAGTCTCAATATTAGATTGTTTTCTTAGGAAAATCGACATCCGAAGAATATCGATTTTCGGGAAAAAAAAACAATGAATGAAGGTTTGAATCCCGTCAGCATGACACAGGTGTATGCAAAACAAACCAAAACACTTCTCTTTGTAATATAAACAAAGTTTATTTATGCAGTAATATCAATTAATAATTAATACAATGCAGTCAATAAACTTCCGACTTACAACTACAAACTAAACAGTGATATGATTAGATATGGAAATAAAAATAATTCTATAACACATAGGGTGTGTGTGTGTGTGACAGTGTGTGTGTAAGGAGGGACACGCACAAAATAGCGGACGTGACTCTCGTGGAGAGTATGTCACGCGAGACTTCCGGCCAGGGAATATGACCGCGAATGGGGGCGGAGATGGCGTCTACCAGTTACCGCGTATATCCGCTTGTACGATAGCTTAGGGACAAAGCTGGACTTTAGCATTTAAGCTATCTACGAGCCAAAATGTGTGCCAGAATGTTTGTGAGGGGTCGCGTGCCTGCGTGTGTGTGTGTGTGTGTGTGTGTGTGTGTGTAATTAGTACGAGAGAGAGAGAGAAGTGACAGTCCTAAAGCTGATTTCACGATCGTGGGAGAGAAAGCAGCTGTTTAGTTCATCGCTCAGAGACACGGTGGACGGCTCGTAAACAGTCCCGCGTTATTTGACTCTTTAATGGATGAACTCAGTTGCTGTCTCACCCGCGATGGCGAAATTGCACAACAGTCCAATTTGGTTGGACCACAAAACAGCAAAACAAATTCGTGATAATTAATACCCTGAGTATTAATAATGAGCGGACATGGCGGTCCGTAAACTGTACAAGCAAAAACCTTGAAACACAAGAATAACACACTATAATATTCTATCTCTGCCCAGACGTAAACCTCTTACTTGAATCGCATGAGGACACAGGTAGAATGTGTTTTCCTCCGTCCTTTAACTCTGACCCGGTTCCTTGAGGCTCGGGTGATGACGGGAGGCCGTTTCCTCGCTCTGTCGGCGGGCGGTACGGCTGTTGATTCTCGGTGGGCTGGCGGAGAACTCAGAAATGTCGACTTGATTGAAGATGGAAGAGAACTCTTTAATCTCTTCACTTCTGTAGGCAAACGGATGAAGATGCGAATTGCTCGGCGGTCTCCTTTGGATCCGTTAGAGTGTTTGGTTGAACACAGAGTAATCTCAACTCGTCCAGCGAGATGGAGATTGTATGGCTACAGTTTCAAGTCGGACATTACTTCCTTGTGCCACGAGGTTGCACCTGAGAGCAGCAAAGAGCTAAGTCTATATTCGGTGAACAAAGTCGCTGGAAGTGAATTCTGGAAGCATTTCAGTGGTATTTCAACTCCTGAAGATGTCATGTTTGAGGGACGTTCTGTTGTGTGCCTCATCCAATAGGAGTTGAGAGTTCGATCCTTTAGTGAGCAAGGCTTCATGGATTTGTAGTCTGTTTTGGACTCCCTTTGTTTGATTTTGGCGCGATTTTTATCAGTAAGATTTACGACTTAGAAGGTGGGAGCTTGAGTTATGTTTTTACGACTGTGTTAGGCCTGCCTTTGTCTTCTATCTGAATACATGAGGCCCAACAACATTTACACTTGATAATGTCGCTCCTCTCAAGCCAAGTAGAGTTAAGGGTGCTTCACAGCCTTGGTTAAATGACGTCACCCCGCTCTCAGACAAGAGTGCAGAAAAGCTGAGCGCAACTGGAAATGAGACAAGCTTCAGGTCTCTTACGATATTTTAAAGGAGTGTTTAACAAACTATCAGAGAACTGTAAAGGAAGTGAAAGCTAAGTTTTTCTCTACATTAATCTCTGATAATGCAAAACGACCAAAAGTATTGTTCAAAACAATTGATTCTGTTTTAAATCCAACTAAAAATGCTTTTCTGGACGCCACCCAAGAGAACTGTGAAACATTTTTAAACTTTTTTTATTCACAAAATTGAGCAGATTAAAGGTGCGATTGTACTTTCACAATTTGATCAACCACTTATTCGTTCCCTGTCCAGCTCCCTGATTCACTTTGAACCAGTTACATCAGAACAGTTAGCAGATGTAGTCTCCAAGATGAAGTGTTCCAGTTACAAGCTGGATCTTTTTTCTCCACGCCTTCTTAAAGAAGTTTTCATGACTATCAGTTCCAGTGTGACAGCTATAATTAACAGCTCATTAGCAAGTGGAGTTGTTCCAAGTAGTTTTAAACATGCAATTATTTTTGGGATCCGGCAATACACAACAATTACAGACCAATCTCCAAATTGCCTTAGAGAGTTGTTATTCGCAGCTCTACTCCTATCTAAATACATTTAACATTTTAGATACATTTCAGTCTGGTTTCAGACCCTTGCACAGCGCTGAATCTGCATTGTTGAAGGTCACTAATGATATATTTCTCTCCATGGATTCAGGTTCACCTGTCATCTTAGTTTTATTAGATCTCAGTGCCACATTCGACACTATCGACTATAATATTCTCCTTAATCATCTAGAATGTATGGTTGGCATCCAGGGTATGGTCAAAGAAAGGACGTTCTCTCTAAATTTAGGTAATTTGTCTTCTACGTCGGCTCAATTACAGTGTGGTGTCCCTCAGGGGTCGATTTTAGGACCCTTGTTATTTTCATGTGTATGCTTCCTCTGAGCTCTATTTTTCAGAAGTACAGCATTTCTTATCACTGTTATGCTGACGATTCCCAATTTTATTTCCCAGTGAGTGTAGACAAGAATTGTTCATCTGAGAATGCCCTAAATTGCTTCAAAGATATTAAACATTGGCTGTCAAACAATTTCTTACAGTTAAATGAAAGCAAAACCGAAGTTCTGATTTTAGGTTCCTCCATGTACTCCTTACCTGGCCTGGTTGCCTAGTTAGGTCCTCTGTCATCGAATGTACAAGATCATGTGAGGAGTCTTGGAGTGATTTTAGACTCCTCATTACTTTTCAATAAGCAGATCAGTGCTGTTGTCAAGGGTAGCTTTTTCCACCTGAGATCTATTGCTAAAATAAAACATTTCTTTCCCATAAAGACTTGGAAATTGTGATCCACTCACTTATTACATCAAGATTAGACTATTGCAACTCATTGAACATTGGTCTGCCCCAAACTGCGTTATCCCGCCCACAGCTAGTTCAAAATGTGGCAGCTAGGCTTTTAACAGGGTGAAGAAAATGGGATCACATTTCCCCGGTTTTAGCATCTCTACACTGGCTTCCAGTGAAATTCAGGGTCGATTTTAAAATGATGTTTTATGTCTACAATGCATTATCTGGTCTCATGCCCCAATATATCAGTGACCTTCTACACCCTTTTGAATAGTTTGAAATACATGATTTTGTATTTTAAATGTTTTTATTTTATTATGTTTTACATTTAACTTTAACCCTCATGTTGTGTTCCAGTTATTTTGACCCGGATTCTAATTCTATTAAAAATTGTTTTTACTTAATCCAATTGGAATAAAATTCTGTGACTTTGTTCATATATGGTATCTGAAAAAAATAAATAAAAATGCAACCATTTTCTTTATATTTTATTGGTTTTATTTCACTTTGTTACACTTGTTGTGTTCCTGGTCAAAAATGACCGGCCATTGGAAATGAATGGTTTAGACTACAAAATACAGAAATATTAAGTGTCCAGGAGCATCCCAATCCTTTAGATGAGCACATATGTGGATGTGTGTTTGCACACACAAAGTCCTTGGACATGCCCACAGACACACACACACACACACACCACACACACACATTGTGTGTTGAACATCCTCTTGTGCATCGTCTTTCCATGTACAGTCTTTGAGGAATATTTCAAGACCTACTTATCATATTGTTGTGTTTGGGCTCGTTTGAATCGGGATAGTCTGCTGTAAATTACGATATGTCAATGTCTATGTTACATGTATGTGTATTGTATACTGTATGTATTAGAACATTACAAAAAGACACTTCTGTGTATTATTTTTATGTGTCAGTGGGAATTTCATACACTAATACTCACTGCAGTTTGGCCTCTGAGTGAAACATATCTGCATTCCATTTTTTAATAAATTCCTTGGCCAACCCTTGTGACAAACATTGATGCAAATTTTCCACATTTTAAAGGAATGCTGTGTTCAATTCAAATCAACACTGTTGATTACTATAGAAAATTATTTCAACGTACCCCTCAGTTTGGAAAAATATTTAAAATGTAAAGCAATAAGACATTATATGTTAACTACAATCAGACCATAGTAATGAAATTGCTCTGGTAAAATCAGCTAAAAGCAAAAGCACATAAATATATATTTTGCTTTTAAACCCCTCCGCAACGCCTTGCTCCATAGATGTCCATTGTAAGTGGATTACTGTAAATGTGAGCTTTGGTTGCTTATACAAACCGAGTGATGTGTCAAAATTTTTGAGCGAGTTTACATGCACGTTTTTTCATAATTTCACTTAAAGGAATATTCCGGGTTCAATACAAGTTAAGCTCAATCAACAGCATTAGTGGCATAATATTTACTACCACAAAAATAAATTTTGACTTGCCTCTCCTTTTCTTTAAAAAAAAATAATGCAGCGGTGCCTGGGGAGCTCAGCGAGTAAAGACTCTGACTACCACCCCTGGAGTTGCGAGTTCGAATCCAAGGTGTGCTGAGTGACACCAACCAGGTCTCCTAAGTAATCAAATTGGCCCAGTTGCTAGGGAGGGTAGAGTCACATGGGGTAACCTCCTCGTGGTCATGATTAAGTGGTTCTCGCTCCAGCGGGGCACGTGGTAAGTTGTGCATGGATCACGGAGAATAGCATGAGCCTCCACATGCTGTGAGTCTCCGTGGTGTCATGCACATTGAGCCAAGTGATAAGATGCACGGATTGACTGTCTCAGAAGCAGAGGCAACTGAGACTTGTCCTCCGCCACCCGGATTGAGGTGAGTAACCGCGCCACCATGAGGACCTAGTAAGTAGTGGGAATTGGGCATTACAAAATTTGGAAAAAGGGGATAAATAAATAAAAAGCAATGTATACGGGAATAAAGAGTACGTTGCTTATACAGTGCATGTAAATGGGAACGCTGCTTTCTCACAATTACCTGCTTTCTCGCAACAAGCTGCTTTCTGGTGTCCATGTAAATGAGTGTAAATGCAGGGCCATAAATGGTTTAAGCATAAACCGATCACCACACATAGTTTTTTGCCCATTACCCTGATTTTGCTCAGCAAGTAAACATCTACCGCGTTCTTGTCCAGTGTGCATAAGTGTTGTGGGCTTGACTGTTTAAGTTCTGATGTCAAAATTAGATAATAACCTGATTATTTCAGATCTCATGTAATCGACAGTATGTCACCAATGCTGTCCATAGAATGTAACTTGTTTTTAAACTAGAACATCCCTTTAATTGCAAGTTTGTTGCAAAAGTTTTTGAAACAATCCTTGAATTTGACACAGTACTGACACAGAAACCAAATATTTCTTTAAAGATCAATTTTATTCATTTTACACACCATAAATTACAAAACAAAGAATTCAGCAATCCAGCTGCTTCCTGACCAAACCATTAAAGGACATCAAACTTGCATGTGCCCTCTAGTTATTGGATGGGAGTGTTGCCCTGTTATGTGGGTCAGTGAACGCTTGTTGCTTAATGCAGGTCATAATGTGGAGGCCAGAGCTGAGACTCCACTAATCCATTCTGAGCACATAGCAAGCAAATATACAGGTGCATCTCAATAAATTAGAATGTCGTGGAAAAGTCCATTTATTTCAGTAATTCAACTCAAATTGTGAAACTCGTGTATTAAATAAATTCAATGCACACAGACTGAAGTAGTTTAAGTCTTTGGTTCTTTTAATTGTGATGATTTTGGCTCACATTTAACAAAAACCCACCAATTCACTATCTCAAAAAATTAGAATACATCATAAGACCAATAAAAAAAAAAAACATTTTTAGTGAATTGTTGGCCTTCTGGAAAGTATGTTCATTTACTGTATATGTACTCAATACTTGGTAGGGGCTCCTTTTGCTTTAATTACTGCCTCAGTTTGGCGTGGCATGGAGGTGATCAGTTTGTGGCGCTGCCAAGGTGGTATGGAAGCCCAGGTTTCTTTGACAGTGGCCTTCAGCTCATCTGCATTTTTTGGTCTCTTGTTTCTCATTTTCCTCTTGACAATACCCCATAGATTCTCTATGGGGTTCAGGTCTGGTGAGTTTGCTGGCCAGTCAAGCACACCAACACCATGGTCATTTAACCAACTTTTGGTGCTTTTGGCAGTGTGGGCAGGTGCCAAATCCTGCTGGAAAATGAAATCAGCATCTTTAAAAAGCTGGTCAGCAGAAGGAAGCATGAAGTGCTCCAAAATTTCTTGGTAAATGGGTGCAGTGATTTTGGTTTTCAAAAAACACAATGGACCAACACCAGCAGATGACATTGCACCCCAAATCATCACAGACTGTGGAAACTTAACACTGGACTTCAAGCAACTTGGGCTATGAGCTTCTCCACCCTTCCTCCAGACTCTAGGACCTTGGTTTCCAAATGAAATACAAAACTTGCTCTCATCTGAAAAGAGGACTTTGGAACACTGGGCAACAGTCCAGTTCTTCTTCTCCTTAGCCCAGGTAAGACGCCTCTGACATTGTCTGTGGTTCAGGAGTGGCTTAACAAGAGGAATACGACAACTGTAGCCAAATTCCTTGACACGTCTGTGTGTGGTGGCTCTTGATGCCTTGACCCCAGCCTCAGTCCATTCCTTGTGAAGTTCACCCAAATTCTTGAATCAATTTTGCTTGACAATCCTCATAAGGCTGCAGTTCTCTCGGTTGGTTGTGCATCTTTTTCTTCCACACTTTTCCTTCCACTCAACTTTCTGTTAACATGCTTGGATACAGCACTCTGTGAACAGCCAGCTTCTTTGGCAATGAATGTTTGTGGCTTACCCTCCTTGTGAAGGGTGTCAATGATTGTCTTCTGGACAACTGTCAGATCAGCAGTCTTCCCCATGACTGTGTAGCCTAGTGAACCAAACTGAGAGACCATTTTGAAGGCTCAGGAAATCTTTGCAGGTGTTTTGAGTTGATTAGCTGATTGGCATGTCACCATATTCTAATTTGTTGAGATAGTGAATTGGTGGGTTTTTGTTAAATGTGAGCCAAAATCACCACAATTAAAAGAACCAAAGACTTAAACTACTTCAGTCTGTGTGCATTGAATTTATTTAATACACGAGTTTCACAATTTGAGTTGAATTACTGAAATAAATGAACTTTTCCACGACATTCTAATTTATTGAGATGCACCTGTATATTGCATGTATAACACAGTGACCAGTATCATAAAAAACAGATCAATCTAAAAATTCCTTGGAGTACATATTGGCTGATCATTTTGACAATCTCACTGTATGTAACTTTAACTAAATTCTTGCTGAGTCTTATTTCAGATGGCTGTTTATCTGAGAAAGTGTTAGAAAAATTATGCCAACTTTTGGTTACATTTTTGTGCAAAAATCACCATTATGCTACCATTTGTAAATCAACACAGCATTTCTCATATTTTATGAAAAATGGGGTTTGCTGCATGCAGTCTAAATTAGAAGGAGTTTCTTCATGAAGGTTAAAACCGCAAAGCACAGCACCTAAGAAATTAACAGAAGCATTAAGTTAAATTAACTACATGTATAATTCATTGCTATATACCCAATGATAAACATAGATTTTATGTATGCATTTTAAATAAATAATTCCAGGTTAAATACAAGTTTAGGTCAATCGACAGCATAAACAAATAAAATGCTTTGGCAGTTATGCTTTTACAATGTTAATGTCTGTGGCTGCCCCATAGACTTTTAGTTCATAAGTGCATTTCCACACGTTTTGTTGAGATACAAGTCCAAATTACTGAACAAGATCATTTACAATAGTAAAATAATCATTAAATTTAAATTAAATGTATTAGGTAATGTTGAATCTGTAAAGAACCCTTGTACCTGTATCTTCGAGGGCAGCCATGGTACCAAATCATATACTTCTGTGCATAGCTGTGTCTTCTACACAGCCCTCAATATCCACAAGTCCACTCCTGCATTTCTGTGTCATTAGCTGTTGGGAATAGATCATCACACAGTTAAAACACATACAATATCACAACCCATAATCGTAATCCAGTGAGAACACTACTAATCTACAAATGCACAATCAGCAGCAATCATTTGTTGTACAATACCATCAATACCTATAAACTGAAAGACTATAAGCACATGTTGCAAGGTGGTACTGTAGTGTATATAAATGCTCTCGTACCTTCCCCAGCTGTTAGCAGCAGCAGAGTTATGATGTGCAGTCTCAGTGCCCTCATGTTTGGTCCCATATTGTACCTCATAGCATCTCTGGCTCTATGGCTGACCAGTCACATTTATATTGTACTGCAGCCCCGTTAGAGGGGAGGAGTGGGTGGGTGTGGGTCCAGTCAGTGCTATCTATCTATCTATCTGTCTGTCTGTCTTTCCATCATTTCTACCTGTCTGTCTGTCTGTCTGTCTGTCTGTCTGTCTGTCTGTCTGTCTGTCTGTCTGTCTGTCTGTCTGTCTGTCTGTCTGTCCGTCCGTCTGACATTTCTATCTATCTATCTGCCTGCTTGCCTGCCCACCTGCATTTGGATTTAAATAAGCAGATACTTAAGAGCCTATGATTGGATCATTATTGCAGAGATTAATATGTTTCAGCTGGCAACAATTTTTTTAACCCTAACTGATGCAGTGTGTAGCTTCTCATTTCTTAACCATGTTGGAAGACATATCCTGTGGTCGTAGAAAAGATTTTACTGTGTTTTAGTAGGGGCAAATTATTGGCTTGCATTAAGCAAAGAAAACAACTAAGGAGACTTCTGAAATCACTGGAATTGTGTTAAGAACTGTCCAATGCATTATTAAAACCTGATGGTGGTGAACCGTCAGCTTCAAGGAAGAAATGCGGTCAGAAGAAAATCTTGAATGATTGTGATCGGAGATCACTAAAACGCTTGAAGTCACATTGTGAAAAATCAATAGTAGTCACGGTTATGTTTAATAGTGAAAGTAAAAGCATTTCCACACCCACAATGCGAAAAGAACTTATAGGATTGGGACTAAACAGCTGTGTGGCTACAAAAAAGCCACATGTTAGTGAGGCTAATTGGAAAAAAAGACTTCAGTTTGAAAGGGAGCATAAAGATTGGACTGTGGAGCAATGGAAAAAGGTCATGTGGTCTGATGAGTCCAGAAGTAACCTATTCCAAAGCAATGGGCGTGTCAGGGTAAGAAGGGAAGCACATGAAGCGATGCACCCGTCATGCATAGTGCTCACTGTACAAGTCTCTGGAGGCAGTGTTATGATCTGGGGTTGCTTCAGTTAGTCAAGTCTACGCTCAGCAACGTTATGTGGCAATAAAATAAAGTCAGCTGACTAACTGAATGTACTGAATGACCAAGTTATCCCATCAATGGATTATTTATTCCCTGACAGCATGGGCATATTCCAGGACGACAATGCCAAGATTAATCAGCTCAAATTGTGAAAGAGTGGTTCAGGGAGCATGAGGAATCATTTTCACACATGAACTGGCCACCACAGAGTCTTGACCTTAATCCCATTGAAAGTCTTTGGGATGTGCTGGAGAAGGCTTTATGGTGTGATTCGACTCTCCCGTCATCAATACAAGATCTCAGCCAAAAATGAATGCAACGGAAATAAAATGTTGTGACGTTGCATAAGGTTGTTGAAACAATGCCACAACAAATGTGTGCCGTAATCAAAGCTAAAGGCAGTCCAACATAATATTAGAGTATGCAAAAAAATGTTGTCCAGGCAATGTATGTATGTATCTGTCTGTCTGTCTATCATTCTATCTATCTGTCTGTCCATCAATCATTTCTATAAATCTGTCTGCCTGTATTTCTGTCCATCTATCTATCTATCTATCTATCTATCTATCTATCTATCTATTTATCTCCGGTCTGGAGGGGACACTGGCGCACGTTAGCTGCCGCTTTTCCACTCTGGTTTTATTGTTTGTTTGTTTGTTTTTACTGTTAGTTTTCATTTTAAATTTTAATTTTCTGCAGCTGTGTTGCTTTATTATAATTAGATTTTATTGTTCGAACCTCACTTGGATCGGATGTGCTACTGTCTCTCTGACCTGTTCTGCTGCTGCTCTCTGAGTCGGGATCGGGCTTTCTCAGCGTTTTCACTTTGAATTTGATCAGAGCGTGGAGGGGTCCTAAATCCACACTGGATGTCATTATGCGGCTTTTTCTGACTATTTGGAACATCTGCATCTTCCTTGTATCAGGGAATTTTGCAAAGCAGTGGATTAAACAAGTGGATCTCACTATGATAAGGTACTCCTTATCCGAACTTCTCTTCCGGCAACATCATGCCCATCCTGACATCAGTGTTATCCAAACTTTACGCTCCATGCGACTTTTCCGTCGGCCTAGTTATGTACACAGAGGCTCTCGTCAGAAACGCTGCATTACTGGAGCCGGCATCACCGTATCCTGGTCGAGTCGTAGGCGCTTGGTTCGTCATTACTCAATCTGCCAGGGCATTTGCCCTAGTAACCTATGTTATCCTGAAATTCACTCTGACAAGCGCGGTGTGATTATGCGTCTCAGTACTGTAAGACTCGCACACTTGAATACAAGGTCACTGAATCATAAAATGACTCTTCTCTCTGACATTATTACAGACAGAAACCTTGATGTTTTCTCTCTCTTTGAAATGTGGCATAAAGACAATGACTACCTCAATCTCAATATGTGTGCCCCATCTGGTTATACGTTTATTGATATGCCGTGATCCACTGGTAAAAGTGGTGGACTCGCTGTTATTTACAGATCCGATATGTCAGTCACTGAAATCGCTGCTCCCTCTGTTTTGTCATTTGAATGTTTGGTTTTTAAAATCAATGGTGTTTTGTCTGTTCTTGTACTGCTAATTTACCGTCCTCCTAAACCTAACCCACTCTTCTTCTCTGAACTTACTGAACTGTTGACACTTCTAAGTCCTATTTGTTCAGCTATGGTATTAACTGGAGATATTAACATTCATGTTGACATTCGAAATTGTGTTAAATGCTGTCAGTTTTTTGGAAATGGTTTGATGGTTTTAATTTTACCCAACATGTCAACTTTCCTACTCATAGGTTAGGACACACATTAGATTTGGTTTGTTTTTGTTTGTATGCACAATTACATACTTATCTCGAAATCATTTATTTGAACAATTTCAATCAGGTTTTAGAACTGGGCATAGCACTGAGACAGCATTGGTGAGGGTCCTGAATGACCTCCTTATTGCAGCTGACACAGGTGCATGCAGTATTTTGGTCTTGTTAGACCTCAGTGCTGCATTTGACACTATATCGCACTCTATCTTACTGGATAGGCTGCACAGCTGGCTTGGTCTCTCTGGGACAGTGCTGGACTGGTTCAGATCTTATCTTACAGATCACTCTCAGTTTGTCATCTTGGGTAATAATAAGTCTGAGTCTGTACCAGTGCATCAGGGTGTTCCATAGGGGTCTGTGTTGGGCCCCACTCTATTCAGCATTTATATGCTTCCCCTCGGGCAGATTATTGGGAAGTATGGCCTTGGTTATCACTGCTATGCTGATGATACACAAATCTACATCAGCACTGGCCCTGATATTAACTGCACTTTAACTGTGCGGAGTGTCTGCATGAAATTAGTACCTGGATGCAGCATAGTTTTCTAAAGCTGAACTGTTCCAAAACTGAGCTCATGCTCACTGGTACACTGGCTGCTACACGTAAAGTTGACCTAAATCTTAAATTGATGGTTGACAATAGCCTTGTGCTTCCCTCCTCTCAAGTGTGGAACCTGGGACATTTGATGCACACATTAAAAATATTTCCAAAACAGCCTTTTACCACCTTAGATATATTGCCTGACTTAGGTCCTTCCTCTCTCTGGCTGAGTTGGAGCTACTTAGAATTATAAAAACCACTGAAAAATTTTGAGTGTGCTATTCACAAGAAGCATCTGATGTGGGCCTTGCTTTGCAAAAAAAGAGATCTAAGAAGACCTACGAGCAAGAATTGTTGCTTTGCATAAAGCTGGAAAGGCTTACAAAGTTATCTTGAAGAGCTTAGATAGTCATCTGTCCACAGTTAGACAAAGTGTCTATAAATGGAGACAAAGACTTGAAGGAATAATTGGAACTGGTTTACAGTATTTCGCACATATCTTTGTGGATAATCAGCGAAATCCAAGACATCTTTTTCAAACCATAAATAGACTTTTCAAAGTCAATGATGCCAACATCTTGACTGCTTCTCATCAGTTATGTAACACCTTTCTTAATTTTTTTAATTCTAAAATTGCTAATGTCCGTAAACAAATTCTCTCTTTACCTGCCTCACTTACATCCCGTCATTATTTGTCCAGTTTTTCAGGTACGCGTTTTTCAAATTTTTTGCAGCTTGATCATGCTGCACTTGCTATTGTAGTATCGGGTATGAAAACTTCCACTTGCATACTTGATCCTTTACCTACAAATCTATTCAAGTCTTGCTTTGATTACTTGTGCCCGGTGGTGCTCAACATAATCAATGAATCGCTGTGCACAAGTGTCGTTCCAGCTGCAATAAAAATGTATGCTGTTAATCCAGTTGCAAAAAAGCAAAACGTTGCCTTGGATAATCTAAATAACTCCCATCCCATCTCTAATCTCCCGTTTTTGGCAAAAATATTAGAGCGTGTCATTGCCACTCAGTTGTATAATCATCTCACTGTCAATAATCTCTTTGATCCACTTCAGTCTGGTTTTTGGAAATTCCACAGTACAGAAATGGCTCTTGTTAAGGTTACCAATGACTTATTAATGGCATCTGATGCAGGATCTCCTTCGATCCTTATCCTCCTTGACCTTAGTGCTGCATTTGACACTATTGACCATAATCTTTTACTCACCCACCTTGAAACTGTCTTTGGTGTTTCTGGGACAGTTTTGAATTGGTTCAAGTCTTACTTTTTTGAACATAGACAGTTTGTTATTTTGGGTGAGCACAGGTCTGAGACTGGTCTAGTATACACTGGTGTCCCTCAGGGTTCCATTCTGGGTCCCCTACTTTTCAGCCTCTATTTATTCCCGTTAGGCCAGTTCCTAAGATCTCTTGGTCGTACCTATAATTTTTTCGCAGATGATACGCAAATTTATATACATTCCATGCATGGTCAAAACAAAGTTGAAACATTCCTCTCCAAAAGAATTTCTGAGATAAAAATCTGGATGTCCAATAATTTTCTCTGTTTAAACAGTGACAAGACCGAGGTGATATTGCTTGGCACCCATCATCAGCGTCGTAATGCTAATCCGACACCACTGGTTATTGACAACTGTGTACTTGAGTTTCAGGGAAAACTGAAGAATCTTGGTGTGATCTTTTATTCTTCTCTGACGTTTGAACCTCATGTGCAAAATACAGTCAGGACATCATTCTTTTATTTCAGAAACATTGCAAAGTTGCATCCAATGCTATCCTTTTCTGTAGCTGAAAAGTTTGTATTCAATACATTTGTATTTTCACACATCGAGTACTGTAACGCACTCCTTGCTGGGGTTTCAAAGTCGATCTTAAATAAACTGCAGTATGTCCAAAACTCGGCAGCCAGGATTTTAACTCGGACTAAAACAGGTGAACATGTTACCCCAGTCTTGGAGTCCTTGCACTGGCTCCCTGTTAAGTATCGGGTCGACTTTAAAGTTCTCATGCTTACATAAAAAGCACTTCATGGTCTGGCTCCCAATTATCTTTCAGACCTTCTAATTAATTATACTCCAAAGCATAACCTTCGTTCGTCTCAGCATGGCGTTTTAGTAGTCCCTCAAACACGTATGTGCTCAATGGGTGATAGGGCATTCTCAAATTATGCTCCTAGGCTGTGGAATTTACTTCCAGTTGACATTCGTGAGTCAAAGACTCTTGGTATTTTCAAATCTTGCCTAAAAACCCATTTTTTGAGTGGTGTTTGTAGTGTTTGATTCACTTTTATTGTATTTGTGTGTATTTTTATTCTATGTTTATGTGTATTTTGTCGTTTTTGAGTTGTTCTTATGTAAAGCGCTTTGAGAAGCCACGTTTAAAGGCGCTATACAAAATAAAAGTTTATTACTATTATTATTATTATTATTATTATTATAATTAGTATTATACACAAAACATTAAACAGGCATGATGTCCATGGCAGGACACCACAGAGGAAGCCACTGTTTTCCAACAAAAACATTGCCGTGTGTCTGAAGCAGGGGTGTGTCTAGGATTTTTTGCCAGGGGTGGCAAGAGTCGAGTAAGGGGTGGCATACAGTTGCAATCGAAATTATTCAACCCCCCCAAGACAGTAAGGTTTTACAAAGGTAAGCTTTTCTGATGACCCAGAATTTTTTTACTTTTAAACTATATCAGTTGAGTGACACATTCAAAGTCATAGTGTGAATATATAACCTAATATTTCTAAATAGCAGGATTTTTTTTTTTTAAATACAGCCATGTCATAATTATTCAACCCCTATTGCATGTAGTGGTTTCTTAAATATGTAAGGCTACACAAGTAATTGTTTTAAAACAAAATTAAGTCATCAATCTGCAATGGCACTTATTTAAGTTTTAAAATTTAAGTTTAGCATTGTAAGCAAAAATTTATTTCTATGCAAAAAATGCAATTAGATATAAGCTGTCTCAAAAGCTAATAGAGGAGATTATTTCATTACACAAGAAAGGTCATGGCTAAAAGTACATTTCCAAGGCACTTCAATTTCCAGTAGACAAAGTTGGCAGCACCATTCATACATTTTTTAAATATGGTACAACCTTGTTGGGGTGTGGAAGAAAGCAAAACTTCACCAAGGGAAATGTTGACTCCAGTTGACTGAATATTCAAGAAGTAATTAGGAAAGACCTGTGGAGTCCTGGAAGGTTTTATAGACGTATGACACTAAACTGAAAATGAGTTTTAGACCCATGGGTCAGCAGTACGTCTGGAGTAAGATGACAAGGTGATAACAAGAATGACACCATCCCCACAGTCAACCCACGCCTGACCTTTGACTTGGGCGGAACGTTGTTATGCACCATGCACAACACAGACGTTTTAAAGGAATAGTTTACCCAAAAATGAAAATTTGCTGATAATTTACTCACCCTCAGTTTTTCTTTCTTCATCAAAACTGAATTTAAGACTTTTAGGATTTCATTTCAGGCCTCCTCCTCTAAACAATGCAAGTGAATGTCCTCCATTTTTTGACGGTCCAAAATGCATATTTAGGGTGCATCAAAATAATCCACACGACTCCAGTCGACAAATAAAATTCTTCTGAATGCAAACAACTGATTATTTTTAGAAACAAAACAATACTTATATACTTTTTAACTACAAATGTTCACTTCCTTACATCTCTGTGATGTGCGCTCATGAGAGGGATGACGTAAGCTCGTTGGTAAGGTCACGCATCACGTGGAGGAGGAGTCAGGAAGTGTGTCATTGTTTACATTGTTTTTTTATTATTATTATTTGGAATTCATATTGTTTTGAAATTGTTTTGGACTGTTTTGATTTGTGAACGGCACAAGTTTCTCTTGTAAACAATGACGCGCTTCCTGACTCCTCCTCTACGTGACGCGTGACCTTACCAACGAGCTTACGTCATCCCTCTCATGAACGCATGTCACAGAGATGTACGGAAGCGGACATTTGTAGTTAAAAAGTATTGTTTTGTTTCTAAAAAGAATTAATCGTTGATTATTAAATGAATCGTTCGACTGGAGTCGTGTGGATTATTTTGATGCACTCTAAATATGTATTTTGGACCGTCAAAAAATGGAGGACATTCACTTGCATTGTTTAAAGGAGGAGGCCTGAAATGAAATCCTAAAAACCTTAGATTCTGTTTTGATGAAGAAAGAAACTCAGCAAATTTTCATTTTTGGGTGAACTATTCCTTTAATCCATTGCGTACTGCCTCCAGGACGCGAGCGGGTCCGAGTTAGGGTGGAAAGTGGGGTGGCAAAGCTCATTTTTAGGGTGGCAGCTGCCACCCCATGCCACCCTTCTGGCCCCGCCCCTGGTCTGAAGTTTGCCAAAGACCACCTTGACACTCTACAACACTACTGGGAAAATGTTTTGTGGACTGATGATACTAAGGTAAATTGTTTGGGAAGAACACGCAGCACTGTATCTGGCATAAAAAGGGCACCTGAAGTATGGTGGAGTGAGCATCATGATTTGGGGCTGCTTCTGGGTCTGGACTGCCTGCCATCATAGAGGGAAAAATGAATTTTGAAATGTATTAAGATATTCTACAGGTTTATTTCAGGGTGGCTTTGTGCCAGCTGAAGCTCAGTAGAAGTTGGTTGATGCAGCAGGACAATGACCCTAAACATCAGAGTAAATCCACTACAGAATGGATTCAAAAAAAGAAAATCCACCTTTTGGAATGTCCCAGAGCCCAGACCTTAACCCAATAGAGATGCTGTAGAATGACCTCAAGAGAGCCATTCACACCAGACATCCTAAGAATATGGCTGAGCTGAAGCAATTCTGTAAGGAAGAATGGTCCAACATTCCTTCTGTATGTTGTGCAGCCAAAGGAGAATTGATCAGTTATAAAATCCAAGGGTTCAGTTACTTTTTCCACAGCACTGTGAATGTTTAATGGGATGTGTTCAGTCAAGACATGAAAGATTATAATTGTGTATGACCTCAATTAACACTCATATGTGTGTGCATCTCCAGTTGAAACTCATTTATTAACAGGTAATTGTGCAATTGTGTACAGCCAGGGACTTTGTCAGCAAAAAAAGTACTATTCAGAACACGCCACAGCTCACATGCCAGCCCTTGTGACCAGGACCCTACACCCACCCACTCAATTCACACACTGGTTTCAAAACTGTTGAAGTTGTTGAGTAATGAAGCTTACTTCACTGACATACATTTGTGTTTGTGACGAGGAGGAGGGTGGGGCTGGGCCGCGAGGACACACGCCCGGCCCTGATTTGGGCTAATCAGCCAGGAGGGCTATAAAGACAAACCAGAGGCACCAGTTCAAGAGAGAGAGACACATGTGGCCGCTGTGTGTGTGTGTGTCTATGTGTTTAAGTTGTTTAAGTCCGTTTCTATCATGACAGTTCCCACCTCCTTGCCCATCCTTTACCTGTTACATTGGTGCCAAAACCCAGGAGGGAGTAGGGATGCGCTGTAGTAGAGTCCTCGCCCCTGCCATCCGCCAGGAAGGGGAGGAGCCGTTCCATCTGCCAAGGGTCAGAGGACTTGCTGCTGTCTGCCCGGACACACGCCCAGCCCGGAATTGGGATAATCAGCCGGGAGGGGGATAAAGACGAGCTGGAGGTGCCAGTTCGAGAGAGAGAGAGAGACACATGCTGCCACTGTGTGTTTCTATGTGTTTGTGTTATGTTGTTTTAAGTTCATTTCTGTCATTAAAGTTTACGTTGACTGTTCTGCCTGTTTCCGCCTCCTCCTTGCCCATCCTTTACCTGTTACAGTGTTATAAAAATGGGCATAATTAATATTGTGTAACACAAAATGATGATGGCCATGACAGCTATGTTTACTCTGGTCCTTTAAGCATCACAAAATTATTTTCAATCAAAAGCCACCAGAGGGGGTATTTGCATTAAGCATATTCTCAGTGCATTCTGAACAGTTGGTTCAATGAGTAAAAGTATCTGGACCGTTAATCCGCACTTAAAATAATATAAATGTCATTGCATTAAACAACAGTTGGCACAAAAACACTTTTCAAGCAAAACATTTCACAAAAAGATTGTTATGTTTTTAAATATAGATATAGAAATATTCAAAATGAAGATACAACTGCATTTTGGCACTTTGTAGTTGTCAAACGTTAATGCAATTGTTCTCAAACTGGTCCTAGAGGCCCTACAGCACTGCAAATTTTGTATGTTACCCTTTTCAGATACACCCAATTTAAGTCTTGGAGTCTCCACTAACAAGGCGATGAGTTGAATCAGGTGTGTTTGATTGAGAAGACATCCAAAATGTGTTGAGGGGCCTCCAGGACAGGTTTGAGAGCCACTGCTTTAGTGGAACATGTCCATAATCACTATGATGAACTACACCTGTAGTTACTCTGCTTGGACACCTGTGTGAGCTTGAGGGAACTAACTTTAACCCTCCTGTTATGTTCGGGTCATTTTTGACCTGTTTAAGGGTTAATACTAGACTTAATCTTAACCTTAACAGTGACAAAATTAATATTAATTAATTATATTAATAATTACAAAAAGTTTTTACGTTTTTATAATATTTGTTTATATTTATGGAATGTCAGCGTTCTTGCCTAAACCTATAATGTTCGGGCCAAATCTGACCCTGGGGTAAATACTGCTGGTTTTCAATGCAGCTGTGAAGCGTCTCTTGAGTCAAGAGTGTCACAAGATCTCTCTCTCTCTTAAAGAGATAATACACATTATTGTTCATTTTACTTTATCAAAATCAGCCAAGATTTCACCCAGAAAAAAAACAAACATGTGAATAAAAATATGAAGGCGATCATTTTAGGCGACCATTTTTCAAGGTCTTTTGGTTCCAGAAGTACAGAAACTTTCATTGGGAAGCAGTAAACATCTAATACATTGCATACAACACGGTTTCAGCAAAATATTTATCATGTTGATGATGTAGAGTTTTTAGAAAATCGTTTATGAAATATGATATGCACAGATTTATAGGGTTAATATTTGCAGATGTTACACAGACCTGCACATTCTGACAAGACTGTGTGTAGTACACACACACACACACACACTTAGTTATATGTAGTTGTTCAACTGCACAATGTTGATTCAACAATGCTGACAATGTATTTGTTGTACAATAATATATGTTCTTTTTTTCCCTCAATATTCCTATGATTGTAATGTTACAGATTATAAACCATGATTGTTTTTCTTTCAGACTAATTAAATTTGTAAGTAATATGAGTATCAGCTTATAAAGCTTGTAAAGCTAAAGATTTACTGTATATCTATTGTACATGTGTAGTACCACAACTCACAAATAGGTGGCACTCTTACCAGTTAAAGTGCTACTATAGAAGCCTTTATTCAGTGCGAAAACATGTAGGTAAGCCTATGCCAATTTTCAAGTTAATAATTTATAGATAAGTGTGCTGTAAATTTGCTGAAAATCGATTTAACACAATATCGGTAATTTTTTACCCGAACATCAGAGGTGTCATTATTTTTAAACATAAAAGAAGGGTTCGAATAAACGTGGGGTCATTTGGTTAAAAAATGGCTCAGGAAAATTAGTTCTGAGAAAAGAAAACACACCTGTTTCATACGTGTTGGGGCCACTTTATTTCTGACGTTTCTGTTTGGCTTCAAAGTAAATAGGCTCAAATTTAGGGTGCAATGGAACGTAAGGCACCCCTTAAAGGTGCACTCAGTAATTTTTTCCTCATTAAAAAAGTTTAACTCCTAAAGACATGAATTGCAATTTTGCAATTTTATTCTACATGGAGAGGGTCCGCACATGGGGGCTGCCATTTTACAATCACATGACCAGCCGAATACTACTCACTTAATCTCAGTAATCGTCCTGTTAGTTGACACTTTCACTCACTGATTAAAGTAATCATGGCTGACTGTGAATACTACATTTCTACAATGGCATCTGAAACTGAAAACTATTGATTTTAAATGATGCAGCATCCAAGCCGCTAGTTATCAGTGTAAGTCAAAGGTGACACAAAGACAAAAGTCTTTAAGGAAAATGTGCCTTTTTTCTGGTTGCAAAGTGTGTAAATATTGAAAAAATAAATATCTTTTTATTGAATATTGATGGAGCAACATAATTTGTGCAGAAATAAACAGAAGGTTATTTTGGTTTATTTTATTATTTTATTTATTTTAGGTGGCGAGGGGGCATTTTGCCCCACACTTGGGGTAAAAGGCCCTTGGTGGTGAAATATTGATAGTATAGATAAAGATGTCAATAGTTGTAGGACAAAATTTGTCAAAATACTTTTTAGACAGTAAGATGAAGAACAAATTAAGACAAATAAATAAATAAATAAATAAATAATAAAACACTGGTTATTTTATAAGTGTGTACAATTTCCTGTTAATTTCAGTCACATTATCTAAAAATATATAAGTTCAGGGATTCTCATACATACATTTGTAACATTTTAAAAGTGATTAAATATAACATCAAATCACCTCAAAATCAACCTTTAGACATTGTACTTGATGACCTCATGGATCAGAAAATGTTTGCAGTAGCCTACATAGTGACAAACAGGTGTTTAGGAAAAGACTGTGGTAGTTTTTGTTGCTATAAGTGTTCTGGGAGAAAATAAAACCAAAAGTGCCTTTATTGTACCCTAATATTATAGTGACTGTTGCTTTTTCTTTGTAGATTTGGATATTTCTTATATTAACATATTAATAAACACCAACACCTCACAAATGGCTAATATACACTATATTGCCAAAAGTATTCGCTCATCTGCTTTTAGACGAATATGAACTTAAGTGACATCCCATTCTTAATCCATAGGGTTTAATATGACGTCGGTCCACCATTTGCAGCTATAACAGCTTCAACTCTTCTGGGAAGGCTTTCCACAAGGTTTAGGAGTGTGTTTATGGGAATTTTTGACCATTCTTCCAGAAGCGCATTTGTGAGGTCAGACACTGATGTTGGACGCGAAGGCCTGGCTCGCGGTCTTCGCTCTAATTCATCCCAAAGGTGCTCTATCGGGTTGAGGTCAGGACTCTGTGCAGGCCAGTCAAGTTCTTCCACACCAAACTCGCTCATCCATGTCTTTATGGACCTTGCTTTGTGCACTGGTGCGCAGTCATGTTGGAACTAGATGGGGCCATCCCCAAACTGTTCCCACAAAGTTGGGAGCATGGAGTTGTCCAAAATCTCTTGGTATGCTGAAGAGTTCCTTTCACTGGAACTAAGGGGCCAAGCCCAGCTCCTGAAAAACAACCCCACACCATAATCCCCCCTCCACCAAACTTCACAGTTGGCACAATGCAGTCAGAAAAGTACCGTTCTCCTGGCAACCGCCAAACCCAGACTCGTCCATCAGATTGCCAGATGGAGAAGTGTGATTCGTCACTCCAGAGAACGCGTCTCCACTGCTCTAGAGTCCAGTGGCGGCGTGCTTTACACCACTGCATCCGACGCTTTGCATTGCACTTGGTGATGTATGGCTTGGATGCAGCTGCTCGGCCATGGAAACCCATTCCATGAAGCTCTCTACACACTGTTCTTGAGCTAATCTGAAGGCCATATGAACTTTGGAGGTCTGTAGCGATTGACTCTGCAGAAAGTTGGCAACCTCTGCGCACTATGCACCTCAGCATCCGCTGACCCCGCTCTGTCATTTTACGTGGCCTACCACTTTGTGGCTGAGTTGCTGTCATTCCCAATCGCTTCCACTTTGTTATAATACCACTGACAGTTGACTGTGGAATATTTAGCAGCGAGGAAATTTCACGACTGGACTTGTTGCACAGGTGGCATCCTATCACAGTACCACGCTGGAATTCACTGAGATCCTGAGAGCGGCCCATTCCTTCACAAATGTTTGTAGAAGCAGTCTGCATGCCTAGGTGCTTCATTTTATACACCTGTGGCCATGGAAGTGATTGGAACACCTGAATTCAATTATTTGGATGGTGTATGTCCTATAACCTATATTTAGATTCACTATCCAATCCAGTGAAAAGTAGTCAGAAAACACGTCTTTCTGTGCCTCCCGCAAATTACCGTAATTATTGCAATAGGCGTGCATCTAGATTTTAATCGCAGCGGGCTTGACCGGAGTGAACAAGACACACTGGTTTAACGCAACGCTCATTACGCTACACTGGAAAAACTTCAAAACGCGACGCAACGGCCAAAGACATCCGTCTGCTGCATGTAGCCTACACATTATCGTTCTGTCTAAACGTTACAGTGGCATCAGAGAATTATGTCACTTTAGAGGAGTGCTGTTAAAGATTGTCAGCTGCCACTGTATCTATATGCGCGCGCATCGCCCTCCAATGTTCATCAGTGCTCCGGTACAGCGGATAGTGACGTCACCTTCTAAACAACAAGCGCAGGTAGCTTGCTTGTAAACAATAATACAGCCGTGGAGAGAGTGGACGATTCGGAGGGGAGCTCAGGACCAAAACAAATGCACAAGATTGCATTGCACTGGCCAAAATCGGATTTAGTCGCAGAACATTTGAAAGGAATGGCATGTCTGATGGCAGCCTTTTCAGTCAACAATACTACAGTGACCAACTCTTTCATAATGGTAAGATTGTTTAATTTCATTAACATCTATTTAGAAAATATGCTGGTATTGTCTTTTTTTTTTTTTTTTTAAATATTCTATTATTAATTTGTATATACTTATGTCTGTATCCCAAATGAACTAGAATAACCCTCACTGACTCCATGAGTTTACCATCTAAAATGCTATGCACATATCTGTTAGTCAATGTATTTCACGTGATTTTTTGTTTTTTTTGTTTTTTTTGTCAGCTGCATAACTTTACTAATGCATGGTCCATTGCAAAATATTTCACTTTGCAATATAATTTAGCACTAAGACAAATTGGAATATATTATTAAAATTTCAATTGTAATGAAGATGTGGATTTTAACATATCCCTCTACAAAACATTGGACACTTTTAAAATGAAAACACACTAAATGCATTACACTGACATTTGGGCATTACTGTTTTCCCTGAGCTTAAAATAAGCTTTGTCTGATAGTAACCCCATCTGCCTTCTGTGGCTGGAGGGAGAGGGATCAGGTTATCTCCATTTATATTTAGTGTACATTTTCCAGATAAAGTTTACTGTAGGCTACTGTACATTTCTGCACCACGTTCAAAGTTTGCAGCTCTTGTTTTTATTTAAATAAAAGAACCAAGTGTTTGTACAGGTTTAATATTAGCATGGAATTCCCCTAAAAAGTTTTGTGGCTGTAACATATACAGTCAGTGATTGTATCAGATGTGTATACCATGGTACTAAATAATTACCATATTCATATACCACACTACTACTCTAAGGTACCTGGAGAATTCAGTGGAATTGGGACATGTCCAAAAATCATGGTACTACCATTGTACTTTTCCAAAATAAATACATGAATAAATAAAAAAAAAAAAGTTTTTTTAGTCTTTTCATAAGAACACATGGTATTTACATGGTATTCCAAGACACTTCACACAATACCATGAGATATGTCCAAAAACATGATATTACCATGTTACATGTTCCAAAAACTTTGCCATTTTTATATTTGTTCAATTAGTTTGATATTTCAGTGCTGAAAATCTTGTATTCTGACATGACAAAATGATACAACCACTTAGTATTTGGCAAGAGGACATAAAGTTTTGTTTTGTTAATGGAATCTTCATTATCTAAAAGTCTGAAATCATAAATCTTTCCATAAGAGAATTACTACATATCCATCATCATTTCAGAACCTGAGAAGTTCCTCAGCAATAATGTTATTTTCTCAGACTAAACACTTTGAGTCTTTCCCCTCATGACTGCAGAGTATTACATAGGCTCTCCGTCTTTCCGTCTCCAGAATACAAATGGACCTCCCGATCTTATGCTGGACCCAAGAAGTGTGTGTGTGTCCATCGACGAGGTGATGTCCAATCACGTCGGTAGTCAACAGATGCCATTGTTACACGCACACCTAAAAAAAGTAGAGAACAATCTGACTGAAGCCCAGCGATTCTCGTACCTTCCCCGCAGACCAGCGGTCAACATCGAATTCCAAGATCTCTCATTCTCAGTTCCTGAGGGACCATGGTGGAGAAAGAAAGGTAATGTGTGACATTTATGCTTCAAAGAACCTTAACGTTTATTCTAATATATGTCAAAAAGTTTGTACCATTTAAGAATGCATATGTAGGATGTAACACGGAGGCAAAGAAGCAAGATTGGCAGCTCAAACAAGGTCACAGAAGAAGGATGTTTAAACAGTTTGTTCATTTTTGCATGCAACATTGAATAATTTTTCTAAACTTTAATTTCCTCAGTTCTATTGTATATTGTAAGTATATTGACAGATCTACTGAATATCAAAAGAGAGTGTTAGTGTAAATCTACCAAGAGTAGAAAGCAATCCACAAATCATCATTTGCTTCAGAATCCAAATTAGTCCAGAAAAAAGCATTTTATCCAATAAAATGATCTCTAGAATGAGAATGTCCCTCAACCTAATACCACCTGCCTCTGATTAGCACTAGCAAGTAGCAAATCATGTTCATGGCTGCAATGTACATTAAAGCCTATTGTTTTTTTGTTTTTTTAAAGTGACAAGGCCTTTCAAAATGTCTTACCCAAATTTCAATAGCAAATACAATAACGTAGGAACAAAAACTGCACTCATTAAATGATATCATGGGGTTTTGTAAGGTACATGTTAAAAATTGTACTGTACAAAAAAAAAAAAAAACAACAACACAAAAAACAGTGCAGTGTCATGCTGAAGACCTCACCGTAGAGATTTTTGCCTGCATGCGTCATAAAACATTCTTGTCGTTTGGTTCTCACCTCAGTTCAGAGAATTCTGTCAAAGGCTCGACAATCTTCAGATTTATTCCGTGTGTTTAATCGCAATATGTTTTATTATACTTATAAATACATTAGGATCACACTTTATTTTAAAATGTTCATGTTACTGAGTATTTACTATGATAATTACTGAGTAATACTAATCAACTACATGTATTTGCTGTGTAATTATTTTGTAGAGCTTCTTGTATTTACATATTGTTATAGCTATTACTATAGTAATTATTAATAATAACATGTAATATGTGTAACACGGACACTATAAAATACATTAATCTATCATATCAATATTTTAGATCCCATAACTCTAACCACTTATAAACAACATAAACACGTAACAGGCAGGTAAATTTGGTCACAATAATTTTAGTTACATAGTTAATCATTTTAGTTACATTACACTATGATGTAGATATTTTTAAAATCCAAACCCTACCCCTACATCTAAACAAATTCTCATGAATATAAAAAGGTAAACAGTCTCATTAATGTATTTGAAGAAAAAAAAAAGAAAACTATAAAAGTATTCCAAATGACTCATTAAGCATTTAAAGTCTTCTGAACCATATGATTGCTCTGTGTGAGAAACAGAGTGAAACTGAAGGTTTTAATCACTGGAAATTCTCCCCCTCCATGAAGGCAGTCATATCTCATTTAAAAATATAGTATACTGTACATCTAAACATTAGAATGTCACAATCGGTCACAAGACACACAAAAGCCAGTGGCACTAACATCATCAAAGCTGTCGTAATGCTTCTTGAGGCGGCAATTTTTGAATGTTTAAATGAGTGCGAGTCGGGATCTGACTGTTACGGTGAATGGAAATGCAGATCATTTAATAATTACCTACATTTTTATCGTTTCCTCACACAAAGCCATCACACAACCTCTGAAGATCCAGAATACAGCACACAAATAGAGGATTACTTTTTATGGTTCTTTTCTTGTTAAATGAGCCGCAGCCTGGACATTCGGAAAACGCTCTTTGGACCGTATTTTAAGAGTGCTAGCACTAAGCGCAGTGTTATGCCATAATTCATTAGAACAAAGTCAATGGGCAATGCCATGAAGTTTTGGTATTTTCATACAAGCATGTCTAGGCGCAAGTGGGCAATGGGCTGGGTCAAGTGTATTTTGGCGAAATCGTACGCGCAAGGCGCTAATGGGCTGGGTCAAATGCAATTTAATTTGGAGGTTCTTCTCTGGTTATTGCAGCATCTGCATACTATTATATAATCCATTCCCTCAAGCACCAGCGAAATAAAGACAATGCATTCATAAGAAGTTGGTAGAGTAAATGGACTGTATGCAATGAATTAGAATAGAAATATAGACTTTTTTATGCACATTATTTTGTGCATTAACTGCATGCTAGTTGAATGTGACACACTCCTTTTATATGCATGGAAAATGTGGTTCAGGATATGGATGTAGGCTCTGTTAAATTATAGAGAATGTAAGTAATATTAATCATTTTCATCTACTGACACTGTATTAACAGTGTTTGAATTGTAACGCACTTCAATTCTACTGGCTGATTTTGATTTTGAAAAATTATTCATTTATTGAAACAAAAAAAATTAAACCAAAATTATTTCTAAATTCAAATTACACTTCAAACAAAATGAAAATATAATCAAAATAACGAAGTGGTCAAAAAAATCATACCATATGCAAACATTTTACCCTCTCCAACTTCTTTCACCTGGCTATTTTGCATTCCCTTAAAAATCACTCCATGACAACAGGTGGAAAAACACCAATACAAATTAGATCATAAATACAATAAATAAAAACATAATAATAATAATAATAATAATTGAAAAATAAACCATGATCTATAGATAGTTTAAGACAAATCTCTACGACAGTGATTGTCATGGACATTATTTGATGTTCCATTTGAGTTTAGACATGAACTTTATTAGCACCTGCTGGTGGAATCTCCAAACTGCAAATGCAGGAACTGAATTTAGAAAACAGAGCCCTATGTGTCACACAGCACACAAAATAAAATAAAATGATAAATGGGTAAATTTAATTTTCATATTCATTTTATTTTAAAATGTAACCTTGAGCAAAGTATTGAAATCCTGTGAAATGAGTTAAATACGGCATTAGAGTGATATTTAAAATACGGACCAAGGGCAACATTTTGGGGGCGCAGGCAAAAAGTTTCTATAATGACACAGAGTTATGAGAGTGTGTTGAAAAAAGGAACATATGACTGAAATATATTATTTTATATGGTACCTCTTAAGATAATAGTTCTATCTAAATACAGCAATATTAATGCAGAATTTTTTTAATTTATTTTTTTTAAAGCATTATTCAGATTTATTCATTAAATCTTAAATCTCTTTGTAGCATTATCTGTCTGAAATGTGCATATAATTAGCTGTATATTGTAATCTAACTTACTGCAGGAGGGATTTGATGGATTCTTTTGGAAATAGCATCAGAATTAGTTTTGCTTCCACCTTGGCGAATGAGTACTTGACTAGTGCTCAGCATACAAATAATTTGAAACATAAGCAGTCTTTTGAGTGCTACACTACACACTGGACTGCTCATCTTCAACATATTTTATATGGGTAGTATGGGATGTGGAATGGAACAGCCAAATGCAGTTTTTACATTTTTGGTTCCAAAAACTGGATGTTATCCTGAAATGGCACCACAATGCATAACCCAGCAGTGCAGTTAATTAATTAAGTAGTACTACATTTGACATAACAGCCCAGCTGTCTGCTTTCCAGCTTTTTGAGTTTTTATTTTTTTATTTTTATTTTTTTACTTTTATCTTAAGGACAAGGTTGTTTTTCTGATGGGCAGTCTTCATTTGGTTTACCATCTGGATTTTAATTTGCTTAATATGTTGTTATTACTATTTTTGTTCTTTGTTATTACAGACATCATATGTCAGGTCTTATTTCTGTTATCCTTCCCCTATAGCTCCAGAGTATTTTTGGACATGCTCATTCGCTGCTTAGTGTGACCTAGCGCCTCTGCAGAGCAGAATGAACATAGCCAAAGGCCCTGATGACATTGTTTTTAGGACGAAGTCTGCAGATTTCTTCAGTTACTTCTGTCCATGTCCAACCCGATCTCATGACAAGTCGTAATACGAGTTGTCATGTACAAAAACGTACAAATTTAAATCCCATAGAGAAAAATAAACATACTATGTTATCACGATTTTTACTAAGTTTAACTCCTAAACCAAACCTAACCTTAAAGTCTAACCCCTTACACAAATCCTAAACCTAACCATGATTTTAATAGTAAAATAACTTTTGTGTACCATGGAAGAAAGAAAACATTGGGGTTTGTAACGTAATGAGGAAAGCATATTACAGGTTATTGACATCAGCCATTTGTATTGGATAAATAAATATGGATTAAGGAACCAAATTTGTTCACAGAAGGTTCCTTTCTTAAATAAAGTGTTGGATAGGAGGTTTGCTAAAATTTGTTGCCTGAATTGTATCGATTTGAAATTCTGTTTGTTGATTGGTTGTTCTAAAGTTGTACCTTTTCATAAAAGTTAAGCCGTACGGATCTTTAACGATACAATACAAGAAGTTTGTTTTTTGTTGCCTTTTGAAATTCTGTTTGTTGACTGGTTGGTCTAAAGCCGTACCTTTTCATATGAGCCAAGTCGTACCATATCTTTACCGATACAATAAGAGATGTTGTTGATGTTGCATGTCAGCAGAGCAATATGATGAAATATCCTTTCGTTCTCTACAATTTAACAGTCTACATAGTCCGAGCACCACCTTTTCCATGCACATAAAGATTTACTGCATATTTACTCTTTCTGTTCTTCATGTTTGCTTAAAACTGCAGTCTCAGTGAGCCTTTTAATCTTCATTTTAAACTAGTCTAATAAAAGTTAGCTTTATATTTCTGTCTGAATCGTACTCTTACCAGTCGTAAAAACATTAATTTTCACCATATCATAATCCTTCACTAGTCAGTAAGTATTGCATCCTGATTCCTCTTGATTGTTCAGGGCACCCAGCTGGAAGAATATAAATTGACGCCAATGCATACAGCCAATTTACACTGGCACCAACGTCTTACGAATAGGCTGTCTTCATTTATGGCTTGCACTTTGCATGCACGATTTCGACAGTCGTAAACACTTTAAATTTTGCCATATTATAATCCTTCACTAGTCAGTAGGTATTGCATCCTGGTTCCTCTCGATTGTTTAGGGCACCCAGCTGCAAGAACAAAAATCGGCGCCAATGCAAACAGCCCCTTTACACTAGCTACCAACATCTTACTATTGGGCTGTCTTCATTTATAGCTTGTTCTTTGCACGCTTGATTTCATCATCCCACTTGCACCTAAAATACCAAATCTCTTTAGCCATACCCACTCACTTTGCGAGTATGGCATATCGCATAGCTTTGTGCTTAAGACAAAGTGGTCTTAAAATAGAGCCCTATGTTTCAAAGTCTCACACCAGACCTTTGACTAAACATGATCAAATCTGGTCCACACTGCACCTTATTCTGGCAAAGAACTGCCTCCTTAGACAGGAAGAGACTGTCTGATTGATATGTTAACAACTAAAAATGTTTATGTGCTCTTTAGCGAAAAATGTTTTTGAAATAGGTTAAACCACAATAATAGACTTACGTGAAAAAAATTGGTGTCGCAGTCTCTTTTGTTTGAGTGTCTCAAACAACATCTTTCAAAGATTTGATCCCACTAACTTCGCAAACCTTTGGCAAATCTGGTGGTTATTTAATCCTCAAAAGCACTCATTGTATCAACTCAGTACCATGTTAATACACATGCACACACACACACACAAAAAAACTGTGTGCTCTTACTCTTGGAAGTTGCTTAAAGCCAGCCAATCAGATTAGAGCTTAGTACATAGAGAAAGTGCTTTCCAGTTTAAAGTGCAATAACAGATGTTCAGTGTATGGACTGTGAGACATATACTGTCTCGATGTATTAATCTGATGGTATAGGAGAAAGTATTTTAACATTAAAAGAAATACATATAAATACACTTTAATAATTTTGAACTCTGAATTTAGGCTAATTTTACTTTATTGTGAAAAATTAGTTTGAAATGTAGAAGCTTTTGCCTGAAATACAGAAGCAAGCTTGTTCTTTCAGTGAAACTTCAAAGCCAGGCTTCACTGTTGTTTCCTCCAACACTCGTCCCATGAAATATACATAAGTGCTGATCCCATAGCCAACTGGCTCATTGTACAGGTGACCTCACTTTCACTCATTGACTTTGGTTCACTCCCTGGCCATCAGCTTTCACAGACCTTCTCCAAACAGGGCAACAGCATGTTCAACACAAAGCCCTGCCTTCATATTACACATTCAACATCAGAGACAGTAAATGCTTTGGGTTGGCAAACAGTCAACCATGGATGAAAGTATCTTGTCAGATAATGATCAGGGAGAGTACCACAGAGTGGAATATGGAACAGATTGGGAGGGGGCCAGTTTGATCCTGGTGCAGTTGCAGATATAACAAGGAATCAAAGCTTTTAGACCTAAAAACAGCACCCTGTGGCCGCTACAGTTAATGTATTTTTGTCATAGGAGATGATCTTTAATTTAATATAGCTAACTAGGTTGTCAACTGAATTAACTGATTATGCAAAAGTGCAAATGGGTAATTGACATGAAATACTTTGGAAAGCTGACCTCCGGTCCTGCGCTATGACATGCTAAAAGCCATGTAAAGTTATTTTAAACAACATTTTGCTAATTGTTTTACAATTTATGACCTCATATTTATTGTGAGGATATATGGAATATTTGTACTTTGAAAAAATCATTTATCACATGACAGAACCATTTAAAATGAACAAGAGACGCAAAAATTATTAAAAATTATGAAAAAAGAAATGGTGACCAGTTACAGGATATACACTCACTGAGTACTTTATTAGGAACACCTGTACACCTACTTACTCATGCAATTATCTAATCAGCCAATCATGTGGCAGCAGTGCAATTCATAAAATCTTGCAGATACGGTTCAGGAACTTCAGTTAACGTTCACATCAACCATTAGAATGGGGAAAATATGATCTCAGTGATTTTGACCATGGCATGATTGTTGGTGCCAGATGTGCTGGTTTAAGTATTTCTGTTACTGTTGATTTCCTGGGATTATCATGCACAACAGTCTCTAGTGTTTATTCAGAATGGTGCCAAAAACAAAAATCATCCATAAATGCTTTGTTGATGAGAGAGGTTAATGGAGAATGGCCAGACTGGGTCAAAACTGACAAAAAGGCTACGGTAACTCAGATAACCACTCTGTACAATTGTAGTAAGCAGAATAGCATCTCAGAATGCACAACACATCAACCTTGAGGCGGATGGGCTATAAGCAGAAGACCACGTCAGGAACTTTAATAGGACTATAGTGTTCCTAATAAAGTGTTAAGTGAGTGTAGACTTTCCCTTATAAATGTACTGTATATAAATGACCTAAAACCTAAAATGAAGATCCATAGACATTTTATGCATCAGAAATCCATTTGTGCAAGAAATAAAAATAATTATGAATTTAACATGAAGAGTCTTTCATATGATTTAGAATTCAGCTATAACAGCATTACTGTAAAATAAAAGTCAAAATCTCCATGGAAAGCTAAAGTCAACATAAAAATGCATCTGCAACCCATTTTACTTCCGTAATGTGACATATCCAAGTGAAACAGGATTTTCTATGGGGTCAAAATGTAGGGCAAAACTTTATTTTATCCATCAGGAATTGATTGGATTGTAATTAGTTGTTTCCATAAGACAGGTAGGGAGGGAGGGGTTGAAAATAAGAGGGCTTGGTGATGTCAAACTAAAAGGAAATTCATTTCAGAGGAGGAGCCAGTTATTATATTTTATTGAAAGATGACGAAGACAAAGGCTACATTCTGAATTAAATACTAGTGAATGTCTAACTGCATAGTGTGCAGTATGCTCTGACTGTCTTCTGTTAGAAAATAGTATGTAAAACCTATAAAACAATTTAATAACTATGCAATAATAAACATTTCAAATAGTGTTGTAACGGCTCGGCGGCGGCCATGCCGTGGAACTCTGGCTCGGCGGCGGCCATGCCGTGGAACTCTGGAAAAAAATCCACCTGGCTGGCCAGAGCGCAAAAGTCCTCTACATACTCCTCCAGGGGACGATTCCCCTGACGTAGCCGTATGAGTAGAACTGCTGGGTTCATAGTTGGTCAAGTATTCTGTAATGTTGCTGGCAATGGCAATGACGAAGACGATGACGAAGTGTAGAGAGAACCCAAGAGCAGTTTATTTACAAACGAGATAATCCAAAAATCCCTAACTATAAACGTGAAAGAAAACCTAAAACATGGACTTGACTATGACTTGGCTTGGCTTGGCTTGGCTTGGCTTGACTTGACTTGACTTGACTTGACTTGACTTGACTACATTCATTCAATACTTGACAAAGGACAATGGAAAACATGAGGGCTTAAATACAAGACATGGGAGAAAATAAACCAATGAACAAACAGAACTCTAACAAGATAATTAAACAATAAACCAATGAAAACATGAAATCACATGACAAGGGAACAGGAACTAAACTTTTCAAAATAAAAGACATGAATCAACAAAATACACATGACAAGTGTTATGCTAAATTGTCATATGGCCTTATTAAGTCTGTCACATGACCTCATTATGCACTTGTATAATTCCGTGAGTGGTGTCCAGTTATCATTTTGGAAACAAAAATGTGCATTTCTAATCCAATGTAAAAAATAAAATAAAAATAGATAGATTTTAAAGGAATAGTTCACTCAAAAATGAAAATTTTCTGATCATTTAGGCTACTCACTCTCATGCCATCACAGAAGTGTATGACTTTCTTTATTCTGCAGAACACAAACATAGATTTTTAGAAGAATATTTCAGCTCTGTAGGTCCTCACAATGCAAGTGAATGGGTACCAAACTTTTGAAGCTCCAAAAGCACATAAAGGCACCATAAAAGTAATCCATATGACTCTAGTGGTTAAATTAATATCTTCAGAAGTAATATGTTAAGTCCTTTTTTACAATCAATCTCCACTTTCACATTCTTCTTCTTTTGTTTTTGGCGATTTGCATTCTTTGTGCATATCGCCACCTACCAGGAAGGGAGGATCATTTATAGTGAAAAAGCACTTAAATATTGATCTGCTTCTAACCCACACCTAATATATCGCTTCTGAAGATATGGATTTAACCACTGGAGTCATATGGATTACTTTTATGCTTCCTTTATGTGCCTTTTGGAGCTTAACATTTTTGGTACCCATTAACTTGCATTGTGAGGACCTACAGAGCTGAAATATTCTTCTAAAAATCTTCGTTTGTATTCAGGAGAAGAAAGAAAGTACACACATCTGGAATGGCATGAGTAAATGGTGAGAGAATTTTCATTTTTGGGTGAACTATTCCCTTACTGTCATGTTAACTTAAAGCAACTACATGCGACATTGATTTGTGTAGCATCTAGCATTGTTTTACTGAAAAGCAGTAGAGAATGACGGGCATAGTTAGCTTGTGTATCATCAGTTGACTGCAATTGAAACCAGGCCTTTGTCTAGTTACTGTCTAACAAATCTTTATAATCCATACTTGGAGGAAAGAGAGAGCGAGACTGCAGTAGCCTAGTTTTGCTGTCACTGCTCAGCTGGTTACTCTCGGTCAGTAAACTTCAGTAACCTCTGCTCAGAGCTGTAGGCAGGGTGCTCTGGAACAGGATGAAACCATCAGCTGTGCACTTGCGAAGATAAGGCTGGTAATAAGGGATGCTTGGTATATTGTTCTATCACTAGGTAACTTGTCAGAATATCTTCATTTTTAACTTAAGGAATGATTATTTTTGTCATCAGAAGAGAGAGAGATCGCCTAAGCGAGAAAAAAAAAGTAAAAAAAAAACTGAATAATGTATCGGGAACATACACTTTTTAAAGTACATTCCCCAACTCCAAATTATTAAACAGAACACCTGTTTCATGAGACTTGCAGACTCCAGTTATACAAATGCAGGTATCTCCTGACCTTCTCACACACATGCTCTTGACGTGCATATCTACTGTTGTTGTTTTTATCTTCGTCTATTTACCGGTGATTATGTATTCTTCTAGCACTTCTTCCTGACTGCAATGGCAAAAATGTGAGTATTTCCACCTTGTGGATCCACTAATTCGTGCAAATAATTCCAGGCGCATGCGCAGTCGGGCTGCACACGTTCAGTGCTCGAGCACTCTGCTGATGACAAGATCTGTGTCACGCGTGAGCATTCGCGTATGACCGAAGTATACTTTGGGCTTTAATTGGATTAGATTAATCCATATCTAATATCTTCTTCTATAAATAGTTATTACTAAAGATGTTTCTTCTTCTGTTAATATCTTGAACTGTTAATCTCTGTTAATATCTTGCTGTATTATTTTTTCGACATATTTTCATCAACAGTATACTTTAATAAAATCGTTAAGTTATCGTCATGATGCTTCTTTTTCATCTCATATTCGTTATTGTTGAAGAAATCAAAAAACCCTTCGTCAACAAACATTTCCGTCATTGACGTTGACAAGAGTAACACTGGAAACAGTCTATGAATGTGAACAACAATGCCAGTTAGTCTGTATTGTACTTCGTTTCTAGCACAAATTGCATTGGATGAGGAAGCACACTTATAAGCAACCAATCAAGCCCTTCCCCACCTGGCCCCGACCAAAGCTTCTTTCACTTGGCTGTAATAGAAAGATAAGGTGCCTAACGCCACATATTATCAACTGAGCTGTTTTGCCACTATTCCACTATAACACTTCAGGATAACAGAAGTAGTAATAAAGCTCTGACACAACATGTACTTGCAAAACAGTTATACCATATTATTACCATGATATCTGTCCAAAAACATGGTAACACTATGTTACTTTTTAGTACTTTTTTGTTAATGGTGTACACCCTACCCAGGTTCAACATACAATAGCTGTCCAACTCCAAATTTGCCTAATTGCAAACATATTTAAGTCACAGAAATAGAAGTACATTTTGTTTTAGGCTATAAGACAATGTCAAGTCAAGCCCCCCGTTTCTTCCTGTCGGAAGTTAAAAGAAATGCTTTCAGAGAGCTGTTCTACTTCAGATTAATGTAGGGGGATAGAGAGGGGTTATAAGCTTTAGAATGGGAAGACATGTGCCCACAACTGATAGGAGGCATTAAAGAGGCCTCAAAAAGAGGCTTACAGTGGTTGAAATCACAATCAGGCCAGTGTGAGCCAGGGCTATCAACTGGTCAGCCGGGCCCAATAGCCTCAGACCTCGAGCCCAAAATCGATCTGCATTCCCACCATCAGGCCAATTTCCCCGCAGCATTTCCCTAAAAGCCGCCCTTAATACGCTGCCCTGGTGCTAACGTCACACACCCTATCCATTTCATGAGCAAGAGGGAAGTCCAAGCTGAGGTATCAGACTCTGGAGACTAGCTAGCCCTAGAAATGAACATGGTAAAGACTGAAGCTGCTTTTTGTTTACTTAACTTGGTATTTGCTTGGTGGAAAGCGAGACCTAACTCAGCGAAACTCCGCCTTTGACACTGACCCCGCCTCAATTCCCAGTTGGCTTTTTTTGGCCCAAGGGTAATCAGCAGGCCAAAGGCACTTGGCTATTGTCCCCGAGGAAGCACAATGAAGCCCCGGAAGTGACACTGGGAACACAACTGGCCCTGGCAGGCACTAGTACGCCCTCATTTTATCTGATAGTGGAAACGTGACTAGTGAAACTAAACTGTATTCACTGTAGTTCCTTCACTGCTATAATAATTTACTTGCAGACCTGTGAAAGTATGTGTCTGTATGGAAAATGCACAATTAATGTTAATTACATTACTGATGCATCAATAATTAAGCACTAAATGATTCTAGTTATGTAGGACGAAGGTGTTTGTAAGGGACTTGGTTCATTTGACTACTTGTCAAACCAGACAACATCTAACCCCAAGTCATGGGAATTTGTCTTTGCCAAGATTTGAATTTTGCTGTGGGTTATTCACACTATAATTTAGATGTACATGTACTGATCTGATTAATATCTGTGCTGTAGGAGTAAAAGAGTTTAGACTAACTAACTAACTAAATAACTAACTACCAAGCAACCTTACAAAAAAGTACTGTGGTATATGTGATCATATTACTGTGATTATATCAGATGGTAAAACCTTGGTACTTTTATACAGTAGGGTCTGAGAACACTATTAAAAATGCTTATATTGTGTGTTTTTCTAATTTAATACTTCTTTTTCATTTCAAAAACTATTTGTGTGAAAAGGTGAATCAAAAAACAATAACAACAAAATTGTAGAACTGCTTAGTTATTGGTATGCCCCCTTTATTGTGCACTATAAATGCAGAATCTTAAATTTTTTTATATAATTTTACATTTGACATTTTTTAAAATCCTAACATTTTATTTGCATTTCCAGGTTTAGATTAGATTTTGAATCCCAGATTTTCAATGTTGTTTCAGACTTTTGACTCCACTGTATTCCATGGTACTCAATGATGTTAACATGGATTTTGTATTTATTTATTAATTTATTTTTAAATTTCAATGTTGATTCAACAAAAGTGATGTAGAATCAACATTAGATTCTAACTTTGATTCAATTACATTAACATTGATTTTTGTTGAAATTTCAATGTTGTTTCAACATTAACTGAAGGTGCAAAAGTGATGCAGGATCAACATCAGACTGTAACATAGATTCAATGATATTAAAGTTGACACATTAACATTGAATTAACATTGTTTTAATGCTTCTCTGATATCTGAGTGCATGAATTTAAAATCTGTGCAAGAGTATAGGAGTAAAAGATTATAGACTAACCCTAACTAACTAACTAACTAAATAAACAAAAAAGCAACCTTACAGAAAAGTACTGTGGTGGTATATGTGCCATGAGATCATGGTACAGTGATTGTATCAGATGGTTATACCTAGGTAGTATGTACAGTAGAAGATTACACTTTATTGTACAGTGTCCTTGATATACATATTACATTTATTGACTATAGTAATAACAGTAAATTACGCATAATTACAAGCAGCTAACCCTAAACCAAATCCTAACCCAAACCCTAAACCTATAGTAAGTTCATGTTGTTAATTAATATTACTCAGTATTTATTTGTGTAATTTCAGTGTAACAAGAACACTGTAAAATACAGTGTAACCGAGTAGGATCCAAAAGTCTTGAAAATGCTTCTATTTTGCATTTTTCTAATTTAATATACACTACCGGTCAAAAGTTTTGAAACACTTGACTGAAGTGTTTCTCATGATCTTAAAAATATTTTGATCTGAAGGCGTATGCTTAAATGTTTGAAATTAGTTTTGTAGACAAAAATATAATTGTGCCACCATATTAATTTATTTCATTATAAAACTAAAATTTAATTGAAATTGATGACTTGGACCAAATAATAAACAAAAGCAGCCAATAAGTGCCCAACATAGATGGGAACTCCAATACTGTTTAAAAAGCATCTCAGGGTGATACCTCAAGAAGTTGGTTGAGAAAATGTCAAGAGTACATGTCTGCAAATTCTAGGCAAAGGGTGACTACTTTGAAGGTGCTCAAATATAACATAGTTTTGATTTATTTTGGATTTTGTTTAGTCACAACATAATTCCCATAGTTCCATTTATGTTATTCCATAGTTTTGATGACTTTACTATTATACTAAATGTGAAAAAAAAAAAAAAAAAATGATAAAAAAGAATGAGTAAGTGTTTCAAAACTTTTGACTGGTTGTCTTTGTAAATTATTAGCAGAACAATTTGAGTGAAAAGTAGAACTGAAAAACAATACCAACACAATTTCATAATTGCTCAGTTATTGGTATGCCCCCTTTTTATAGTGCAATATAAATAGTGCAGAATCTGAAATATTTCTTAAACATTTGACTTTACGAAATCCTAAAACCATCTGTGTATTCCCAGGAATACATTTTGAATTCCAGATTTTCAGTTTGGTTTTAGATTTTTGAACCCCACTGTATACCATGGTACTCAATTATGTTAATTTACCATGGTATTTACATGGTACTACAATGTACTTCAGAAATACCATGTACCATGATACATGTCCAAAACCCATTGCAAAACCTTTATGGTACTTTTTGTTTTTGTTTATGTAGCTGTATTCTATTCTATTCTGTATTTGTTTTGATTTGGTCCTCATGCACACAATGCACTTGATCATGACTTAAAGTAACCCGTGTGTCCCTTGTAGCCAGAAGTAGCTCTCTCCTTTGTTGACACGCAGCACATCAGATGCTTTAAGCCATACTGCCTTTATTTACTGACCAATTAGATTCACCTAGAGACCCTACCTTTCCACTCTGGAAACAGTGTGGTGCACCTGTCTGTGGTGGTGGGGTTACTATGGTGCACACACTAAAAGGGAGAAGCCCTGGGATCCCGCACTGAAAGAGAACAGGGAAGGTCAGAGGTATTTGTGTATTGCTCTGACAGATTTAACCGCAAATCCAATTATGCTGGCAGCCATTGCAATCAAGTGGATTAGCATCTTAGCTTCAGCCACTGGATAAATAACAGGTTACAGTCGGGCATCTTAGCTGTCCTGTTCTCTTTTCACTACACAACAGTCTAAATTATCATTTCACAAATACCCTATAGTCCAGATACACTGGGCCAGAGAAGCCATATACAGGGGACAGTCATTGGACACCTTTTGGTTGTCAAACTTAGTGGAACAAGTTCATATTTAATGTGATGAACTACACCTGTGGTTATTCTGGTAGGACATTTGGTTAATATCATTGCAAAAATTGCTCAGATAAGTCTAATATTTATTAGACAAGGACCTATAGAATATTTAGTTGTTAAAGTAAACCAAGTAAACTTAGACTCCACACAAAAGCTGTCTTAGTATGTTGAAGAATGCATTATGCATCTGGACAAAAGAAAATTGATGAATATGGGAGAAAGAGCCAGGGCTGTAGCAGGGCTATTTTGACCCCTTTTCTTTTTCAAGAGTCAGACATGAAAACAACACTGAGACACTGAGAAAAACATCAGGGAGAGAACAAGCTTTATTGGAAGCACACCTGCGAACAGCTCCATTCACCTGGAAAATTTCAGAAACCCACTGCTGAACAAACAAATAATCCTTTTCACCAGCAATCACAGGGTACCCATTATGTGGGGAGGACAATTTGAATAGGATTTTGGCAGGTACATTATATGATCGGGAGGAATAGGTCAGGTTGTTCTTTGTGGTCATTGTCAGATCTGTGGGAGGTTTCTTACATGGGCACATCTTTCTCTCTTTAAACCTGTTTCAGGTTACAAGACTCTTTTGAAAGGAATCTCTGGGAACTTTACCAGCGGAGCTTTGGTGGCCATCATGGGACCCTCAGGGGCCGGGAAGTCTACATTAATGAACATTCTGGCAGGTTATAGGTTAGTATCACCAAATAACACTGCATGATCTGCATCAAACATAAAGTATCAAGCACATACACCATGTGCCAAAATTCCAGTAATTCCAGTGAAGACAAATCTTAAAGGGGTCATGACATAAGGAATAAATTTTTCTTTGATCTTTTGACATATAAGAGGACATTGTAGTATAAAAACATACTGTAAGTTTAAGAACTGAAAACTTCCTCAATAGAAAAGAGCATTTATTTAAACCAAGCTGCAAAAACGACTAATTTGGAATTCGGGGAACTTGTGACATCACAAGGACCAAATACATCTGCATATGCAATGCCTATTTTTCCGTCATTGCACCCTTGGCCCTGCCCACTGGTTCGCAATCAGTCACACAGGTGAAGAGAAGAGAGACTGGGCCTGTCATGGGAGATTCATCCTAAGTGGACTTACTTACAGCATCGATCCACACTTTCTAAATCGTTTATTTGTGTTTTTAGCAGTAGTAGCACCAGCGCATGCAGAGCAAAATGGAATGGGACATCTGTTTACTGTCTACGCAACGCGACTCGCTGCAACAGACACTTCCTTGTAGACAACATCATTGATTATAATGGGTTCTATTGCTTTTGATGCGACGCGACTCTCGCATCAGGTGTAGACGTTGTGTGTTAACTGTTATGCTTGAGATTAACAGTTTAATACTATATTCGGATGCAATGAGTTTGATGTATGTTATGTGTAAAACCTGACATTTTGTTTAGGGGCTGCACGATGTTAGCCAATCAGAACAGTGGGCGTTTACGTTGAAGTTTTAAGGAGGCGCCTATTCTGAAACCGAGAGTTTCAGACAGAGGGCCAGAGACAGGGTGCAAAATGATCATATATTACTAAATTAATGCAAAAATAACTTTACTAAGATTATCAGAGGATTTGAGCATTTCATGACCCCTTTAAATTCGAATACTCTCATTATTTACTCAGCATTATGCCGTCTCATACTCGTATGACTTTCTTTGTTCTGGGTAACACAAACAAAGATATTTTGAAGGATATATAATGTGTTTTCGGAACATGATCTCATGAGAATTCGTATGTATTCTTATGTAAAATTTGGTTCTAGCAAACGTACATTCTTTTATGGTTGCAGACACCAAAACAATATTGACATACTGACAGCATCTATACATCATAATTTTACGTATTAATAGAAACGTACAAATGTTTAAGTGTACTGTTTGAATTGATTAATATTGAATTCATAGAATTAATCAGTTAATTACATTAAATTTTATAATCAGTGAGATTAGTTGACATTTATTTAACGCAGTTGACATTATAATATGAGATTTTAATGGTGTCATTCAGTTCTGTGATTTCTGCTGCCCTATACAACATTTGAAAGAATTATATCACTTTAACCAAGACTACACTTTAAAATGTTGAAATGAATAAAAATTTGTTTAATCGTTTAATCATTTCTTTTTTTTTTTTTTTCCTGTTTTCTCCCAAATTTGGAATGCCCAATTCCCAATGCGCTCTAAGTCCTCGTGGTGGCGTAGTGATTCGCCTCAGTCCGGGTGCGAAGGACGAATCTCAGTTGCCTCCACGCCTGAGACTGTCAATCCGCGCATCTTATCACGTGGCTTGTTGAGCGTGTTACCACGGAGACATAGCACCTGTGGAGGCTTCACGCTATTCTCTGGGGCATCCACGCACAACTCACCACACACCCCACTGAGAGCGATAACCACATTATGGCGACCAAGAGGAGGTTACCCCATATGACTCTACCCTCCCTAGCAACCAGGCCAATTTGGTTGCTTAGGAGACCTGGCTGGAGTCACTCAGCACGCCCTGGACTCGTGACTCCAGGGGTGGTAGTCAGCATCTTTACTCGCTGAGCTACCCAGGCCCCCGTTTAATCATTTCTTAAACATTTAATTTTATTTTTGTTTGCCATGGGAAAGAAAATTAGTTTTCAGAATATAACAAATAAACCACAAAAAACACCATAAAACAATAATAATATGTATCTATAAATTTGTTAGCTATAATCCAAATCATCAGATTGCTTTCTGTGAAGAACAGACCTAAATTCTCCAACCATCTTTGTCTCCATCCGCTGTTGTGCCCACCGTAACCGTTGACCCGCATTGGTTGGTTTCATTTTCAAAATTAAAAAATTGCTGCCTCAAGAAGCATTATGAGCACCGGTTGTACTGCAGTGATGCCGCATGCTCATTGGCTCTCAAGTGTCTCGTGACCGTTTGCGACTGCCTTATTTTGTGATGTATATGTTTGAATGAGATATGACAGCGTGGTTACGGTGTGCTGTGCACCAGGAGAAGATTTACAGTGATTAATAATTTAAATTCCACTCTCTACCTCACACAAAGCTATTGTATGCCATCAGAGAGCACATCAGATGCAGCGCATCGCCCGTTGGACTACTTTTTTGTACTCCTTTTTCACAATAAATCTTGACATCTGCAGTCTCCTTTGTGAGAAGCTGAAGAATGGCATGGTATTATAATGGTAAATGTCCAGAAAAATTCGGTAGTATTCTGGTATCATGTCCAAAAACTGATGGTACTTTTTTTCTTTTTTTTTTTACATGCATTTATTAAGCAGACACATTTATCCAAAATAAGGAATGCTACAACAGCTGCAATTCATCATAAGGAGTCAATAACAGATTTAAGCAAGATATTTAGCATCTTCCTTAATATATGTGCTTTCTCACACAGGGAAACAGGCATGAAGGGAGAAATTCTGATTAATGGACAGCCCAGAGATTTGCGATCATTCAGGAAAGTGTCCTGCTACATCATGCAGGATGACATGCTATTGCCACACCTCACCATACAGGAAGCCATGATGGTACGTGTCTGCTGATATTATGTCACTGAGCTTGCATAGTGCATGTTACAATCCTCATTCCTTTACTGAATTATGACCAGTGGCGATAAGGTTGTATGAGACATTTTTACAATATAAACATATCTAGTACAAAACAAAAAATTTACCACATTTCACCGTACTTGCGTATTAAAAAGAGAAAGTTTTCTTTAGCTTTTTTAATACAGGTGTGAGCGTGATTTTTGTAGACTCAGTAAAATGCCTGCAGTTTTCCCACAAATACAGTGGACTAATTGCAAAATATTGGTATCATTTTACAGAACCCTCACCCCCCAAATAAAAAAAAGAAGATTCCAATTATTCATAAATAAATATTTATGGTAAACAAACAATTTTGTATTTATTTATTTATATTATCCTGTCTTTGAAAGCATGTATTTCAGGTTCTGTTTGCTCTATGATCCTGAAAAAGTGGTGTTCGTTCATTCCACTAGATCGCTGCAAGTACTAGGGAAAAAAAACTTCCATCGCAATAGACGGATACAAAAATACAGTTGGCTCTCTAACACAGCCGTTTGCTTGTCCATAGACATTCAGTCTATTTTGTGATCCCACGTACCGTTCCCATTGTTTCTTCTAATATTTCAGCCTTTGAGAGGACTACAAGCTTAATCTTGGTGTCGTTGTAAAGCTGAGTTCACTGGTTCATATAGTCCTGGACCGCATTAAGGTAAATGTATTTGGTGTGCTGTTCATAACGGAGGGGCTCAGGCATAGGACTGGGCTTGAGCTGTGAGATCCCCCCTCTGCACTGACTAAAGCAAGAATTAGAAAGACAATGATACATAAAGGTTGAGATGGTGTGAGGGAAGCAGCCGCTAATACTGTATATCCTCGGGATATGATTGGCAGGCATAGATGAACAAGCTCATTCTGAACTTATGTTTGGAACTTCAGAAAAATTACTAATGGTAGGCACATTACTTCATGTCAAATGTGGCTTACACAGACTCAGAAAAATGACATAATCGGCTCTCAGAGTCCAGTTTCACTGGAATTCCTCTCATGTAATTGAAGTTGTTGTGTTAAGGAGTTTTTGTAAATCACTCTGTTACCTTTAGTTCAGCCGCTAATGCTTAGCATGCTCTAAATCACTCACTCTCCCTACTCAGGTATCAGCTAATCTCAAACTCCAGGAAAAGGATGAAGGCAGAAGAGAAATGGTAAGTGAGATTCGTGTGAAGCTTTCCACCTATATATGTAAGTGCAGCCTAATCTTTGACACCTTCAGCCGTGGTTGCCTCAAACAAAATATCACACATTTGTGGTGCAACTAATGGAGATCTGGCATGAGAAACTTGTGGATGCATTTACTTTTATGCATTTGGCTTTTATCCATAGAGATTTACAGTACATTTAAGGTATATATTTTACCAGTATGTTTGTTTACTGGGAATCGAACCCACGACCTTGGCATTGCTAACACCATGGTCTACCAGTTGAGCTTAAAAAATATATTTGTGGATGAACAATGTGTGTATGTTGGTGGCTTTGCCAAGTAGGATGTGTTCCTGGATCAAGATCTTTTGTAGATCCTGAAACAATATTCCTATCAAACAAACATTTTCCAAACCCTATTCCTTTCCTCAAACCTACCTCTAACTATCTCTATAATCAGAGAGAAATAATAGGTTGATGTTTTTCAAGCCCCAACTCCCCACCTAGTCTTGTGTAGACAGAGCTTTGATTTACGGCATAAGGTTTGGTCCACAACTGAGCTTTTTCTGGCCAAAAACCACCTACCTAGAAAGAAACCGTATGACCAACATGTAAAGCAACCAACCATTTTGTTTTGTTTTTACATTACAATGCATCCAATAATATACCAGTGAGGAAAATAAGAATCAAAATAATGACGTGTCAGTCTCTGTACACAGTTGTAGAGTGGAAAATGTGTACTTTGTAGTCAGAATTTCTGTCCATCCAAAAGTAATAATTATTTCAAACAATTCCTTGAAAGATTATTTCAAAAAAATTGACACCACTAACTTGACATACACTGGAAATTCCAGATGTTAGTTCTTCCTCAAAAGCGTTCATGGTATCCAGTGTTGGGTGTAACCTGATTACAAAGTAATTGGTCACTGTAATCTAATTACATTAGAGTCAAAAAGCAGTGTAACACATTGCATTTCATTTTTTTGTAATCAGATTACAGTTACTGACTTTCAATTAAGATAATTACTTATAATAATATCACTTGGGTTACACACATTTCTAAAATAATATTATTTATGTAGATGTAAAACATCAATTATGTTCATTTGTATGTCTGTTTGTGTTTAGGTGACATAGAGGAAATATAGATATTATAGATAAATATAGATATTTTGGAAAAACCAAAAACATTAATTAGTAATGTGACTACTTTCCCATGAAGTAATCAGTAAAGAAATCTGATTACATTTGAGAGAATTAATTTGTAATTTGTAGTGGATTACTTTTTGAGTAACTTAACCAACACTGATTGTATCAACCGGTTACCCTGTAAACACTTTGTTTGCTGGCACACTGATAACAAAACCTGTGTGCTGTTATTACCGAAAGTTCTGCAGAGCCAGCCAGTCAAATTGACAATGTCAATTTCAGTGCTTGCCATTTTTTTGTGTATCCATTAGATGATCAGTGAATGAACTGTAGGTAGTCCACGGGTTTACCACCTGAGGCTAAGACTACCTTAACCTTCAAATCTGATTGGTTGATAGGAAAACTGTACCAGGATCAACAAGGATGTTGATTCAGGAACATGTCCTACTTGGCAAAATCACAGTAAGTGAGTGTACTTAAGTCAGTTCTCTGTGATGTATGAGTGATATGCTGCTGTTGTAGGTAAGGGAAATCCTGACTGCACTTGGTTTGCTAGAATGTGCCAAGACACGCACATCTAACCTGTCAGGGGGCCAGAGGAAACGTTTGGCCATTGCCCTGGAGCTCGTCAACAACCCACCTGTCATGTTCTTCGATGAGCCCACAAGGTAAGCCCTCCTCATGTGCAAAGATGAACAAAGAGACCCAAAAACTTTGAATATTTAATATAATAAGTCATCTTTACTAAGGCCTAAGTGGCATAGCATGATGTTCATGAGACAAATTAAACCAATCTGGGCTCTTTTGAAAAGGGGAAAACAAAAGCTGTCACCCATGAGGTTTCTCTCTTATGTCCTATGAATGCAATTTAATTGCATATTCACTTACAGGCTTCACCCATTTGGGGTATTGTTTGACAGTTGTGCCCTGCTCTCTGTGGACTCTATTAAGCTTTCCATCTGAGGATTTCAGACCATAGCCTCCACTGGGATTACCCTCTAAGAACAAAAAACGATTCTCTGGAGAACAAAATCATTTTGACATAAAGCGATTCTGTAGAAATCACATTTGTACAATTGCTATGCTTACACAAGGATAAACAGATTGTCTTTTATGGAAGCCAAAGCTGTTACGTAATAACGGTGTCATTATCATTAATATGATCTCATAGAGTTGTTTTCAGTTTAATAGACACTTTCATGGCTCAAAGGAATATTATTGCCTTTCCATTAACCTTAACTAGCAGGCTCTGTAAGGCATCCATCATGCTATTTAAAGCTGAAGTGTGTAATTTTTTTTATGTTAAGATACTTTATCCTATCCCATCTTATATTTTTACACCGAAAAGTGTACCAGTGGTAGACAGGGGGAGCATTCAGGAAACCTGTTTAAAAACAATCATTATTGTTGCGATTTCATTTGGTGACACAAGTGGCACATGAAATACACACTTTAGCTTTAGGTATCCAATGAAGAGCATGTCTTGATTGTGGACTGACATGGTATTTCTCAGCATAGCTAGTGAAGTCTTTACTTTCATGCATACAACGGCGTTTTTGTGCCACGTAAAAAAATAAATAAAAATAAAAAATCTTACGATTTCGAGAATTAAGTCATAATATTTTAAGAATAAAGTCAAAATTATGAGAAACATTATCACAACGATAGAACGCTGAGCCAGCAGCTTCATCTGTGCAAGAAATGGATGTGGATGATTTAGTTAAATCATACTTTAGTTTAGGATTTAGCAGCAAAGAAATCCTTTGTCATCTTTTGGCACATCAACACAAAGTTATTATTGGTATCCAGACACTGCAGCGGTTATGAATTGAATTTATTCTGGAGAAAGAGCCAGACAGATGTTTTCGCAGTCCCGCTCGGCGTGGGTGATGCTTGGGCTGGGTTTCCCGAAGCTCTAAACTGAACTTTAGTAGCACCTAAATTGTACTTACTACAGCACATTTCCTAAAAGCATCGTTATCTAAGTAGCACATAAAAATGCTTGTAAATTAACTAGAGCTATGAACCGCTCTTAAACCCATTAAGTGCAACTACACCTATTGTTCTTGCATCTTTCACAGTTTATTAGATACAAAGGGACATTTAATAAATTATATTAATATATTTTGATCATTGGAAAGCCATTGCACACGGTTTCAGAGGATAAAACAGTGTTAAGTGACGTAATAGGTGTAAATTAGTTCTAAAGATAGATCTAAATTGACATGACACATAATACAGTACTGTATAACGTTTTATTGGGCTTCTTTGATAAGCATAATTGGAATGGCAACAGAAAGATATGTTCTTATTGAACAGATTTGCTTAGAAGACATATGTGAGTAATGTGACTCTGCAGTTTAATACTTAAATAGGCCAAAATAAATAATTAAAATATGGTTAACAAAGGAGATTAGGGTGAGAGTGTGCAATGAGCGATTCACTCTCTCTTACTCTCTCTCTCTCACTTCCTCCTCCAGCTCCTCTTCTTCCTCCCTCCAATGGATGATTCAAATAGTCCTAGTCTGTTTACATGGCAGTCACAAATTGCATGCTGCTTAATGGCAGTCAGGCTACAAGTGCACAGTAGGGCTGGGCGATATGAAAGAAATATATTCAGGATATTTTTAGAATATATCCGATTACATCGTCAACCCCCCTTGCATTATTGGTTTTGGTTTTGCTTTAAAAATTACATTTATGTTTTGAAACATGAAAAACTTAAAATATATTTCTAAATTCAAATTACACTTCAAACTAAACAAAAAAGCTATAAGAATAATGAAGTGGTTAAAAAATATATAAGCACCCTTCCTTTTGCCATCACGCAAGTACCCTTCTCCAATCTGTGGAAAATTACTAATACAAATTAAGATCCGAAGACAATAATAAATGTAAACATAATAATGATAAGGATAATTAAAATATAAATACATTTTAGTTTCAAGATGAACATGTTTAGGTTGTATATACATCTGCTATTTAAAGTGAACCTGCCGCTTTATGTGTGTTCCAGGAGACACACTCTCGCTGCACTCCTCTGAACAAACAGCACATCAGAGATGCGCATCGACGACATTTCTGTCATCTGTTCTTCAAAATAAAATAAAGTGTGTTTCTTCAAACGCGTGTCTTTGTGTCTGTAGTTCAGCCTACTGATGTCCGTCATTTTAATTCTGTTCTTTGTGCATCTGTTCAGGTCCCAGCCAAAGAAACAAAACTTTAGGCTTTCATTAATCTCTGTGAAGTTGAGAATTAATACATTTGAAATCCCATCTTACTAAAGCCATCATTATTTCTGTAATTCAATTCTGTAATAGTTCGCAAGGTTACAAAAAACTTCCATGTTTGTCAGTATTTCCACATTATTTTCATTTTGAGAAGACTAAGTTTCAGCACCTTTGGAACAGACAGCTCCCGTAAAGAAGCACTTACGTAAGATGATTGTTAACGATCGTAAAAAAACTCACTAAGAATTAACTGTGCCCGGTAAATGCCATATTTACTAGCACGTGCTCTCTGCACTCGTTTAGCGCCCCATTCACTAAAGGAATTATGCAGATCAGTCAGCAGTGCAAACGTGCCAGCAAAAAGTGTGCAGAACGCAATTTGCACGCACAGTTGCAATTTTGCTGCCCGATTCTGAGTGCTATGGAGGATGCTGGAGACCGCATTTGACACACCCTACCGAGACTGTACATTTTCACTGTGATGCAGAGACCTAAATCATCTCTTGAACATGACGAAAAAATGTGCTTGACTACACATGGCACATGGATATAACGCTCTTCTCCATTATTTGATCAGTTTTTGATGAATTACTGCTGAAATGATGGGTTGAAAATGTTCACAATCATCATTTCTACTTTTATTTGCGGCAATAGCGTGATCTAAACTGCGCCACAGCGCCAGGCAATTTTTGTGACTGAAGCGCAATCTACAATGAGCATAATTTACATAGAAAGAAGGCGTCTTTGCGCAGAAAGGAGTGACAGTGGCTGGGTTTCCCGATAACGTTGCAACTTACGATCATCTTATCGAATGTTGCTTGTTATTTTAAGATGGAGTAACGTCTGTCTCCCAAATCAGCACGTAGATCCCTCGTTATAAAGTAGAAGGTAAAGTGAATCGTTATGGGAGCTGTCCAGTCCAAAGGTGCTGAAACGTTGGTCAAAATATGTCCAGGAGTTTGTCTTCTCAAAATGAAAATAACATTGAAATACTGACAAATAGGGAAGTTGTTTGTAACCTGGTCGAGGTGCCGAAATGTATTAACTATTACAGAAATAATGATGGCTTTAGTAAGATGGAATTTCAAATGTATTAATTCTCAACTTCATAGAGATTAATAAAAGTGACATATAAAAAAATGCATGTAACATGAATGTACACTATGTGCATAATAAGGGGCTCTCACATAGCCTAAAGTTTTGTTTCTTTGGCTGGGACCTTAACAGATGCACAAAGAACAGGATTAAAATGAAGGACATCAGTAGGCTGAACTATAGAAACAAAGACACATGCTTGAAGAAACACACTTTATTATATTTTGAAGAACAGACGGCAGAATGATGTAACCGGATATGGCTATATGGCTATATTTTTTTCTAAAAATGTCATGAATATATTTCTTTCATATCGCCCAGCCCTACTGTGCACTTGTAGCCTGACTGCCATAACTAAATCATCTACCTTCATTTCTTGTATTGAAATAAAGCTGCTGGTTCTTCGTTCTATCGTTGTGATGATGCGTGGTTTCTGGTCATTTTGACTTCATTCTCAAAATATTCAGACTTTAATCTCATAATGCTACGACTTCATTCTCGTAATTTTGATTTTATTCTCAAAATATTACAACTTTAATCTCATAGTGATATGACTTTATTTCATAATTTTTACTTTATTCACAAAATAATATGACTTTAATCTCATAAGCTACAACTTTGTTCTCGTAATTTTGACTTTATTTTCTAAATATTATGACTTTATTCTCGGAAATTTTTTTTTTTACGTGGCACTAAAACGTCGTACATGCAGTACTTCAAGATAAATGTGTTCAATTTATCCAGTGTCTCTGACATTGTAACGAAGGCTGCTGGCAATGGCGAAGACGATGACGAAGTGTAGAGAGAACCCAAGTGCAGTTTATTTACAAACGTGATAACCAATAACCCTAACTACAAACGTGAAACATAAAACATAAACTTGACTATGACTATAAACATGGCTTGACTTAAACCAACCTTACATCTACATTCACATTCATTCAATACTTAAAAAAGGACAATGGTAAACATGAGGGCTTAAATACAAGACATGGGAGAACATAAACCAATGAACAAACAGAACTCTAACAAGATAATTAAACAATAAACCAATGAAAACATGACACATGAACATGGAGGGAAAACATGAAATCACATGACAAGGGAACAGGAACGAAACTTTTCAAAATAAAAGACATGAATCAACAAAATACACATGACAGACATCTGTGTCTTATAAGTATTGCTTTGATTGATCGAGGCTGAAATTACAATTTAATCTCACCTCTTTAACCTTGTCTGGCCCACTGATGTGAATGTTTAAGTAGCTATAATGATATAGCAAGGACCAGAATGGTTGTTCCCAGAACCTTTTCATGTGTCTGATTATGTGGATTTTGTATAATATATTTAATATTTTTGATATGTAATAAACATAAAATATAATAATGAATATACCTGTATTAAATATGAGTTCTCGACCTTTTTGACTCTAAGGCCCCCCATTGTCCAAGTCAATATTCGATGACAAACACATTTTACATTTTTTTTTACATGTATTGTCTTGTTGAATATAGTATAATTGTTTACAGTATATGTTAAAGGTGCATTCATGACTCCAGCCAGGTCTCCTAAGCAACCAAATGGCCCGGTTGCTAGGGAGGGTAGAGTCACATGGGGTAACCTCCTTGTGGTCACGATTAGTGGTTCTCGTTCTCAACGGGGCGCTTGGTAAGTTGTGTGTGGATCGCAGAGAATAGCATGAGCCTCCACGTGCGGAGTCTCCGCGGTGTCATGCACAGCAAGCTACGTGATAAGATGCGCAGATTGACAGTCTCAGAAGCGGAGGCAACTGAGACTTGTCCTCCGCCACCTGGATTGAGGTGAGTAACCGCGCCACCACGAGGACCTACTTAGTGGGAATCGGGCATTCCAAATTGGGAAAAAAGGCGATTAAAAAAAAGAAGAAAAAAAAATGCATTCAGTAATTTTTCCTCATTAAAAAATCAAATGACTTGTAATGTTACAAGAAATCATGACCACTCACATTAAATTGAAAACACCAGCCATAATAGTAACCTTATAAAAGCTGTTTTATTCTACATGGAGAGGGTCCGCACATGGGGGCTGCCATTTTAGAATCACATGATCAGCCGAATACTACTCACTTAATCTCAGTAACCATCCTGTTATTTGACACTTTCACTCATTGATTAAAGTAATCATGGCTGACTGTGAATACTACATTTCTACAATGGCATCTGAAACTGAAAACTATTGATTTTAAATGATGCTACATCCAAGCCGTTAGGTGTCAGTGTAAGTCCAAGATGACACAAAGACAAAAGTTACTGAGTGCACCTTTAAGGTAACAACCCGTTTACCAATTAAAGTTTTTTTTACTGTAGCATTTTTACATTATTTTACTATAAAAATGATGAACATTTTATACAGTGTGCGTGTTTGCATTTCTGTGACAGCGGAAGGGTGTACACCTCCAAAGGAGTTATTGTAAGGGAGAAAAGAGTGTCTTACTTGCATGGGACAATGAACATATTTTGAATTTGTTGAGCTAAAAATTTTTTTAGAAAGTTACTTATAAGGAAAGTAATGAATTAGTAGAGTAATCTGATTACAATTTAAGATAAGTAAATAGTAGCTTTCTAATACATAGAGTTGAAGTCAGAAGTTTACATACACTTAGGTTGAAGTCATTAAAATTAATTTTTTAACCACTTCATATTTCATATTAGCAAACTATAGTTTTGGCAAGTCATTTAAGGCATCTACTTTGTGCATGTCATGAGTAATTTTTCCAATAATTGTTTATAGACAGATTGTTTCACTTTTAATTGACTATATCACAGTTCCAGTGGGTCACAAATTTACATTCACTAAGTTAACTGTGCCTTTAAGCAGCTTGGAAAATTCCATAAAATTATGTCAAGACTTTAGGCAATTAGCCAATTAGCTTCTGATAGGCTAATTGCAAGTGCAAATGGGGACAAAGTTCTTACTTTTTGTAGAAATTTCCACTGGTCTGATGAAACAAAAATTGAACATTTTGGCCATAATGACCATCGTTATGTTTGGAGGAAAAAGGGTGAGGCTTGCAAGCCAAAGAACACCATCCCAACCGTGGAGCATGGGGGGTGGCAGCATCATGTTGTGGGGGTGCTTTGCTGCAGGAGGCACCGGTGCACTTCACAAAACAGATGGCATCACGAGGAAGGAAAATTATGTGGATATATTGAAGCAACATCTCAAGACATCAGCCATGAAGTTAAAGCTCGGTCACAAATGGGTCTTCCAAATGGACAATGACCCCAAGCATACCTCCAAACTTGTGGCAAAATGGCTCTAGGATAACAAAGTCAAGGTATTGGAGTGGCCATCACAAAGCCTTGACCTCAATCTGAAAGAAAATTTGTGGACAGAACTGAAAAAGTGGGTTTGAGCAAGGAGGCCTACAAATCTGACTCAGTTACACCAGTTCTGTCTGGAGGAATGGGCCAAAATTCCAGCAATGTATTGTGAGAAGCTTGTGGAAGGCTACCCAAAACATTTGACCAAAGTTAAACAATATAAAGGCAATGCTACCAAGTACTGAAGTGTATGTAAAACTCCTACCCACTGGGAATGTGATGAAAGAAATAAAAGCTGAAATAAATAATTCTCTCTACTATTATCCTGACATTTCACAATCTTAAAATAAAGCAGTGATCCTAACTGGGCTAAGACAGGCAATGTTTTCTACGATTAAATGTCAGGACTTTCAAATGCAAAAAAAGTTTAAAAGTATTTGACTAAGGTGTATGTACACTTCTGACTTCAACTGTATTAGTATTTGAAGTGGATTACTTTTTTGAGTAACTTAGATAAGAAATAATGGGGTGATGATGCAGGCCGGACTCAAACCTGCATGTGTGGTATTGCTGTGCCACAGCTCCGGCAACTGGTTTTGTTTTTTAATTCTTTAATTTAGGAAGATCGTTGCCCGCCCTTTCATCCTCCTATTTTCTCTGTCTTTTTCTTTAAAGTGGACTGGACAGTTCCTCTTGCTTCCAGGTGGTCTCACTGATGAAAGCTCTTGCTCAAGGGGGTCGAACCGTCATATGCACAATTCACCAGCCCAGTGCAAAAGTTTTTGAGCTCTTCGATAAGGTGATCACTATTTTATACTCTGTGTCGAAGCTGTAACCTACTATAATTTGTGTTTCCTTTTATAAATGCATACTGTTCCTTATGCAAAATATTGCTTAACTCTTCAGTGTTCACATCTCACATCTCATTCTTAATGTTTATTTTTTTCAGCTATATGTCCTCAGTCAAGGCCAATGTATTTACCGGGGAAGAGTATTAAGCCTAATTCCTTATCTGAGAGAACTGGGACTCAACTGCCCCACCTATCACAACCCTGCAGACTTCAGTAAGAAGATATCACTCTCTGTACATAGGGGGACAAAAATTACACTTGCAAAGCACCAAATGTAAATTAAAATGATCTACAAACTGTCCAGATGAAGTATGTTATTATCATTGTTAAAATACTTTCTTGTATCCCAAAATAATATGCTGAGACAGCTGTAAGTAAGCCAGTGGTAGGTTGATTTTCCCAAAAAGTGTAAACACTGTGAATCTGTGGTGCTTTTAAAAAATACAACCTGCCTGACATAGCAACATTGGCTCAACAATTGGCATGAGTTTGAGGTGGGAATATCTGTTTAAAAAACCAAACATATTTTTTGCAGTTCTGTTTGGTGATGCCAGTAGCACAGAAATGAAACACATCACCCTTAAAAATTACAATATAGAGACACAAAAGGTCTACAGTACTTCTGACTGTCACAAGTCTGATAACTTCTAACAACTGTTAACCCTGCGGAAAATTAACCGTCAAAGGTTAGCTGGGAAAACACAAATATTTAGTTCATAACTCTAGATCTCCATGTGGCAAAACACTCCTGCCATTAAGCCTCCAAAAATAAAATGATCAGGAAAAATACCACAATACATTTAGCAGTTTTTCTTAGACATGTTGTGTTATGTAAGTTTTCCAATCAGTTGTTAAATTATTCATTTGTCATAGAGACAAAAAAATTAAATACATAAATAATAATTACATAATGTAGCCCTTAAGATAAGAGTTAATTTTGGACCATGTATATTCATTAATAAAAATAATCTCAGTGCAGATGTTTGATATCCAGAGTCATGATGTGTCTGCATTTTGAGCTTGTTTTACTAATTTCTCCAGTAATGGAAGTGGCCTCTGGTGAATATGGTGACCAGACGGCTCGACTTGTGAAGGCGGTCCAAGAGCGGAAGTGTGAAAAAGACTACAAAAGTGAAATGAATGGTAACGGGGTTCATTACCCCGTCCTGTGGCACAGACCATCTGATGAGGTATGAATAAAGAAATATAGAAAGCCATTGTGTACCATGGTAAAATGTATGTTTTATGCTTTTGAGAGATGTAAATACTTGATTGATATTCTCACAGTGTGAGATAATAACTGTAATAACTGTAATGTAGCATACACTTTGATTGTTATAGGAGGCATCACTAAGCTCATTAGTAAATACACCCTGATTTAAATGTCAAATCATACTATTTAGCAAATAATCAGTGCAATAATATAATTAATTCTCTGTAGGACTCATCCTTGTCTGAGGGTTGCCATAGTTTTTCTGCCAGCTGCCTGACACAGTTTTGTATTCTCTTCAAGAGAACCTTACTCAGTATAATGAGAGATTCGGTAAGCAGCACTGTGACCAAGTGGAGAGATCTAGTAACACACACAGCCATGCAAAATGCTCTATAAAGTGCATTGGATGTTATGCAACAGGAAAAGAAGATAGGGCTATAAAATGTTAATTTCAATAAAAAGATTATCTGGTTTTCATCCTAAATGTGTAATTTTCTAATAATAGCAAGGTCATGGATTTAAATAAAGTGTGTCCTTGTCAAAAAATAAAAAACTGTAAATCAAGTTTGGACACAATTTGCTCCCTTTTAATTGGCTATGCTCCTCAGGATGTTGAGTTGGAATTTGAATTGAAATGACAGGAAGAGGAATTTACTTAATGCAAATTCAACACAGTCAAACAAGATAGGATTTTAATCCAACACAAAAACTAATTGGGCAAAAGAAGCTCGCTTCATGTTGTTTGGCTCCATTTTGAAGACTAAATTAATAGACTACATTAGAGCATTCTGGTAAATGAAGTTCTTCCACAAAATAAAATAAAATAAAAGGAATATTTTGGGTTCAGTACAAGGCAAGCTCAATTGACAGCATTTGTAGCATAATGTTGATTACCACAAAAATCTATTTAGACTTGTCCCTCCTTAAAAAAAAAAAAAAAAAAAATCTGTGAATGGGGCTAATTCATAAATGTTACTGTTTTAAAAGTATAACCACAAGAAGAATATGCGTGTTAACATGATTTTAGTGTGACAAAATTGCATACCAACCTTTTTTTTGTAAAGTTATATACAATTTTACAACTTCGTTGCCAAGACAATGTAACACTGTAAACCCTAATACCCTAAAACCTTTAACTTATGTGTGTTTTTTTTGTTTTTTGGGTTTTAGGGTTTACAGCATTACTTCATCATGACGATTTAACTTTGCAGCTCAAATAATACGCAGGTTTTAACAGAAGAATTAATGTGCTTTTATAAAATTATAAGCTTCACATTTCGGCCTCCAAAATTGCCCCGATTCACTTTCATTTTAAGTTCCTCACTGCTCTTTTTTAAGAAAATATTATTTTTTTGTGGTAATCAACATGCACAAATGATGTTGATTGAGATTAACTCTGTATATTCCTTTAATGTTTTAAATAAAATGATATTTATATAAATGTAATACAATATTTCTATTTCTATACATTTATTATCAATATCATCTGTTGTTCCTGGAAATACACACATATTGTGTATATTACAACATGTTTATTGATAATTCATACTGAAAAATGAAATGTTTCGAGTTGAATTATCTTAAATTCAAATTCAACTTAGAATTCATCATCCTGTTTTTAAACTCAGTTCAAATTAAATTCAAATTCGGGACTTCTTTTAGCATTTAAAAGTCATTCTCAATTTTAACTGCGAATGGCACACTACTGTAGGTACATAAACAAGTTGATTTGAAAAATGTTTTTTCCTTTTTAGGTGTTGACTCACTTGCGCATCATCTCTCATCTTGGGATTGGAATTCTGATCGGACTTTTATATCTGGGCATTGGCAATGAGGCCAAAAAAGTCCTTAGCAACTCTGGTTTCCTGTTCTTCTCCATGTTGTTCCTCATGTTTGCAGCTTTGATGCCCACCGTTCTCACGTGTGAGGGTTTTTGTCTTTTATGTTTCATCTGTATAAAAAAGGTCCATTATATTCTGCAAGAATCTCTTTGATGCACACTTGCACTTGTAATTTGTAGAACTTTTCAGGGTTCCTACAGTCATGGAAAACCTGGACATATCAGGGATTTTTTCAAAAAGTCATGGAAATATCTACAATGAATATATGTTATACTTTCCTCTAAAATATATCATAGGCATTCATATTGCTCCTCTCTTCAAACTTGCTTGCAAGCCATATAAGTCACTTGCTTGTAAGCTGGTTTGTGAGCAAATCTATTTATTTATTTATTTATTTTTTATCGGATATTTAATTATATATATATATAGTAAACACACTTACATTTTTTTTTTTTTTTTTTCAAGAAATTGATCCTTCTTTTCACCGAGGATGCTTTAAATTGATCAAAAATACAACCAAAAACATAAGTAATGCTGCAAATGATTATTTCTGTTTGAAATACTGTTTATTATTACTGCTGAATTGGTTCACAAATAAACACCACAGAACGGTCTTAATCATTCATAAGTAAATCACTATAAATTAGAATGATTTTTAAAAAATCCTTATCCAGTAATCACAAACCACTGGAATGGTCATGGAAAATTCATGGAAATTCATTCGTTAAAACGTGTGAGAACACTGACTATTCCTGTAATATGAAAACACCTGACAAGATGATCACTAACTTGATCAAAAAATAACATGTGATGCATGCTAATCTTCTCCTCCTCATTGTTATTTTAGTTCCCCTTGAGATGGGCGTCTTTCTGAGAGAACACCTGAATTACTGGTACAGCCTTAAGGCATACTACTTGGCCAAAACCATGGCAGATGTCCCGTTTCAGGTAATGTAACAAATTAGATATCCAGTTACTTCTGAGGTTTCCTGCTGTAAAACAGCTTGGTCAGTTGTGGTTCTAAACAAGATATTCATAAACTGGATAAGTATTAAGTTTATGTTGTTTTTTTCTCAAAGTACAATGGAATAAGTGGTTAAACAGAGAGCAGAAACAACAGAGGAATCACTAAGATGGTATAAACCTGTTATTGGAGCATGAAGGGGATTTGCTTTTCAGGTCAAAACACCATTTACCCAAAATAGACAAATCCAGCAGTAACATTACAGAAGCATGCTTTGTTTTCCCCATCAGAAATGTCCCTCACTGCATTTATCAACAAGAAGAAATATTCTTCTATTGTTCAAACAAATAACATAATGGATGTTTCATTGATGGAGACTTGGATTCAATTTTCTGACAAACCGGAAATTGGCAATATTCTTTTTGAAGCAGATGCTTTCTTTGATTTATTTCCCTGATAAAAATGAAAACTGTTGAATCAGCATTTTTTTTCTGGCTTACAGATTTTGTTCCCAGTGGCCTACTGCAGCATTGTGTACTGGATGACGTCTCAACCTTCAGATGCTGTCCGCTTCATTCTTTTCCTGGCTTTAGGGACACTCACGTCACTTGTGGCACAGTCACTGGGACTACTAATAGGAGCAGCATCTACATCATTACAAGTAAGTTCTTACTTTAAACATATAGTATATTATTTGACACATATTTTTAGGGGAACTCCATTCTGTAGCTATTGTACATACAGTATGGCTTTCTGTTGAAAATGCACATTTTAAATTGTGTTGGAATCCATAATTCTGTCTGTCAAGTACTTTCATCATATTTTTGTGAAGAAAAAAAAAAAAAAAGGTGTCAACACAAATTTTTTTTTATTTCTAATGATATAATGATGCAGTATTATATTTCTTTCACAGGTAGCCACTTTTGTTGGTCCTGTGACAGCCATTCCTGTGCTACTATTTTCAGGATTCTTCGTCAGCTTTGACACTATCCCAAAATACCTCCAATGGATATCATACATTTCCTATGTCAGGTAAGGCATCTTGTTGGCAGCCTAAGGAAATGCTTAATATAGTTTTGATATTTATCCCTTAAAGGATTAGTTCACCCAAAAGTGAAAATTCAGTCATTGTTTATTCACCCCTGTGTTGTAATATCCCCATACAGTGCATCCGGAAATTATTCACAAGCGCTTCACTTTTTCCACATTTTGTTACGTTACAGCCTTATTCCAAAATGGATTAAATTAATTATTTTCCTCAAAATTCTGCAAACAATACCCCATAATGACAACGTGAAAGAAGTTTGTTTGAAATCTTTGCAAATTTATTAAAAAACGAAAAAATAGAAAAAAAAAAAAAATCACATGTACATAAGTATTCACAGCCTTTGCTCAATACTTTGTTGAAGCACCTTTGGCTCCAATTACAGCCTCAAGTCTTTTTGAGTATGATGCTACAAGCTTGGCACACCTATTTTTGGGCAGTTTCTCTCATTCTTCTTTGCACGACCTCTCAAGCTCCATCAGGTTGGATGGGGAGTGTCGGTGCACAGCCATTTTCAGATCTCTCCAGAGATGTTCAATCGGGTTCAAGTCTGGGCTCTGGCTGGGCCACTCAAGGACATTCACAGAGTTGTCCTGTAGCCACTCCTTTGTTATCTTGGCTGTGTGCTTAGGGTCGTTGTCCTGTTGGAAGATGAACCTTCAACCCAGCCTGAGGTCCAGAGTGCTCTGGAGCAGGTTTTCATCAAGGATGTCTCTGTACATTGCTGCATTCATCTTTCCCTCGATCCTGACTAGTCTCCCAGTTCCTGCCACTGAAAAACATCCCCACAGCATGATGCTGCCACCACCATGCTTCACTGTAGGGATGGTATTGGCCAGGTGATGAGCGGTGCCTGGTTTCCTCCAGACATGACGCTTGCCATTCAGGCCAAAGAGTTCAATCTTTGTTTCTCATGGTCTGAGAGTCCTTCAGGTGCCTTTTGGCAAACTCCAGGTGGACTGTCATGTGCCTTTTACTGAGGAGTGGCTTCCGTCTGGCCACTCTACCATACAGGCCTGATTGGTGGAGTGCTGCAGAGATGGTTGTTCTTCTGGAAAGTTCTCCTCTCTCCACAGAGAAATGCTGGAGCTCTGTCAGAGTGACCATCGGGTTCTTGGTCACCTCCCTGACTAAGGCCCTTCTCCCCTGATCACTCAGTTTGGCCAGGCGGCCAGCTCTAGGAAAAGTCCTGGTGGTTCTAAACTTCTTACATTTACGGATGATGGAGGCCACTGTGCTCATTGGGACCTTCAATGCTGCAGACATTTTTCTGTACCCTTCCCCAGATCTGCACCTCGATACAATCCTGTCTCGGAGGTCTACAGACAATTCCTTGGACTTCATGGCTTGGTTTGTGCTCTGACATGCACTGTTAACTGTGGGACCTTATATAGACAGGTGTGTGCCTTTCCAAATCATGTCCAATCAACTGAATTTACCACAGGTGGGCTCCAATCAAGTTGTAGAAACATCTCAAGGATGATCAGTGGAAACAGGATGCACCTGAGCTCAATTTTGAGTGTCATGGCAAAGGCTGTGAATACTTATGTACATGTGATTTTTTTCGGTTTTTATTTTTAATAAATCTGCAAAGATTTCAAACAAACTTCTTTCACATTGTCATTATGGGGTATTGTTTGTAGAATTTTGAGGAAAATAATGAATTTAATCCATTTTGGAATAAGGCTGTAACATAACAAAATGTGGAACAAATGAAGCGCTGTGAATACTTTCCGGATGCACTGTATGACTTTCTTTCTTTTTCTTAACACAAAGGGAGTAATTGTGAAAAAACGTTGTGCTCAGTGATGTCATACAATAGCAGTTTATGGTGACCACCTCTTCAAGCTTCAAAAGGACACAAAAGTATAATTCAGAAGTCTAATAAATTATTTTATGCAGCTCATGTCTTGTTCTGAAGGAACACGATAAGGTTTATATAGACGCTAAATATGGAAACCAAGCGATCGACAGAATGTCCCGTTGCTTGTCGCAGTTGCGTATTTACTTTGATTAACATAGAAAAGATAACTTATTGCATGTCATTTGGCATCTGAGTAGGGCATGGTGTGACTCTAGCTACCTTCAGCCCCATCTCTCTGTTTGATTGATGACTTTGGTTCAAACAAATAAGGATGGGCATAGAAATGCATCTATTTTCCGACTACAAACTCTTCAGACATGTTTTGTAAGTTCTGTTCTCTGGTTTATGTGCAGCTATGTTGTGTTTTCTGTTGTTAATATCGCTGGTGGTCCTGTTAAGGTGAAACAAAACAAATTGTTTGCTTGAACGCCCCACCTCGCGTAAACTACTGTTGCTCTCGTGCAAAGAGCTCTAAAGTTCGCATGCAGACTCATGAATGCACACAGGAGATCAACCGCTGGTTAAGAGATTCCCTTAATAATACATTAGATTTCGGTTTGTTTCTCACCAAATCTAATGTTATTCCTTCAGAACAAGACATGAGTCGCATACAATCATTTGTTAGACCAGTGTTTCTCAATCCTCTCCTGGAGTACCACTAACACTACACATTTTGGATGTCTCCCATATTTGACACACTCAATTCAGATCCAGGAGCATTCTACTAATGAGCTAATCAGTAGAATCAGGTGTGTTGAATAAAGGAGACATCCAAAATGTGTAGTGTTAGAGGTACTCCAGGACTGAGAAACACTGTATTAGACGACTGAATTATAATTTTGTGTCCTTTTGAAGCTTGAAGAGTTGGTCACAATAAACTGTATGTCATCACTGAGAAAAAATTTTTTTCTTCACAATTTCTCCCTTTGTGTTATGAAAAAGAAAGAAAGTCATATGGGTTTATAACAACACAGGGGTGAGTAAACAATAACTTAATTTTCATTTTTGGGTGAACTATCCCTTTAACAAATATTCCTGGTTTTATTATGCAAAATTCAGAAAGAGCAAGTGATTTAATAAAATATTTTTGCAGTGTTGGGTGTACTTAGGTTACACATATTTCTAAAATAATATTATTTATGTATAATACATTTAAAACATGAATTATGCTAGCCTGTTTGGAATTCTCTGACAGCTGAAAGGGGTGTGCCCCCTATCGAGTCATTGTAAGGGTGAAAAAGCGTAGCGATATAGACTATATTTTAATTTGTTGAATGGAAAAACAAAAACTTTTCTGTGAAGTGTTTTATGAAGTAACTTAAAAGTAAAGTAATAATCTGATTATGTTCCCATGAAGCAATGAGTAAAGTAATATTATTAACTTTTTTTTAAATGTAATTAGTAATTTGTAGTGGATTACTTTTTTGAGTAACTTGCCCAAAACTGCATATGTTTGTTTATTAATCTTTCATCAAATTGTAATGCAGTTAAACATTTGGCAGATGATTTTATCCAAAGCAAGGTGTAGTTTTTTATTATTAATTTGTTTGTTCCCTGGGAATCTAATGCTGCCTTCACTTGTTATCGGAAGTATCATAAATACGAGTTTCCCACTCTGAAGTTGCACATGCACAACCCCTCAAGTCGTAATAACCTGTGTTTCCAAGTTGGGAGGAGTCGTCAACTTTCAACATTGCGGAGGAGAGTACGGTTTCTGTAGTTTATTCATTTTTCTAAAACAACTAATTCTTAGTGCTTGCCGTTTTGATCGTAAACATTCATTTATGCATATCAGCATCCATTTGATGCAAGTTGTTCATTTTGACACCATGAAAATGGCTTGTATTTGTCCAAAATTTAATTATCATCAGCAAGCTAAATTAGTAATATGTATTATGTTGTCAAAATAAAAGTTCCTAAAGAGATATGTATGACTGAACCTGGCATCATCCATGTTTCCTGTTCTTTTCGACAACAAAGCACTTGAACGCGATTTAGGCGTAATTACCCCTCAGAAGTAGGAAGTAGGATAATTCCGATAGCACATGAAGGCATCATAACCTACAACATTGGGGTTGCTAGCGCTATGCTTTACAGGTTAGGCTACAGAAAAATTAAAGGAACACTAATAATGTTCTCCGCAACAACTTGTCTTCTGATTTAAAAATAATACTAACCAATATTATTATACGGCTCTCTAGAATACTTGATTCTCTTTGGTCAATCGCATCATCTAGCGGTCTGATATTTCTGAATACCAACAGCACATTAGTGGATTAAGTGACTGGTTCGGACTGGTTATCCGGGTATTGCAAGATATATTTCCTACTTCTTGTATCACTCTGTGATTACTACAAGTAAGCGAATAAACTAATTTAACCAATGTTTCTTGTCCATTTATTAATTTGTTTGGCAAATAGTCTTTTAATAAGCAGGATGAGCAGTCAGACAGTCATTTTCTCAAAGTAAACCAACTGAACTCCAATCCAAACAGGAGGTGGAATTTCTATAGACCACATAATCTCTTTCTTCTCACATAATAACAACATTTCAACGCAAATCAATATTTCATGTCAATTTATTTAATTATTTGGTAGGTAGCCATGAAATAAGTGGGATAATGTACAGTCAGCTGGACATTATCACAAAATACACCCCTTCAGGGTGAGACAGCATCCTAATAACCCTGTCAGCATTTCTTTTTCCATAATTAATCAAGTTTCCAATCAAATTCCGATGGATAAAATCCAACCCTCCATTATTTATCTGAAGATTCTGTTTCACAGTGAAATATGTCACGTTATGGATGTTAAATGCTTTGAGAATGTTGTTTCATGTTGTCTGTAAAGTAAATATACCAAACCAATATACCAAAGCATCCAATATGTCAAGTGGTCCCCTTCTAAGCCACTTGTCTTCTGATTTTTAGGTATGGTTTTGAAGGAGTCATTTTGTCCATCTATGGGCTAGATCGTGAGGACCTGCACTGCGATAAAGATGAGACATGCCACTTCCAGAAGTCAGAAGCCATTTTGAAAGAGCTGGACGTTGAAGATGCAAAGCTCTACCTGGACTTCATTGTGCTAGGCATCTTCTTTGTGTCACTCCGTCTGATTGCATACTTTGTTCTCCGCTACAAGATCAGTGCTGAGAGATAGACAAGTGGAAGAAAAGATGGAGAAAGAGAGTACTGTCGAGACTTTCATGCCTAGAGAGGGCTAGGCAGAGAATGCCAAAGCAGAGGGCGGTTTGTTCCCTCAAAAAGAATCATTGCTTTTTGTGCAGGCCCAAGCCAGGTTTTCCCACACTGGACAGAAACCTGGACAGAACTTAAAGTACAAGTATATAGATGCCCAGCTTTTGCATGCTTTTTATAAGAAAAGACAGCTTAGATGCAGTAGTTTTGGGACCAACAGACAAAGTAACATTACATATTTGGCAGATGCTTTCATCCAAAGTACAAGCTACACATTTTAACTATACGTGCGTTGCTTGGGAATCAAACCCATGGCTTGGGTGTTGTTAACACCATGCTGTACCAGTTGAGCTACAGACATATGAATTCTGTTCTGGTCTACCTTGGCATTCCCTCTACACTATTAAATAGTGATCATTCTGTTAGTAGTGGCTACTGTTCTTGTAAAAGAAAGAACTCAGAAAGCTGTCTCCACTCTTTAGGGTGCAACTGTGTTATGAGCTGGTCTCCACATAGTGCACCCATCAGTGCAACCTTGCTTCAGATTTAACTATTACTGAGTTTTCATCCAACAATTTGTATGCAAATTTTAAATTTGCACTTAAATGTGCACTCAGTATTTTTTTCCTCATTTAAAAAGTTTTATTTCTAAACAAATTAATTGTAATTTTGAAAAATATGTATAATATCATGACCACTCACATGTGATGAAGACTCCAGTCATAACAATAGCCTTATAAATGCTGTTTTATTCTACATGGAGAGAGTCCCCTCATTGGAGCTGCCATGTTAGAATCACATGGCCAGCCAATTACTGCTCACTTATTCTCAGCAACCGCCCTCTTATTAGACACTGTCACTCAGGGATTAAATTAATGCTGGTTGACTTTGTATTGCGGATTTCTACAGTGGCATCGATAACTGAAAACTGGTGTATTTGAATAATGCTGCATCCAAGCCGCTAGGTGTCAGTGTATGTCCAAGATAACATTTTTAAAAAATTACTGAGTGCACCTTTTTAAGGAAACTTTAATGGAAACGCTTGATATGTGCATAAACAAAAAATTTGCTTAAAAGTTTATGTGCTAAGCAGAGGTGGATTTTCTTGAGTTTAGCATAAGTCAATATGTTCGTTAAAGGTGCTGTAAATGATTTTTTTATTAAATGACCTGCAGAAAACGTCCTTATTACCAGTCAGATATCACTAAAAAAGGTGCCATGAAATACCACACCTGTCTCTGTAATAGCCCTAGGCTCATTAAACAGCGGCGAAAAGATGTCCGCGGGATGCAATCAGATCTTTTGTTTAGTTAATCAGAAGACTTTCTGCCTGTCAATCATAGTGCACTTTCACATCGCAGCCTGCACAGGGTCCTCACAATCCACCAGAACAGTTTTTCACATGGACAGCTGCCTATGTAGACAGGAGGCAACGAGGCAGCTCACTAAGTTTTGAAACAGACCCAGATTGTCCTCTCCCTGACTCATTTCGTTGGTTAGGGATAGTTCATCCAAAAATGAAAATTCATTCATTGTTTACTCACACCTGTGTTGTTATAACTCTGTATAACTTTCTTTCTTTTTCTTAACACAATTTCTCCCTTCTAAAGGGATGTCATACAATGGCAGTTTAAACCTAATCTAATGTATTATTTAGTGATAGGACACGAGAGCAACAGTTCACACAAACCCCCTTCGCAACATTGGGGCATTCAAGCGGAAACTCGTTTTGTTTATCTAAAAACAGGTCCTTTACAGCGATAGCAACAACAGAGTTGAGTCCGAGTCCAAAAGGGGCCGAGTCTGGACTCGAGTAGAGTCCGAATGAATCTTTTCATGAATCTGAATTAAAATTGTAACTGTAAACTCAACATCAATATTTTAAGCTTATTTTAAACTTCACAACTAAGAAAAACAGTTTGTCAATATAAACTAAGTAACTAAAATAACTATGAAACTAAAACACCTCTGCTGACTTATATATATGTATTTTATGATTGGTATCCTGCTGAACAAACTTTAAAGTGGATTCAGAATGAGAGCATATGCTTTAGGTGTGTGAAGACAAAAATGTCTTTCAACACAATTCTTATTGCGTTCTGTTGACATTTCAATTATTTGTTGCATTTTCCCCTCCACTTAAACATAGACTAAAGAGGGTGAAAGCTGCATTAGTCATTACAACCAAGGTTATTATGTTTTGAATTTTAATTTAGTTTTATTTCTACTTCATTTTCAATTCAATTTAATTTAGTTTTATTTAAAATTATCCCTAATTAATCCCTTGATAATAGTCTATACTGAGACTTTTTTGGGAAAATACAGTATATATAAATTAATCAACACAGTAGTAATTAGCACTTGCTGAGAAGTTATGTCTCACGATTTGACTGCAAATGCGACATCCAAAAACACTGGAAAAGCCCACTGATCATATTAGGGCCATGTCGTCACGGACATGATTTTCTAGTTAAATTGCAGGAAATCGCATAATGCAGGGCAGTTCTGCGTGCTGCTCATGTACCTAAATCCCTGATGTGTCCATGTGCGTCTCGCAGCTGCTGCTGGAGAAGATAAAAAAAATAAAAAATGTACATTTGCTTGAGCGGCAGCTGCGTTGGTCTGCAATCAGTCTGAAATCTTTAAATACCAACCAAAGAAAATTTCATTGAGCTCTTCTTTAATTGCAAAAACATGGAAAATAATAATTTTGAGTCAGAGATGTAGGCTAAAAAGAGACATGCATAAGTTACCCGGTGGTTTACAATAAAAATAAAATAAAATAAAAATGTAAAATAAAAAGTACATAAAAAATTTAATTAATCTCGTAACATGAAGTTTAGACAGAGATGTGTTCATTAATTTCTGTTTTGTTATTTATTTATTTTTATATTTCATTGCATCACAAATGTCATGGACTCCTGTGTCCCAAAGGCTCAAGTCCGAGTCCAAACTCGAGTACCCCAACTCTACTATTTTCCATGTTAATCAGAGTTTTTGTCCTAACCGGCAGTGACGAGCGATGGTACATTCTATTGATCACTTGTTTTCTATTTTCAGCATCACGCGGGTAACTCCGTCCACTTTGAATTGGCATTGGTCCAAAAACTTTCCAAAAAATAAGACTGGGCATAGAAATGCATCAATTCTTTGACTACAAACTCTTGAGACATGTTTAGTAAGTTCTGTTCTCTGGTTTTTGTGCAGCTGTGTTGTGTTCTTTTGTGCTGTAGAGGACCTGTTTTTAGATAAACAAAATGAGTTTTCGATTGAACGCCCCAACGTTGCAAGGGGGCTGCATGAACTGTTGCTCTCATGCCTTATCACTAAATAATACATTAGATTTAGTTTGTTTCTCACCAAACCTTATCGTATGCTTTCATAACAATCATGAGTCTCATGGGATAATTTATTAAACTACTGAATTATATTTTTGCATTCTTTTGAAGTTTGAAGAGGTAGTCACTAAAAACTGTCATTGTATGACATCACTGAGAACAAATTTTTTTTCACAATTTCTCCCTTTGTGTTAAGAAAATGAAAGAAAGTGGTGAGCAAACTATGACTGAATTTTCTTTTTTGGGTAAACTATCCCTTTAACCAATGTAAGTATGTTGAACTGGTCGCTCGAACAAAGACAGCAATGTATTGAATGTGCCACAGAGGAGAAATCAAACTTGCAAATGGCTTATTATACTTATCTTTTGACATTTAGCTTGCAAAACATCTGAAAAAATTACACACATTACCTTTAAGGCACCATACAACATATTTTAAACAATATAACAATATATTTTATGCCGTTAATTAATTGTCTATGTAATTGCCTATGTAATCATGGTGCCACAATATATGTAGTAAATCTCATAAACCATCCTCAAATACAAATTTTGGCAGCATGACTTTAAACTGTTCTCTGAATTACATTTTTAAATGTTTGCAAAGCAAAACAAGAACCTAGGAGCAATATTAAACAAATATGTGACAGGTTTTTTGTCATTTTGATAACAAACCCAAAGGTTCTAAAAAACCCAAACCCTAAAATGTTCTTCTGAATAGTCAGAAACATCATTTACCAAAAAACTTCTTTAAAAAATACTTTCTCATTACTGTTTACTGTTCTAAATGCCTTTGATTTTCCTGAATTACACAGCTTCCAAGGTAATGTTAGTAATCATCAAGGATCTCACAAAGATTTGTTCATTTATCTGGCATACTAACAGTGTATCACCCAAACTTCTTTTAACCACATTACAGGGTCACGGTCATTGATGAATGCTATTTTGTTTGTTGACATCTATGCACCATTTCGTGGTTTCTGGTTCTGTGACAATCAACATGTTTGTATTTAACTGCAAAGTCAATGCAAAAGTGAAAATGAAGCAGAATTTTATTTATTATCTGTGTTTTTTGTATTAAATGTGAAAATTTGTGAATCCTTAGAAAACTCTGAGCTAGGTCCCCAGAGCATTATTCAATTGTTGCAGGCACAATGTGAATGCTGAGCTGTAACTCAAGTGTAATGACCATTATAATTATACACCAAACCTTTGCTGTGGAATTTGATGCGGAAATTGATGCAGTCTGTGTTTTGAAAAATGTTTGATAGATATTTTACCTATATTCTGTTGGAAGAGCATTTCTATTTAGAATGTGGGACAGTTTAAAACAAAATTATAATAAAATATTTATAAATACCTGTATATTTATATACACACACACACACACACACATCTCTGGTAAAAATTAAGAGACCACTGCAAAATGATCAATTTCTCTGAATTTACTATTTATAGGTATGTGTTTGAGTAAAACGAACATTTTTGTTTTATTTTATAAAGTACTGACAATATTTCTCCTAATTTCCAAATAAAAATAGTAATTTAAAGCATTTATTTGCAGAAAATGACAACTGGTCAAAATAACAAAAAAGATGCAGTGTTTTCAGACCTCGAATAATGCAAAGAAAACAAGTTCATATTTATTTTTAAACAGCACACTACTAATGTTTTAAATTAGGAAGAGTTCAGAAATCAATATTTGGTGGAATAACACTGATTTTCAGTCACAGCTTTCATGCGTCTTGGCATGCTCTCCAACAGTCTTTCACATTGCTGTTGGGTGACTTTATGCCACTCTTGGCACATTCAAGTAGCTCGGCTTCGTTTGATGGCTTGCGACCATCCATCTTCCTCTTGATCACATTCCAGAGATTTTCAATGAGGTTCACGTCTGGAGATTGGGCTGGCCATGACATGGTCTTGATCCGGTGGTCCTCCATCCACACCTTGATTGACCTGGCTGTGTGGCATGGAGCATTGTCCTGCTGGAAAAAACAATCCTCAGAGTTGGTAAACATTGTCAGAGCAGAAGGAAGCAAGTTTTCTTCCAGGATAACCTTGTACGTGGCTTGATTCATGCGTCCTTCACAAAGACGAATCTGCCCAATTCCAGCCTTGCTGAAGCACCCCCAGATCATCACTGATCCTCCACCAAATCTCACAGTGGGTGCGAGACAGTGTGGCTTGTAGGCCTCTCCAGGTCTCCATCTAACCATTAGACAACCAGGTGTTGGGCAAAGCTGAAAACTGGACTCTTCAGAGAAGATGACCTTATTCCAGTCCTCTATGGTCCAATCATTATGGTCTTTTCCAAACCTCAGCCTGGCTCTTGTTTGCTTCTCATTAATGAAGGGCTTTTTTCTAGCATTGCATGACTTCAGCTCTGCCCCTTGGAGCCTTTTACGAATCATCCTCACCATGCACTTCACCCTAGCTGCCGTTTGCCATTCTTTTTGTAGGTCACTTGATGTCATCCTACGGTTGTTGAGTGACATTAGAATGAGTTGGCTGTCATCCCGGAGAGTCGTTTTCGCCCTCTGCCGGCCTGTAGCTTTGTTGTCTCCAATGTCTGCTGCTTGATCTTGTTCTTATGAATCGTCGTCTTTGAAATTTTAAGGATGGAAGCAACCTGACACTCACTGTATCCCTCTGCCAGTAAAGCCAGAACTGAACCCTTCTTTTCCTCACTGAAATCTTTTCTTTTCAACTCTTATGGTATGGTCAGTAGTTATTTTTTTATTCCAATTAATTTTGAGGTACTACTAGCACTGTTTTTGCCATCCAGCTGGTCCTGTTGCAAGAGGATAGTGATAACCACAGCAGTGGTTTTTATACTTTTATTTGTTAAATACGATTTGGTTCAGGTGATCACCTAATCAGTACCTTATTAAGTAGAATGAGGTGTACTTGTGTTGGAATTCAACAGACACTGGAATGGAATGGCCGCCATACATGTTGAGATGCAGATTTAAGAAAAATTTGGAGCGGTCTTATATTTTTTTCCAGTGCTGTATATATATTATGTTAAATAATAATATTTAATTTACCTCTTTGAACAGTTTATGAAACTTAGAATCCAAATGAAAGAGATTGCCATAGACAGTCAATATCTTTAGAGCTCTATTTTTAAATTCATTTCATTTTCTAGCTCTGAAATGATCTACTTGTTACAATATCCCTCTGTAACAAAAATCTGATGTAAGATAGTTACATGTTTGATACAATCATAAAAATTTTTTTTTCCAAAATGATTGTTCTAATCTTTTTTTAATCTGAATACTTCATTTTAGGGTGAAAAAAATAATAATTTGTAGTTCTGTTTGTTTGAAGTAAGGGGATTATGTAGCTGCAATGTGCTGTATAACATTAATACTTATATACAGTGGATTCAGAAAGTATTCAGACCCCTTAATTTTTTCTCACATTTTAATGTTGCAGCCTTATGCTAAAATGATTTAAATGATTTTTTTTATTTATTTATTTTTTTTATCAATCTACACTCCATACCCCATAATGAAAAAGCAAAAACCATATTTTTGATAACTTTGCAAATTAATTAGAAGGAAAAAACTGAAATATCACATTGGCATAAGTATTCAGACCCTTAACTCACTACTTAGTTGAAGCACCTTTAGACGCGATTACAGACTCAAGTCTTTTTGAGTATGATGCGACAAGCTTTGCACACCTGGATTTGGGGATTTTCTGCCATTCTTCTCTGCAGATCCTCTCAAGCTCTGTCAGGTTGGATGGGGATCATCGGTGGAAAGCCATTTTCAGGTGTCTCCAGAGATGTTCGATTGGGTTCAAGTCTGGGCTCTGGCTGGGCCACTCAAGGACATTCACAGAGTTGTCCCTAAGCCACTCTTGCATAGTCTTGGCTGTGTTCTTAGGGCCATTGTCCTGTTGGAAGGTGAACCTTCAGCCCAGTCTGAGGTCTTGAATGCTCTGGACCAGGTTTTCTTTAAGGATATCTCTGTATTTTGCTGTGTTCAGCTTTCCTTCAACACTGACCAGTCCCCCAGTCCTGGTTGTTCCAAACTTCTTCCATTTAAGAATTATGGAGGCCACAGTGCTCTTGGTAACCTTCAATGCAGCCAAAATGTTTTTGTAGCCTTCCCCAGATCTGTGCTTTGACATAATCCTGTCTCTGAGCTCTGCAGGCAGTTCCTTTGACCTCATGGCTTGGTTTTTGCTCTGATATACATTTACAGCTGTTAGACCTTATATAGACAGGTGTGTGCCTTTCCAAATCATGTCCAATCAATTGAATTTGCCACAGGTGGACTCCAATCAAAGTGTAGAAACATCTCAAAGATTTTAAAGTTTTAGCGCATCAAAATAAAGCTGACGAAAATGCAAATTATAGCTACAATTTCACAAGTGTCGACATAATATTTTTCCGTTTAACTCTAGTGCATAAACTCTATGTCGATACTTCAAATGTCACGATAAACTGGTTTGAAAACACTTTTTGTTGAAAAAATTGCCATTAACACAAAAATGTAGTGTCACATGACAGAATTTACCCCAGTACTTAGCCTGTGTTAATCATGATAACGGTATACATCCTTGAAAGCCAATTTATTGTACATTGTTATGGATTGATCTTAACGGCATATAGAGCTGATGCTGCAAACATGACACTTCCAGGAGTACCAACACAAATATCTCGTTTCATGCACATCAACAAGTGCACGGAGAACAAATGAATTGCCACTGTTTGTGATTAATTTAAGCCATCCATTTATTTATTAAAGTTGCTTTTCCACACCATTCAAAATAATAGATGGCAGTCATGGAATTATCCCACAATAAAAAAAATTAAATTATTTCTGTGCACAAAGATGTTTTTTATGATTAACTTTTTTATTTTTTATTATTGATTCATCTGTTAAACAAAGAAAAGCAAACTATATACAAACAGAATCAATACTTAACCCCCAATATTAACCCCCCCATTCCCAACCCGACCCCCAACAACACCACAGTGGTCACATGATTATAGACACACAAACAAAAAAATAAATAAAAAATAATAATAATCACACACACTAACCACTACACCTCTCTCTCCACTGTCCCTCCCCAAAAGTCCTCCAAAAATGCCAGATATTTGCCCCATTTCCCCACAAACAAGTCTAAATTCCCCAGTCTTCTGGATGACCCCTCTTCAAAAGCTGCCCCCCTCCCTATCTCCGATCACCACTCCTGAAATGGGGGTGCTCCAGCTGACTTCCATCCCCTTGAAACTATCAGTCTGGCGATCATGATGCTGGTCAGGACCCAATTTTTTATGAACTTATTCTCTATATTGATAACAGCCCCACTGCCTAAAATACAGAGTCTGGGACAAAATAAAATTTGAGTGCCCAATACATCACACATAAAACTCTGAATCATCAACCTAAATTCTTGGATCTTAACACACCCCCAACAGACATGGGTTGTGTCTCCATCTTCTGACTGACATCACCAGCAGGTGGGTGTGTCTTTAAGACCAAGCCTATACAGTCTAGAGGGGGTCCAATAGAATCTATGTAAAATATTGAATTGCATAAGGCGCACCCTTGCACCTCTAGATGCAGACTTGATGTTTTTTAGAATCCTAGCCCACACTCCCTCCTCCAATACCAAGTTTAAATCTTTCTCCCATAATCTCTTGATAGAGGTTAAAGCTCCATCCCCCAGACTCTGAATTAGCAGGGAGTAATACGCTGATGCCTCATGACTTTTTCCAAAAGCAGTAATCACCTCTTCCAGAGTATCTGCTGCTTTAGGGGGGTGTAAACTACTCCCAAAAACAGCACAGAACAGGTGGCACAGCTGTAAATACCTATAGAACTGAGATCTGGGAATCCCAAAATGTTGAACCAAATTTTCAAAGGATCTCAACACTCCACTCTCATATAGGTCACTAAGTGTAGTAACCCCCCTCGCAATCCACTCTGACCAGCAAAAAGGGGACTTAGTAATACATAATTTGGGGTTTAGCCATATGCTTGAGGCAACATTTAAATAAATGTCATAATTAAACATTCTGGACACTTTTGTCCATACCGAGTGCAAATGCGAGATAACGGGGTGTAACTTAACTTCTCCGATTAGTTTGATTGAAAGGCTTTGCAATGGCAAAATAGGGGCAAGAAATTCCTGTTCAATACACAACCAGGGAGGGGCCAAATGCATAATAATAAAACAAAATCTTGGGTAGGCCAATACCACCTTTGTCGATCGGCCTATGCATCTTACTGAATCTGGGCCGCTTACCATTCCAAATGAAGGACTTCGCTATGCTATCAAATTGCTTGAAATAAGAGAGGGGGACATCTACAGGGAGAGACTGTAGCAGGTACTTAAATTTTGGAATACAATTCATTTTAATTACATTAATCTTCACATTAATAGATAAATATAATGAAGCCCACCTGCCCACATCGCTCAAAAACATTTTTATTAAGGGGTCAAAATTAACTCTGACTAAATCAGACAAATTTGCTGGGAATAAAATACCCAAATACTTAATGCCCTGTTTGGAACACTGGAAGGCACCCAGCTGGAAAGCCGTTACTGGGCAATATGCTGTCAGAGCCAAAGCTTCGGATTTAGACCAACTGACTCTGTATCCTGAGAACTTAGAAAAGGAATTAATAATTATGTGGAGGTAAGGCATAGATCTAGTAGGGTTGGAGACGAATAATAAAATATCATCAGCGTAAAGCAAAAGCTTATGTGCCATACCTCCCACCACCACCCCTGGAAAATCATCTTCCCTGCTTATCGCAGCTGATAATGGTTCCAGGGCAACACAGAACAATAATGGGGAAAGATGGCAACCCTGCCGTGTGCCCCTATCCAGAGTATAATAATCTGAAATTAATCCATTTGTTTGAACCGCTGCTACCAGGTGTCTATAAAGTAACTTAATCCATCCAATAAAAGTATTTCTGAACCTGTATATTTCCAAAATCTTAAAAAGTCTGATCATTCACCACTGACCACATGATATCGATGAAATGCCTAATGTTATCAGAAGAGCTGCGGCCCTGAATAAACCCCACCTGATCTATATGTATAAGAGATGTCATAACTTTACTTAATCATTTAGCCAGAATTTTTTACAGTATTTTTACATCTAGCTGGATCAGGGAAATTGGATGGTAACTCTTACATTTGCTTGGAGCTTTGTCCTTTTTAAGAATCAGACTGATCCGGGCTTGTGTTATGGTTGGTGGAAGCTTTCCATTCTTTAATGATTCCATATAAGCTTCTAACAAAAGTGGAGCCAGTTCTGTAGCATAAGATCTAAAAAATTCAGCAGCAAAGCCGTCTGGCCCCAGAGACTTGCCTGTACGCAAGGCCTTAATTACCTCGCCAAGCTCCTCCAATTATCACAGAATCAAGATAATATTTTTGCTCAGTCATCAGTTTAGGGAGTTCTAATGGTTCACGCAAAATTTCTAATATCTTCATCAGTAGACGAAGACGTGGAGCTATAGAGATCAAGATAGAACTCCTTAAAAGCATTATTCGTATCAATGGCCGAAGTAATATGTCACCACCAGCAGATTTCACTGAGGGAATGGTAGAAAAAGACTCTCTGCTTTATATATCTAGCCTGAATTTTTACTGCTTTTCCCACGACTCAAAATATGACCGTCTTGTCCTGAATAGCCAAAACTCCACCTTCCGTGACAAAATAGTGTTATATCTGTATTTCAATCAGGTCAATTCTCTGAGGCCATCAGACAACATTCGGCACTTCAGCTCTGCCTCTGCACTTTTAATATTCCCTTCCAACTCCACGAGTTCTCATGCTTTGGATTTTTTGATGAATGAGGCATACTGTATGATCCGACCCCTAAGGACCGCTTTAAGTGCCTCCCAGGCCACGCCCACAGAGGATACTAAGGACCAGTTGATTTCCATATAAACATTGATTTCAGCCTTTAACATTTGTTGGAATTCAGGATTTTGCAAAAGGGATACATTAAAGTGCCAACTATATGATTTATTTTTCTCTGTATGTGGCAACACCTCTAAATTCTCCAGGGCGTGATCTGAGACTACGAACTTTCTAACTGAGCAATCAACAACAGATGAAATGAAGGACTTAGATATAAATAAATAAAAATCTATTGTAGAGTAAATCTTATGGACGGATGAAAAAAATGCATAGTCCCTACCAGATGGGTTCAAAAGTCTCCAAATATCTGTAAGACCAAAATTTTTACACATCCTGTGAAGCATCAGTGTTGCTCTAGGGGTCTTACACACTTTTGCTTCACTATTATCAAGGACTGAGTCCATCAAAAGTTGAAAATCTCCTCCCAATATTATATCATGAGGGGTGCCAGCGGCTTGCAACATCCCTTCAAGATCTATAAAAAAGCCCTGATCATCAGCGTTAGATGTGTAAATATTAGCCAAAATCAACCTTTGCCCTTGAATTTCTGCTAAAACAATAATGACTCTTCCCAATTTATCTTTAATCTATTTGAGACATTTGAATTGTAGATGTTTACTTATCAATGTAATGACTCCCCTGCTCTTACTTGAGGTCTTCCAACTTTTCCCAAACGTGCTCCAAGTCTGTCTTGGTCGCTAGCATGTTAGCAGCTAATTCTCTCTCCAATGACTCCAGATAATTGATCCGTTTCTCAACATCCACCACTCTTGTAACCAACTCAGTGAATTTCGTCTCCATGGCAGTGATCGATGGATGTATTACAGCAAGATCCTCCAAGTCAGCAACGACTTTCGTCAGCATTGCCGACATGTTCAACAGTTGACTCTGAATCTCTTTTACCTCACTGGCCAAACTGAGTCCCGGGCTTTCAGCCTGCTGCTCAGGGGGCTTCAGCTTGAGCACGTAAGTGCCTTTTAATGTCTCCAGAGCCCGAGGATTTTGAATTCTTTGACATTTTGTCTTCATAGAACAGTTATGGAACAGGGTGTATCGAATCTCACCAGTTTATGACACAAGAAATATTCAAACTAGCAAAGTGCGCAGAGCTCATCGTTCACGCGTCCGAACCTTGCATGGTGCCACGCTACTCCATTAAGATGTTTTAAATTAAAAATAAATACACAAAACATGGAGAAAAGCTTCAGTGTGCTTTTTTTTTGGAACACTAACATAGCCCAATTCTATAAAATTATTGTTTATACTTTTGAAAAAATGCCAGCAAAATTCCCTGTATTAAATTAGGCTAAATAAATTACCAAATGAATTAAGCATTAAATAAAATAATTAATTACCAAATGAAAGTATATATATATTTAGACCTATATATGCCTTTTCTTTACACAAACTTAAATTAGCCTTACCCTGTTCTGTAGACAAAAAAAAAAAGTCAGCTGAATGACATTCTCAGAATGTTGTACACTTTTTTCAAGACTATAAACTATCAGAACTATTTGTCCATTGCTTAGTTCACTTTTAAATATTTTAAATCTAACCCTCTTTACTTTGGATTGCATATGCTGAGCTTCTTCAGAAAATATAAATTACATTATGATGCTAAAATGAATTTTAGATGACAATCAAGGTATCAGTTGGTCGTTAAAAGTTGCTGGACAAATATGTGGGACATAATGCAGCTGTAATGGTGATGCTTTAGATTAGATGATTGTTCAAAATAGCCTATTGAATATCAGGAATGTATCATATGTAAACCCTTGATATTACACGCATACATTTTTTTAAAAATAGCTATGCACACAGCATATACACATCGATGGATGGTCCTTATACAGGTGCATCTCAATAAATTAGAATGTCGTGGAAAAGTTCATTTATTTCAGTAATTCAACTCAAATTGTGAAACTCGTGTATTAAATAAATTCAATGCACACAGATTGAAGTAGTTTAAGTCTTTGGTTCTTTTAATTGTGATGATTTTGGCTCACATTTAACAAAAACCCACCAATTCACTATCTCAAAAAATTAGAATACATCATAAGACCAATTAAAAAAAACATTTTTAGTGAATTGTTGGCCTTCTGGAAAGTATGTTCATTTACTGTATATGTATTCAATACTTGGTAGGGGCTCCTTTTGCTTTAATTACTGCCTCAATTCGGCGTGGCATGGAGGTGATCAGTTTGTGGCACTGCTGAGGTGGTATAGAAGCCCAGGTTTCTTTGACAGTGACCTTCAGCTCATCTGCATGTTTTGGTCTCTTGTTTCTCATTTTCCTCTTGACAATACCCCATAGATTCTCTATGGGGTTCAGGTCTGGTGAGTTTGCTGGCCAGTCAAGCACACCAACACCATGGTCATTTAACCAACTTTTGGTGCTTTTGGCAGTGTGGGCAGGTGCCAAATCCTGCTGGAAAATGAAATCAGCATCTTTAAAAAGCTGGTCAGCAGAAGGAAGCATGAAGTGCTCCAAAATTTCTTGGTAAACGGGTGCAGTGACTTTGGTTTTCAAAAAACACAATGGACCAACACCAGCAGATGACATTGCACCTCAAATCATCACAGACTGTGGAAACTTAACACTGAACTTCAAGCAACTTGGGCTATGAGCTTCTCCACCCTTCCTCCAGACTCTAGGACCTTGGTTTCCAAATGAAATACAAAACTTGCTCTCATCTGAAAAGAGGACTTTGGAACACTTGGTAACAGTCCAGTTCTTCTTCTCCTTAGCCCAGGTAAGACGCCTCTGACGTTGTCTGTGGTTCAGGAGTGGCTTAACAAGAGGAATACGACAACTGTAGCCAAATTCCTTGACATGTCTGTGTGTGGTGGCTCTTGATGCCTTGACCCCAGCCTCAGTCCATTCCTTGTGAAGTTCACCCAAATTCTTGAATCGATTTTGCTTGACAATCTCATAAGGCTGCAGTTCTCTTGCTTGGTTGTGCATCTTTTTCTTCCACACTTTTTCCTTCCACTCAACTTTCTGTTAACATGCTTGGATACAGCACTCTGTGAACAGCCAGCTTCTTTGGCAATGAATGTTTGTGGCTTACCCTCCTTGTGAAGGGTGTCAATGATTGTCTTCTGGACAACTGTCAGATCAGCAGTCTTCCCCATGATTGTGTAGCCTAGTGAACCAAACTGAGAGACCATTTTGAAGGCTCAGGAAACCTTTGCAGGTGTTTTGAGTTGATTAGCTGATTGGCATGTCATCATATTCTAATTTTTTGAGATAGTGAATTGGTGGGTTTTTGTTAAATGTGAGCCAAAATCATCACAATTAAAAGAACCAAAGACTTAAACTACTTCAGTCTGTGTGCATTGAATTTATTTAATACACGAGTTTCACAATTTGAGTTGAATTACCGAAATAAATGAACTTTTCCACGACATTCTAATTTATTGAGATGCACCTGTACTAAGTCCTAAAGTTTCCCCCACTACTTAGTGCAGGTTGCCAGCTTGAACAGGGCCATGACGATTCGCTTTCGGGTCGGAACCAGTGGCAGCCTGCGATAGGCACAACATCAGGAGGACCAATTTTACAGTCCTATCAGAAGGGCAACAGCTCCCTTTTGATTGCAATTCCTCCTCTTCTGATTGCATTTATTTGTGAAATTAAAATGACATTAATCTGTCTAATTTCAATGAATTGTCACAATACTCCCCCCATTTTACCAAAACTTCGGAGAAAAAAAAAATTAGGGACATCTGGGAGGCGAAAGGTACACAATTAGCGATAAACACACATTTCTGTATGGAAACGGCTTAAGGACAGATTTATTTTGCGATAAACCAAAACGTATGCGACAAAGTGTTTTTTTAGGCATGACATCATCACGCACACCATTTTTATCGATAAAAGGCCATTTGAATGGAAACAGGCAGAAGATGGCAAATTTCCCCCAAAAAATGTACGCATTTTCACTTTGTCGATAACAAAATAGTGTGTTTGAGTGGATGGAAAAAAGTGGATGGAAACTAGGCTACTGTCAGTTCTTTGCATATTCCATGATGGTCATAATGCTTCAGTTTGACTTTGACATAATGTTTTAGAAATTGATTTTGAAAACTTTGCCCATGATAAGCCTAAAAGTGATTATATTGTAAATAATCTCTTTATACTATCCTCATAACCAAATGTAATATACAAGTGGATTCTGCCCCACATTCCTGGTCTTTAACTGATGTATACACACAATGAACAAACATGTGACGATATTTTACTCAAGAGAAAGGAGAAAGATGGAACTTCGGTCCTCGTGAAGAAGAAATATACTGTAAGAATGACTCCTACTCTAACTATAGAATCAGAAGGATTACTTTGCACATCCCCAGTATTTAACATATTCTTTTTTATCACTTAACAGATGAAAAATTAAAACAATTAATGTATTACCAGTTTAATACCAGTGTTAAATGCACTGAATACCGTTGTAAACACATATTGATCATATGCGACCCACATATGCATTCTAGTGGTAGTGATGCAAACTCTCTTATAATTTAAAAAATATTCAACTAAATGTCAGTTCACATGGTCAAAGACACCATATCTGAGGAATACCTGGGGTAGCAGATCAAAAGACCACTTGTATAATGTAAATATTATAGTCAAAATGTTCACGGCTGTGCAATTTTTGACCCACATATTAATTTTAGGGTTAAGTAGCTAATAAACAATGAACTTTGATTTTATTGGTGTACATTCTGTTAATAAATGTTGGAGTAAAAGTAGGCCTATATTTGCAGGATCCTGATCATCATTTGCTACATACTGTATGACATAAGCACAAGGTAAGATGGCAATTTACCTTTATATCATGTAATAGTTTTTGGGGTATTAAAATGAAAGAACTGAAATGATTGTGAAGTTTCTTACAGCAAAACATAAAGCTTGATGATGTTGGGCTCTACCTCAGTGTTTTAATGCCTATTCTAGCATTTCACAACAATTATTTAATCTAACATCAAATTCAGTGTAATTTCAGTTTAGAATGTACTTACATTTTAGACAAACCATGGAAAGTCAGAACAAACTTTCAGACTCTGATTCCCAAGGCTAAGAGAGGTACAGTATTCAGATGCATTAGTTTCACTGTTTGACAACTGATGTACCATGACATTAAAGCTATGGCTGAACTCAGTTTACCCAAATTTAAAAATAAAAAATAACTAATTATTTCCACAAATGTCATGTCAATAATATTCAACCCCCTAAAGTCAATCATTTGTGGAGCATCCTTTACCCTTAATAACATCAAATAAATGTTTCAGGTAATTGTTCTCAGGCTTTGGACACCTCTTTATTGGAATCTTTACATATTTCTCATGAGCAAAAGCTTCCAGCTCATTGACATTCTTTGGTTTCTGTGCTGCCACTGCTTCCTTGAAATCCCAACAAAGATTTGCAAAGGGATTTTAATGATGGACTGAAAGAGCCATTCAAGGACATTCCACGACCCATCCCTGAACCAGATTTTGGACAACTTGGATGTATCTTTGGTGTTATTGTCTTGCTGGAAATTCCAGTGATCATCGAGCTTCAATTTACACACTGAAGGCATCACATTTTTGCCAAAATGGCCTGATACCCGAAAGAATCCATGACGTCTGTCACATTGTCAGGATAACCATTTCCTGCAGTCACAAAACACCCCCATAACACTTTATGCTTGACTGTGTGGATGGTGTCGTTCTTGTCATCACCTTGCATTTCTTACTCCAGATGTACAGCTTACCCATGGGTCTAAAACTCATTTTCAGTTTAGTGTCATACGTCCATAAAAACCTTCTTCCAGGACTCCACAGGTCTTTCCAAATTCCTTCTTTAAAATTCAAGTCAACATTTTCCTTGAAGTTTTGCTTTCTTCCACACCCAAGAAGGTTGCTGTTGTACCATATTTAAAAAATGTATGAATGGTGCTGCCAACTTTGTCTATTGGAAATTGAAGTGCCTTGGAAATGTACTTTTAGCCATGGTCTTTTCTTGTATAATTAAATAATCTCCTCTATTAGCTTTTGTGACAGCTTATATTTAATTGCATTTTTTGCATAGAAATCCATTTTTGCAAGCAACACTAAACTTACATTTTAAAACTTAAATAAGTGCCATTGTAGAGTGATGGCTTAATTTTGTTTTAAAACAATTACTTGTGTAGCCTTACATATTTATGAAACAGCTACATGCAATAAGGGTTGAATAATTATGACACGGCTGTATTTTTAAAAAGTCCCGCTATTTAGAAATATTAGGTTATATATTCACACTATGACTTGAATGTGTCACTCAACCGATATAGATGTAATGTTTAAAAATTCTGGGTCATCAGAAAAGCTTACCTTTGTAAATCCTTACTGTCTTGGGGGGGTTGAATAATTTTTTTTGCAACTGTATAACAATGCTGAAGCATATTCAATGTCTTTCTTTTGAATTTGGGCTGAAATATGACCCAGACATTTACCCATGATATGCACCTATCTATTTCTTTTTTTTTTTCCTTTTCTCTTTTTTTCACAAAATCATTGGGCATTCCACAGACATTTAAATAAATCTGTTCGCCCCTTGATTGAATTGATTGACTCTCTGAGATTGATTGGCATTGATGAAGACATTGGTTTGCCATCCATTGCAGTGGTGGGAGACCAAAGTTCTGGAAAGAGTTCTGTTTTAGAGGCTCTCTCAGGGGTGTCTCTACCTAAAGGAGTGTTAAGACAAGCAATTCCCTTTTTTAGCACTTTAAGAGGTAATGACTTGTCTAAAAAAGGCTTATGTTGCATATTGTTAACTTTTTATTTTAAGATATTTTCACTCTCTGTCCTCTTGAGCTGAAATTGCAGAAGCTAGAGCCTAGTTTCCATCCACTTTTCACGCTATTTTGTTATTGACAAAGTGAAAATGAGTAAAAAAGAAATTTGCCGTCTTCTGCCTGTTTCCATTCAAATGGCCTTTTATCGATAAAAATGGTGTGCATGATGACATCATGCCTAAAAAAAACACTTTGTCGCATAAGTTTTGGTTTAGCACAAAAGAAATCTGCCCTGAAGCCGTTTCCATACAGAAATGTGTGCTTATCGCTAATTCGCCTCCCAGCTGTCCCTAATTTTTTTCCTCCGAAGTTTTGGTAAAATGGGGAGAGTATTGAGACAATTCATTGAAATTAGCCAGCTTACTGTCATTTTAATTTAAATTGCAATCAGAACATGAGGAATTGCAATCAAAAGGGAGCTGTTGCCCTTGATAGGACTGTAATATTGGTCCTGATTGCAGGTTGCCACTGGTTCTGACCCGAAAGCGAATCGTCATGGCCCTGTTCAAGCTGGCAACCTGCACCTAGTAGTGGGGGAACTTTCAGTCTTAGTATAAGGACCATCCATCGATGTGTATATGCTGTGTACACAGCTATTATAGAAAAAAATTATGCAGTGTAACATCAGTGTTTATGATATATTCCTGATAGGCTATTTTGAATTGCCATCACAACTGCATTATGTCCCGTATATTTGTCCAGCAACTTTAACGACCAACTGATACCTTGATTGTCATCTAAAATTAATTTAATGTCATAATGCAATTTACATTGTTTGAAGAAGCTCAGCAAATGCGATCCTAGTTAAAGAGAGTTAGATTTAAAATATTTAAATGTTTTAAAATGTTCAAAAGCTAGTTTTATGAAAGTTAACTCAGCATTGGACAAATAGTTCTGATAGTTTATAGTCTTGAAGTGTAGAACATTCTGAGAATGTCATTCAGCTGACTTTTTTTCGCCTACAGAACAGGGTAAGGCTCATTTAAGTTTGTGTAAAGAAAAGGTAAGTATATAGGTCTAAAAATATAATTTAATTTTTTTAAATTTAATGCTTTTTTCGTTTGGTAAATTATTTAATTTAATACAGGGAATTGTGTCGGCATTTTTTTCAAAAGTAAGCTAAACAATAATTTTATAGAACTGGGCTGTTAGTGTTTCAAAAAAGCACACTGAAGCTTTTATCCTAGTATTGTGTATTTATTTTTAATTTAAAACATCTTTGTGCACAGAAATGATATGCTTTTTTGTATTTTGGTCTAATTCCATGGTGTGGAAAAGCAACTTTAATAAATAAACGGATGTCTACCATGATTAAATTAATCACAAACAGTGGCCATGAATTTGTTCTCCATGCACTTGTCCATGTGCATGACAGGAGATATTTGTGTTGGCACTCCTGGAAGTGTCATGTTTGCAGCACTGGATCTGTGCTATGCCGTTAAGATCAATCCATAATCATGTACAATAAATTGGCTTTCAAGGATGTACAGGTGCATCTCAATAAATTAGAATGTCGTGGAAAAGTTCATTTATTTCAGTAATTCAACTCAAATTGTGAAACTCGTGTATTAAATAAATTCAGTGCACACAGACTGAAGTAGTTTAAGTCTTTGGTTCTTTTAATTGTGATGATTTTGGCTCACATTTAACATGATAACTACCAGTTTCCAGAAGTACTTACTGTTGTTGCACAATTCATACTGTTACATATATTTGTAATAAAGTCATATCAATACTGTTAGTTTATAATTATAAATAAGTAATACATTTACTGAGAGGCGATACATTTATATATTTTTACTTCTATTTAATATTGCACAGGTGTATACTCACTTCTGTTGTATACTGTATTTAACGGTTATTAGGGCTGGGTTAAAAATATTGACTTATTGATTTTAACCGATTCTCATTTTGATGAACGATGTCGTTTCTTAAATCCTAATAATACATTTTTCAGTCTAGCTCTTTTCAGTTGATGAATCAACAAAACTTTGTAGCGTCCCTCTTATTCAATAAATAGCAATAAGCTTTGTGCTTTTTTACTATTGTTAAGAAAAAGTCTCAGCTTTCAAATTCTACCCATTTCATTATGAATTTCAAACAATAAATACCACTTTGGTGTGACATATTGCTGTAGTGCCTCAGTTCATGTGGCATGTGAACCAATCATCAATTCCTCTTTACTAATAGGTATAGGAAGACATAAATATGAACGAAAATCAGAAGGTGTGTTGAAAGATACAGTACAACTTACTGAAATCTGTATCATGAATATATATTTGTCAGTAAAAAGCTATTATAAAAACTAATGTTAAGCTTAACTATAGTAATATTACAGTAATACACCAACTGGGGTTCTCTGTGGTTTACAGTCTTAGTTGAGAGATTTTTTTTTCCTTGAGAAAAACTTCCATTACTGTACCGATTACATATCCCAGTTAATCATTATAGAATTGAATCGTAAGTGGAATTTAATTGAAAGCTTGTGAATCGAAATTAAATCGTGGAAATTGGTGTCAGTACCCAGCCCTAACATTTACTGGTGTTTTCCTCCCCATGTCCATGCAATCCTGCTGCTATAAAATTAACATTTTTAGTAACAATTCTACAGACAAAAATTTAACTCAAGAAAATTACAGACCTGTTATGGCCTGCGCTTTGGCAACATCCAGCTGACTTTTTTGGGAGCCCCCTTTCCCAGAGTTCCCTGTCAGGGTGGACACTGCAAGAATTTCCTTTGTTAACACCAGAACAGTCAGCTCCTGGGCAAAAAATGGTCATGCGAGATCTGATCAGCCGCTGGAAGGCCCTCTCCAGAGCAGTCACTGCACTTCCAGCCAAGGGGTGCTGTATAGAGAGAGGGAGGGAGCGAGAAAGAGAGAGAGTCAACTGATAAATGAATACATAGTTGGGACCTCTGAGGAATAAATATTATTCCAATATGAAAATAATGTGCTTAAATCAAGCTTTGTTTGAAAAACACTGCTAGTAGTCTGTATGTTCCACTATGGAGTGGTATGACCTGTGGTGTGGAGGTTAGGCGTGGGCAATATACCAGTAGACACAAACCAGTAGAACTTTTTGACAGCTGGTTAAAAGTTTGGACTATAGTCTTTGTTGCGGTTACACTCGTGTGACGTTACAGTGCTGAATTGTCATTACACTTTGTCATGCATTTCTAAACCTTGCCAGTTTAAACTTTCAGTCAAATATAACAAGCCATTCAAATGCAATTAAATGGGAAAGGGACTCGGTAGGGAATTCGGTACTTGCTCGCTGTTCTGACAGATAGATCACTTTAAGATTGATCCATTTTAACATAAAGTTACATGGTGGAAATTCAGCATTCTAAACACCCACGAATTAACTATGGCTGTTACGTGATAGATACATTAGCCCTTAATTGTAACATACCATTTCAATTTCATTGACCACAGTATTAGATGACATTGCCGATGAGCGGGTCCCGCCAGGTGAGCGAATCAATGACCGGACACACCGCACACACTCCTTCATTACTTTAATCAATTCCAGGAGCTCTATGTGAAAATAAGGGGGGGAAAGGTAAGTTAGTGTTGTTTGACTAGTAAGAACTCTGCATTTGTGGCACATGACAGATGGATGAAATGTAAAAGCTGGCTAGTATTAGAGGGATAATGGTAGTAAAGTTCAGTACAGGGCAATCATGCCCATTGTGGGACTTTGAATTGAAACTCATAACTTCATATTCGTTGCCTTTGTATGAAATGTCCTTCCAATGAAGAAACATTCCGGTGATCTTTGGTGGATTTACTCTAACATATCGCTCCTGGCAACAGGGTGCAAATGTAAAAGCTTTAAGAACACAAATTAACCATATACTGTAACAATTGTGTAATTACTGTCTTCATGTTTATTCAGTCGAAACGTTTCTATCTGCTTATTATTCAGCAGCAGCAAAACATGTAAGGGATTTCCTGGAACATTGTATTTTTTTTTTTTTTTTTTACTTTTATGAGTCTTACTTGTGGACTTTCTGCGTGAGGGTGGTCTCTTGCTTATGAATGAAACACATATAGGGTGTTTATAGCTCCATAATGCTTATATTACAATACCCCAATTTGAGTAAAAATAGAGAAAAACAAAGTACTACTCCTTTTTAAATACATTTTATATAAACATTAGAATCCATTCGTTTTTCTTCAAATTAGCACAGTTGTGGATTAAAAGACCTGAGGTACAGAGTTTAGTAAGGGACTCTGATGTCAAGTGTACAGATTGCGTAGAGAGGCTAATATTTAAGATTAAATGCATGCATCATTTAGCATAGCTTGTGGCAAATTAAGACATTACTGTCATTATAAGATATTTATTATAAGATCAAATTAAATCTTTGACCTTTCTAAAGATGTATAGTTTGTCAGTATTAAATACATACTTATCCATATCCACTCACCAGCCTGGCTTTTTTAGCCTCCACCATGTTGTTGGTGTCCAACATTTTCTTTTTAATTCGAACACCCCTGTTGTCATCCTTGTTCCATATATCGTTTCCCAAAAGGAATATTTCTTTCTTTGAGACGAGGTCTTTGAACGAATCTGATATAATAAGAAGAGTAAAGAAGTTTAGCCTACAACTGCTACCGATAAAAAAAACAGAAAGTCATATTTTGATTAGAAACCCCATAACATTTTCCTGAGATGTTGATTTATGACAAACAAATTAGTCAGATTTAAATGATAATTACAAAATATTATTATATTTCCATAAGAGTGCTAAATTTAATCACTAAATTATTGTCAGTCATTTTTAAAGACCAAGGAGTTGTTGTTGTCATGGTGAAACCTCCAAACATTTGGTATCTCTGAAAAGCCCTGAATATCCTCTTTACTGGACATCCACTTGTCCTGTAAAACTGTGACATATATGGTCTCAGAGAAATTCACTAAAATATAATGTCCACTACAGTGGACAAAAGTCTACTCCTGGGTCCCAGTGTAACAGTCATGTTCTGTTTGTTCTGGTTTTCACCCATCACGTGTTTCTCTTTGTTCTATTTTCACACACAAAAATTTCACGCCACAATCTGTTTCCATGGACATTCACTAACGATCACACCTGCTTGTATTTTGTTCATCATTAGTCTGTGTACTTAAGTTCCTGCTTGTGTTCAGTTCCTTGTCCGGTATTGTTCGTGTTAATGTTAATGCGCTGTCTCGCATGTTGCCTAAGCGATTTGGATTATATTAATAAACCCTGTGTGACCTTTATCTTCATCTTCATCTTCACTGAACCTGAAGCGTTACACCAAGGAGGATATTATGATTTAATATTTTTTAACTTTTGTGTAAAAAAATAAAGTTTTGCCCAGATAAAATCTTTACTCAAGCTCACAATGTTAAACATGAGACATCACAAGCACTTAACTATTGGATAGCAGTTACTTTAAGTTACTTAATTTTGTTTGTACTGTATCCACAGAAACAGACGAAATTGGTATACAAGAGATTTCTTTATGCATCTCCAATTTCCCGAACAACTGTTTACAGAAGTAAAGGTTATAAAAAGGTACGTAAATGAGGAAAAAACATTTTTTATATACAATATAACATTTTATTAGAACCTAAATGTTCAACCAGAAGTTTGCGTGTGGATGGGCCTCGCACAGCTCTGTGCCCCAGACTGTGTTGGTGGGCTGTTTATACAATGATATTTTGATTTCATTACATTTGGCCTGTATCTAAATACTGCTGTTTTATTTTTGCACTTGTTTTGTGAAGCTGCACTTACCTTTGGTGTACATTTGTTTCAGATTCATTTTCCAAATCCTACTGAAGAGAAGAGCGAACTTGAAGGCAAAAAAGACAGTGAACAAGAGGACAGACAGGAAGATGATGGAAATGTAAATGAGGAAGGAGAGGAAGACGATGGAAATGTAAATGAGGAAGGAGAGGAAGATGATAGAAATGGACAAGAGGACAGAGAGGAAGATAATGGAAATGGAAATGAGGAAGGTGTGGAGGACGATGGAAGTGCAAATGAGGAAGGAGAGGAAGATGATAGAAATGGACAAGAGGACAGAGAGGAAGATAATGGAAATGGAAATGAGGAAGGTGTGGAGGACGATGGAAGTGCAAATGAGGAAGCAGAGGAAGATGATGGAAATGGACAAGAGGACAGAGAGGAAGATAATGGAAGTGGACTTGAGGAATGTGAGGAAGATGATGGAAGTGGGAATGAGGAAGGAGAGGAAGAAGAGGGAAATGAGCAAGAGGACAGAGAGGTAGATGATGAAATTGAACAAGTAGACCTTGATGAAGATGGTGGAAGTGAACAAGAGGACAGAGAGGAAGAAGATGGAAGTGGACAAGAACAGAGAGCAGGAAAGGAGAGGAGCCAAGGAAATGAAGATTCAAACCAAAGGAAGGTACTACGTAATTATAGATTATCTGTATGCTGTGTTAATTTATATTGACTGTGTAAGCCATCTGTCTTAAATGAACAACACTGTTAGTGATATTTCTGCTTATGTTTTAGATTGTTTTGTAGCTGTTAATATGATCAGCCTTATCTTTTATTACAGAAACAACATGATGATGTTCCTGTATACCCTGGTGCTCCCCTCACAAAGGGACAGAGTCTGCTTTAACTCATGTCATATGTTCTGAGACACAATTTGACAGGAGTAGCTTTTCAGGATCTTCTTACTATGTTCAATGAACATTTCCCTGGCTTGGTGCCAGCAACCTCATATCTTTTTCATAAAGCATATGGACAATTTGGCCAGTATGTGCCACATTTTATTGTATCAACTGTGAAAGCTACATGGGAGCTACTGAGACAGCACCACAAAACTGTTCTTCTTGTAAAGCTGAATTTAACATAGAGAATAACCTAAGGTCTGGATCTTACTTTCTTGTACTTAGTCTATCAGCCCAAATAGTTGACGTTGGAGATACATTTGAATAAAAAGGAATCAATTCCAGACATTGTTTCTGATATTCAGTGTGGGGCAGAATATCAAAAGATCAAGCAGAGTGGACAAATGGGGGCTGATGACATATCAGTCTTGTGTAATTGTGATGGAATTCCTGTTTTTAAAAGTAATAATGTTCAGATATGGCCAATATAGTGTCAAATCATTGAGCTGTCACCAATAGATCGTCAAAGGAACATATGCATACCATGCTTATGGGTTGGTAACAGCAAGCCAAATATGATAACATTTTTAACTGCTTTTGTGTCACAGCTCAAGGAATTAGAACAGGTTGGAATCAAATGGAGGGACTCTGAATACGTAGAGCATACAAGCAAAGTTCATTCACTCCCCTGCTCCTCAGATTCAGTTTCCCGCCCCCTCCTGAGAAACACGAAGCAGTTCAATGGCAAATATGGGTGTGACTTCTGCCTCCACTACGGTGGTGGCCCATATATCTGGGAAACACCAGAACCACTTTTAAGGACGGAGACAGATCATTTCCGGCATGCTATGCTGACAACACCTGCTAAACCAGTAATGGGTGTAAAAGGACCATCCCCTTTGATGGAACTTGAGAGCTTCAACATGATCACTGGATTCATTCCAGAGTACCAGCACAGTGTCTGCCTTGGTGTCACTAAACAGATTACATCCCTGTGGCTAGACAGTAAGCATCATAATGAAGACTGTTACCTGGGCTCAAAGGTCAGTGACATAGACCAGGGACTGATGGCCATTAACCCACCTTTGGAAGTCACAAGGGCTTCAAGATCAGTGAAAGACAGAAAATTCTGGAAAGCATCTGAATGGAGGTCTTTTTTTGTTGTTTTATGCTTTGCCTGTTTTGAGTGGTGTTTTGAAAAAGAAGTACTGGAGTCCTCTTTTTTTATTAGTTTTTTCAATGCACACTCTTCTTCAGGATGCCATCAAAGCAAGCCATGTGGATATGGCAGAACAAGCTCTTCGAAAGTTTGTGCATAACTTTGAGAGACTTTATGGTGCTACTAATGTTTCTTTCAATGTGCATTTGTTAATGCACTTAGCAGCAAGTGTGCGCAACTGGGGACCACTGTGGGCAACATCCACATTTCCATTCGAATCGTTTAATGGAACTTTGCTTAAGTTTTTCAATGGAACAATGCATGTACCAGATCAAGTAGTGAAGACATTCCTTAGGCGGAGGGCTCTCTCAACAAAAGCAGGACTACAATGGCAAATGCCAATGACAACATACAGAAATTATTTGACAAACTCCAAAGTACGTCTGGCTTAACAAAGAAGTCAAAGAAGTTTCAAGATAATGTCAGAGGTTTTGGTTGCCCAAAGAAAGGTACCACATCTGTGCTGCAGAGGATGGCTATTGAAGATTTTACAGGTGACACAGTTAATTCGGGTTTATTTTATGACTGTTTCATTTGTAGCAGTGTTGTTTATCATTCCTGTAATAACACGACACTTAAAAAGAGAAATAATTCTGTTGTACAGTTAAGTGATGGAACATTCTGTGAAATTATGACCCCGGTGGCTTTCACGTGTGAGGATGGGGCATCTTCTGCATCCACCACAAACAGATTCTGTGTTTTAGTAAAAGAGCTTGCCAAGAGTGGAGGAAAGCTTTATAGAGATGTTCAGCTAAATACTGTATATCCTCAACATTTATAAATGAAGTGTCTCATACCAATTATGTATTTGCTGTCCATCCTCAATCACTCAAACGTAAATGTGTTATGGTTAGGTCTAAGGACAAACTGTTTGTCATTCCACTTTCAAACAATATTGAAAGAGACTAAAAAATGATTCCTGGGGAACTACTTCTGCAGCTTTACAGATATCAATGCCAATTGTGGTTTTTCAGCTTAATTTCTCCCTGAAATTAATAATGATATGTTACAATTTGTTGAACACTGATTATGATTCTAATGTGTTAATGCAGTGTGAGTGAACTTACATTTTTGGCCATGCAATATAGCCAGTGTTTACTTGGCTGTAGTGGTTAAACTGACACTTGTGACATCACAATCCAGTAGCTGCGACTTTCTGTACAGTAGAACACATTTTCTGGTGTGTTCGTATGGTGTGCTCTTGGTGTAAAATAAAAATTTGTCATGGATTTTTGTTTATTGTTTATTGTACATTGTACCTCTCTGTAACATTGTATAAACTTATTCAAATACTTAAATCACAATTACAAGAGTAGCTGTTTGTACACTGCATACACTTTATTTTAAAATGTTTTAAATGGGCTTTCAATGCATTTATCATATGCTTTAATACTTTCTGAAAGCAATGTATGTCCAAGTAATGAAGTGAATTCCAAGCATGAAGAAGTAAACTTAAAAATTACTCTAAAATTTAACTTGAAATATACTACAACTTCAGGATATTTAATAATGTATTTTGAAAGTATACTTTCAATGCATTGTTACAATGATCATTTTCAGCACACAGTTAAAAATATACCTAAAATATATTTTTAAGTAAAGTGCAAATAAATACACTTTTAAAAAATAAACAGAATTTTCACTTCAAGCATATTTTTATAAAATATACTAAAGTACAATTATTTTAAAGTGTGTTAAAAGTTGTATTGTGAAAATAGGTAAAAGCATGATGCTAATATACTTTTAATATATTTAAAGATAGTAAAATTTTTTGTTAGTATATTTGCAATGTACTATTGAAAAAGGGAATATATTTCAAATACAATAAAGTATACTTTTTTTCACTAGGGTGATAGTAACGACCATGACTAACACACAGTATCGGATTTGGATGGGGCTCGTCGGACCGATGCCCGATCCGTTTATAAACGTCAGTATCAGAGCCGATACCGATCCAGGTATCGGATCGGTGCATCCCTACGGAACAATATGTTTTGTTTTTCTTTTTTCTTTTTTGATTTAAATATTCATGCATCAGACGTTTAAAGCATGAAATCAAAATTGACCTTACTAACTTATCAAAATGTCATAACTTGCTCCGCCTTTGAAATGACTTTCCTTTTTAGTTGACGTCACAAATCCCTCTTAGATGAAAATTCTCTCCTGACTGACCAGTGGACTCAACACACCCCCAAAAGACATGGGTTATGTCTCCATCCTCTGATTGGCATCGCCAGCAGGTGGGTGTGTCTTTAAGACCAAGCCTATACAATTTAAAGGGTGTCCAATAGAACCAATGTAAAATCTTGAATTGCATTAGGCGCACCCTTGCATCTCTAGATGCAGTCTTGATGTTTTTTAGAATTTCAGCACACTCTCCCTCCTCCAATTCCAAGTTTAAATCTTTCTCCCATAATCTCTTGAGAGTGGTTGAGGTTCCATCCTCCAGACTCTGAATTAACAGGGAGTAATACACTGATGCCTCATGACCTTTTCCAAAAGCAGCAATCACCTTTCCCAGAGTATCTGCTGCTTTAGGGGGGTGAATGCTATTCTCAAAAATAGTACAGAGCAAGTGATGCAGCTGTAGATACCTAAAAAAAACTGAGATCTGGGGATCCCAAAATGCTGAACCAAATTTTCAAAGGATCTCAACACACTTCCCTCATATAGGTCACTGAGTGTAGTAACTCCCCTCACAATTCACTCTGACCAGCAGAAAAGGGACTTACTGATATGTAGTTTAGGGTTCAACAATAAGCTTGAGGCAACATTTAGATAAATATCCAAATTAAACACTCTGGACACTTTTGTCCATACTGAATGCAAATGCGAGATAACGGGGTGTATTTAACTTCTCCGGTTAGATTGATAAAAAGGCTTTGCAATGGCAAAATAGGGGCAATAACTTCCTGTTCAATAATAAGCCAGGGAGGGGCTCTTTCAGGTAGAAGCGACCAATGAGCCAAATGTCTGAGACCGAACGCATAATAATAAAATAAATCTTGGGTAGGCCTAGCCTGCCTTTGTCAATTGGCCTATGTAGATCACTGAAATGTAAACTGGGGTGCTTACCATTCCACATGAAAGACTTCGCTCTGCTCTCAAATTGCTTGAAATAAGAGAGGGGGACATCTATAGGGAGTGACTGTAGCAGGTAGTTGAATTTTGGAATACAGTTCATTTTAATAACATTAACCCTTTCCAGCTGGAGCGTTCAAATTTGGGGGAACAATTATTCCCATGGTTCCTGTCTCAACAACTTCGCAGGAATTTATTTCTGAAAACTGCCAGATACTCATGACAATATAAGCTAAAAGCACATATGATTGGTTAAGGGGTTACTGGGCGGGAATAATGAATGTATCGTCATCAGCGTCATCCTCAATTTGCCTCCAAATTTCTGTGAAACTTGCTAAATAAACATTAGCTAGCAATACTATGTACATTCTTAGCTAAATATCAATAACTTTTTTGGCCAATTTTGTTGCTTGTGTAAGATAGTCAAACCTTTTTAGTTAAGAAGCATTTATTTGCTCTAGCTATTTATTTATTTTTTTCTGGAAAAAAATGTGACTGTCATCGGCAAGCCTCTTCTTTTTATATAAAATTTTTTTTGCCAGTTTCTGTGAAACTTGCTAAATAAACAAATAACTAGCAATACTATGTAAATTTTTAACTAAATATCAGTAACTTTTTTGGCCAGTTTTGTCACTTGTAAAAAATCCGCCTGAAGTAATGTGAGGCAGAGAGCAGATGCTGTTCAGACCTTTTTTTTTTTTTTTTTTTTTTTACGCTGTTCAGACCTGCCTGGAAACTGGCCTGCTAGTTAGATAAGATATCTTGCTTGTTGATTTTCCCATGTAATAAAATAAAATGGTAGATATCTTTCTATAATTTAGCAGATAGCCTTACCAATCCATCACACAGACATGATTTTAGATTGTGTGTAGCTTCCTGTTCACAAGGAAAATGTGAGAGGTCTGTCTACAGTTGGACATTCTGCTTAGTCTGCAAGCCTTTGGTGACTATTCAGTGTATGGATTTGTGAAGAACACACTGCTGGCTACCAACTGTGTACTTTTTTCTGTTGTAGAGGTGGAAAAACTATGGCTCCCTGCTTTTGAGGGCATGAGCACACAGGAGGAAGATGTGCTGGACCAGGAACTACTGCAGGAAGACCCGGACCACTAGGACATGGAGGATGAGATGGAACCTGATCCCCAGCCAAGACCATCAACTGGGTATATATGAATGTGTATGTATTGTTTGTTTCCATTTCTCATATGACAGATACTCACAGTCACACTAACACTACTACTCTTATTATTTTGGGTATGGCTAGCCATTCTCACACAGGTCCCAAGTCAGCTAGAAAGCGTAAACACTTCCCTGACTCTGTTTCTTATCCCTCATACTCTGACATCGATTCATAGGCACCAAAACCTCTCCCATTTAAGCCTAGCCATCCATTTGGTATTGACTTAGGTAGTGTGCGTCAGGCTGTGTGACTTTTTCATGCTGTTTTTTACTCAGGCTGTAATTGCTGAGATATGCAGCTTTACAAACCGTCAGGGGGGGAGCTCATCCTAAACTGTCCGTCATATTCCAGCTACCAAGGAGCTTGGATGGAGGTGACCCTCGATTAATTTTACAAATTTCTTGGTTTGGTCATTGTGGGATATGCAGGGTGAATCTTAAACTGTTTCCTGCAGAATTTAAAGACATCAAAAGATGGGAACGCAAGACAGCTCATGGGGATATGAGGTGGTGTAGGATTGAGGGGAATATACTTGTAATTCAGTGGAAGGACACGCGTGCAGTCACTTGCCTCTCCAATTTCCACAATGCGAATGGCTCAACCGAAATAGCTAGGTTTTTAAAAAATGATGGCGACTGGACAAAAGAAGTAGCCCTCCAGCCCACTGTCATCAGCGATTATAACAAATACATGGGCGGTGTTGATAGGTCAGACCAAATGATAAAATCTTACGACGTCCTACAAAAAACTCAGAAGTGGTGGAAGACTCTTTTTTTCCACTTCATAGACATTGCCGTTGTCAATAGTTTCATATTGTTTAAGGAATGGCAACACATTCATGCGGCACCAGGGGATGAGCGTAGACCGGTGAACTTAACCCAGATAGATTTCAGAGAAAACCTGGCTCGTCAGCTGGGAGGTATCGATATTCATGCAAGTTTCCCTTTGCATACACTAAAGCCTATAGTCCCTCCTTCGTCATCACTCCACACAGCCCATGTCCCTAAATTTGAAGAGTCCTCTAAGAGATGTTGGCTATGCTATCAGAAAAGTAGGACTGAAAATAAAACTAAAGTAGCTTGTTGCACGCCGGAATGTAATGGCAAAAGACTTTGCTTGGTTCGCGATAGGAACTGTTTTCAGTCTTGGCACTCAGCTGAGTGTGACCAGTTTCGTGAAGAGGCCTAGGTTGGGCTGTGTTTACTGGTGTTGTCCTCCCCCTCCCCTCTTTTCTCCCTCTCTTCTCTCCACAGGTATTGCAGTTGTTGAGTATTTATGAATTGATATATATATTCTGTTCCTGCACTCTTTATTAAAAATGTATTTACTGTAGTTCGAAAGTTTGATTTTGTATGTTTTGCTGTGTAATTCGTGTGTAATTCTAATGTTCAAATTAAATAAAGTGTGTGTTTTATTGAACACATAAAATGTATATTTCAGTGTTTGTGTCCTTCAATTTCAGATGCAATCTCAATTTATTATTACAGGTGCTCAAAAGGAGTATTTGAGGAGTGGTCATGTGAAATGTATCTTAACATTCTAAATGTTTGTTTTATTATTGATGAAACGCCATTCCCCATGAGTGCAACAATCAAACTCTGAAATCCCCCCCCCCCCGAACTGAACAAACAGAATAAAGAAAAATGTGCACATTAACCCCGCACATTTTCAAAACTCAAAAAGTCCATGTATACCTATGAGAGCCCCGAGACAACTTTGCCATTGGATTGCTCAAGTCTGGTGCTTCTGTACAAATTTTGTGAGGCAAAATTACATAACAGAAAATATTTTGTAAAACAAACCCCAGCCAATAACAAGGTCCAGCCTCTAGCGGAACCAGCACAATATATATACACTATATTGCCAAAAGTATTCGCTCATCTGCCTTTAGACGCATATGAACTTAAGTGACATCCCATTCTTAATCCATAGGTTTTAATATGAAGTCGGCCCACCCTTTGCAGCTATAACAGCTTCAACTCTTCTGGGAAGGCTTTCCACAAGGTTTAGGAGTGTGTTTATGGGAATTTTTGACCATTCTTCCAGAAGCGCATTTGTGAGGTCAGACACTGATGTTGAACGAGAAGGCCTGGCTCGCAGTCTTCGCTCTAATTCATCCCAAAGGTGCTCTATCGGGTTGAGGTCAGGACTCTGTGCAGGCCAGTCAAGTTCTTCCACACCAAACTCGCTCATCCATGTCTTTATGGACCTTGCTTTGTGCACTGGTGCGCAGTCATGTTGGAACAGGAAGGGGCCATCCTCAAACTGTTCCCACAAAGTTGGGAGCATGGAATTGTCCAAAATCTCTTGGATGCTGAAGCATTCAGAGTTCCTTTCACTGGAACTAAGGGGCCAAGCCCAGCTCCTGAAAAACAACCCCACACCATAATCCCCCCTCCACCAAACTTCACAGTTGGCACAATGCAGTCAGACAAGTACCGTTCTCCTGGCAACCCCCAAACCCAGACTCGTCCATCAGATTGCCAGATGGAGAAGTGTGATTCGTCACACCAGAGAACGCGTCTCCACTGCTCTAGAGTCCAGTGGCGGTGTGCTTTACATCACTGCATCCGACGCTTTGCATTGCACTTGGTGATGTATGGCTTGGATGCAGCTGCTCGGCCATGGAAACCCATTCCATGAAGCTCTCTATGCACTGTTCTTGAGCTAATCTGAAGGCCACATGAACTTTGGAGGTCTGTAGCGATTGACTCTGCAGAAAGTTGGCGACCTCTGCGCACTATGCGCCTCAACATCCGCTGACCCCACTCTGTCATTTTACGTGGCCTACCACTTCGTGGCTGAGTTGCTGTCATTCCCAATCGCTTCCACTTTGTTATAATACCACTGACAGTTGACTGTGGAATATTTAGTAGCGAGGAAATTTCACGACTGGACTTGTTGCACAGGTGGCATCCTATCACAGTACCACGCTGGAATTCACTGAGCTCCTGAGAGCGGCCCATTCTTTCACAAATGTTTGTAGAAGCAGTCTGCATGCCTAGGTGCTTAATTTTATACACCTGTGGCCATGGAAGTGATTGGAACACCTGAATTCAATTATTTGGATGGGTGAGCGAATACTTTTGGCAATATAGTGTATATATATATATATATATATATATATATATACTACTGGTCAAAAGTTTTGAAACACTTGACTGAAATGTTTCTCATGATCTTAAAAATCTTTTGATCTGAAGGCGTATGATTAAATGTTTGATAATTAGTTTTGTAGACAAAAATATAATTGTGTCACCATATTAATTTATTTCATTATAAAACTAAAATCTAACTGAAAAAAAAAGTTTTTGAAATTGATGACTTGGACCAAATAATAAAGAAAAGCAGCCAATAAGTGCCCAACATAGATGGGAACTCCAATACTGTTTAGAAAGCATCCCAGGGTGATACCTCAAGAAGTTGGTTGAGAAAATGTCAAGAGTACATGTCTGCAAATTCTAGGCAAAGGGTGACTACTTTGAAGATGCTAAAATATAACACAGTTTTGATTTATTTTGGATTTTTGTTTAGTCACAATATAATTCCCATAGTTCCATTATGTTATTCCATAGTATTGATGACTTTACTATTATTCTAAATGTGGGAAAAAAAAAATTATAATAAAGAATAAGTATGTGTTTCAGAACGTTTGACCAGTAGTGTGTGTGTATATATATATATATATATATATATATATATATATATATATATATATATATATATATATATATATATATATATATATATATATATATATATATATATATATATATATATATAAAATACTCCACAAAACAAACTCCAGCCAATAGGAGGCATAAGCACAAAGAACGAGCAGATTCATCAACAACTGTCCCGAAGCAGTGTTATTCCACAAAACAAAGTACAGCTGCTAAGCGGAACCAGCACAAAAATAAACAAAACAGGTGCCCCGGTTCCTCGGACGGTCAAGAGTGTATTGAGCAAGTCAAGTTCACTTGCAGGCCACATAAGAAACACACCATGACTTCCTCAGTCCATCAACTTTATAAGAGACATCGCTTGTTGTGGGCATGTAGATATTTTGCGGCCATCCTTATTATCCGTTCTCAATCTGGCCGGGAACTTCAGTGTAAAAGTGATCTTCCGTCAATGCAAAAGTATCTTGAAGGAGTGTTACACAAAACAAACTCCAGCCACTAGGTGGAACCAACACAAAAAGGAACAAAAATGGTGCCCAGCTTCCTCAGACAGTCAACAGTATGTACAGCGAGACAGCCCACTCGGGGGCCACATGAGAAACACCAAATGGTTTGCTCACCCCATTGTTTCTATGAAGGACAGTGCTTGCTTGGGACATGTAAATACTTTGCAGCCATCCTTAGTATCTATTCTCAGTTTGGCCGGGAACATCAGTGCAAAAGCGATCTTCCGTTGATGTAAGAGTTTCTTGCATTCCTTGAATCGATCACGTTTCTCTCTTGTTGAATTCGCAAAGTCCGGGAACAAGAAAATGTTGTGTTTCTTCCAAGAAAGTTTACCTTTGCTCCTCGCCTCGCGTAACACAACATCTTTATCGGATGATCTCATAAATTTGGCCAGAATTGATCAGGACCTGTCTCCCTCAGCAGATCTGAGAGCCGGGACTCTGTGAGCTCGCTCAATTTCCAGTTTATGACCTGTTATGTCGAGCAGACTCGGGAATTTCACCGTATCTCGACCTACTTCGTTCTCAGGAATTCCAACAATTCGGTCATTGTTTCGCTGGCTACGATTCTCAAGGTCTTCCAACTTTTCCAAAACATGCTGTAGATCCATCTTGGTCGTTAGCAGCTAATTCCCTCTCCTTTGACACCAGATAATTGATCTGTTTCTCGACATCCGACACTCTTGTAACCACCTCAGAGAATTTCGTCTCATGGCAGTGATCGATCGACATATTACAGCAAGATCCTCGAAGTCAGCTACGACCTTCGCCAGCATTGCCGAAATGCTCGACAGTTGATGCTGAATCTCTCCCGCTGCACTGTCCAAACTGAGTCCCCGGTCTGTGGCCCTGTCTGGGGTATCAGCTTGAGCACGGAAGTGTCTTTTAATGTCTCCAGGGCCTGAGGATTTTGAATTCTTTGACATATTGTCTTCATAGAAAAGTTATGGATCAAGGTGTATAGAATCTCACCGGTTTATGACATAAAAAATATTAAAAACTAGCAAAATACGCAGAGCTCCCCATTCACACGTCCAACCCTCGCATGGCACCATGTGACTCTCCCATTTTTTCAGGTACTTAATGAATTGAAGCATAACTGCAAATTTACAAATGTTTTGCATGTAAAAAAAAAAAAATAAAAAATAAAGAATTCTTTTTTTTTTTTTTTTTACAGCTCTCTGCTGAATTATGGTAAAGCATCTACTAAATGTTTGGCAGACAAGCTGACCAAAGTATTGATTGATCATATCAAGGCAAGCACTAAATGATGATACAGGATAGCACTTTGAAATTAAGCCTGTCAATCATTAAAAAGATGTAATCGAATTAATTACATGATACACACAATCATACATACTGTATAAATACTTATTGAGGAAAGTCCAGAAATGAAGATAATTCAGTTAGTATGTATAAATCAGGCATTAAGACATTGAATAGACATTACAAAAGTGGCTTTAGAAGACAGTATATATAGTATGTTTACAGTATTTTCATTTCATTGTACATAATCCTATCACTGGCGTATTGTCCACAGCAATCAAGTTTGTCAATGCTGTTTTGTTTAACCTTCTGAGGATTAAAATTAAAAATGTCAACCGGTGATGGCAAACAAAATAACTGCATGTGTTTTTGTTTCAGGAGACATAAGACAAACAGAGCAATTTCTTTTTGTGTGACAACAGTTATTAAAGGGATAGTTCACCCAAATATGATAATTCTCTTATCATTTACTCACCCTCATGCCATCCCAAACACATATGACTTGATTTTTTTCTGCAAAACACTATATGGCCAAAAGTAAGAGGACAACACCTTCAAATTCACAGGTTCGGCTATTCGAATATTTCTATTGAAAACAAATCTTAAATATAGCTACAAGCAGCGATGACAGGCCCAGGAACCATGGGTCCATTTCCACCCGGTCGCTTTCTGAAAACAACGCATGATGGACACTTGCATTTGTTTGAGTAAACAAGACACCATGTCTTACCTTCTACTAAGACATAATGGTTAACAACTTTGATGTGTGTGGCAAATTAAATAAATGTGTAATTATGGCAAGTTTTGGAATACCCTTGAACATCTAATGTTGCCAGCTGGAGGCACTATGACCATGACCCACCATAGCCACATTCATGTCATAAGCATAATTAAACATATGGCTGAGTGTGTCAAATACACCCGAATACACTACAACATCATGTTATTTGATCTGTTGCCATGACAACACTTTTCAAGATATCAAGAATCCCTTCACAATTTTACATCAGCGGTGTCTTGACATTATTGTTAACAATTTTGAAACGATTTCAGTAAATGTAAGAGGACTATTTTAAAGCCTGTTGTAAGTGCCACACTTCATGCTTCCAGTTGGTGGCACTATGACCGTGACCCACAGTAGTCACATCCATGTGTTCAGCCCCCATTACCAAACATACAGCTCAATTTTGATCTAAATCACAAAATACACGCAGAAGATACGAGACACTTCCTGTTTCCTATTTATTTATTTTTTTTGCAATTAATTTATTGCCTCGCCATGGCAACACCGTTCGATTTTTCATAAATCTGTTTGCAATTTAGCATCTTCAGTGTCTTGGCATAATGTTGTCTAAATGTGCTGACAGTCTAATGAATCACCTAGGAGGAGTGTTTAATAGTTCAGAGACTGCAATATTCAAAAAATGGCCAACTTCTTGTTGGGTGGACCTAATGACTATAATAATGAAAGCTGTCTGACTTGATGAAAATTATTTATCAATTTTGGTGACTGTAGGTGAAAATGGGGGTGCTGCAGAGGCCCCCTTACATGCCCCTGCATGAACTTTTTCCCAGCCCTAATGGCAAACAACTCTAATGTATTGAAAATTTCATGAAATTTTAAGCATACCAAGTGCCTCAAAAACACCCGCATATAGAAAGAAATAATAACAATTAATGTGTTGCCATGGCAAAACTATTTAAGATATCAAGAATCCCTTCAGAATTTTAAATCTGCACTATCTTGACATTATTCAAATTTTTTTTTGAAGCAATTCAGGTAAACATAAGGGGGATATTTCAAAGTCTGTTAAAAGTGCCACACTTCCTTCCACCAATTGGTGGCACTAAGCAAGGTCAAGCCCGCAAGGTCAAACATTTGTATCAGTTTTGATGTAAATCACACGATGCACACAGAAGATATTTTTCACACAAATTTTCCCATTTTTATCATGTCGACATGGCAACATCGTTCGATATATCAAAAATCTGTTCGCAATTTAGTTTTAAAAAAAAAATGTAAACAGATGTGCATATTGTAAACTGTATTGTAAATATTTCATGCACACTTGTATTTTATATAATATTTCCTGCAGTTATATTTTGTATTTTAATTATCTACTATTTTTTTTTTTTTTTTTTTTTTTTACATTTTATTTCTTTGCCTTTTTTATTTTATTGCCCATTGTACTGCACATTGGAAAATAAAACGCTTTGACTCATGGTAAAAGATACTTGCATTCATATTTCTTTTTCAAAAAGGACCACAAAACAGTATGATGGAAAATTCTAAACTTTATTTTGCAATTTCAGACCATAGTCATAAAACTGAAACCAAAGCCAAGTACTGGAAACAAACAAGTTTGTCAGTGTACTATATTCACACTTTTCCTATATTTTGCATACATATACACATGATATATTTTGCCCCACTGAAAGGGCACTGCACCAGTGTCTGAATTAAAGTACCTTTAAAGTACCATAGTTTATTCCTGAGCTGTCTGGCTTGTGTTGTACTGTTGGTTGTGTGTGGCAGGGAGGCCTGCTGTAGGTCAGGGTCTTGTCTCCATCTTACTGGGACAGTGTCATGATCTGGTCCTTCCTGGTCGATTCCCTCCATGTATAGTTCACAGCACTCTGCACACAGAAAGTTGTGCAGAACACAGCAAGCCAAAACAATTACCTCCACTTTGGCAGTGTTTTGAATATTAATTGTGGTTAGTAAAACTCGAAAACGGTTTGCTAGGATGCCGAATGCATTTTCTACCACCTTCCAAGCTCGTGAAAGCCTGTAATTGAAGATGCATTGCTCTACAGATAGCCTGCGGTTCGGATATGGCTTCATGAGGTACTCCTTCAAGGGAAATGCCTCATTTGCCACAATGCAATAAGGAGCCAGCAGGTCAGATTCAGGAAGTGGTGCAGGGGCAGGGATGTTTGATGTTCTGTTCTCCAGGGCATCCTGCAGTGAGCATCCTCCAAACACTCCACCATCTGAAATCCGCCCATTGCAACACACATCAACATACAGGAATCTGTAATTGCTGTCGACCAGTGCCATTAGAACTATGGAAAATGTATGCCTGTAGTTGTAGAATGTTGATCCAGTTCCTGGTGGGGGGGCGAATGTTGACGTGTTTCCCATCCAGAGCACCCAGGCAGTTTGGGAAGTGGGCCTGGAACCCTTCGGCTACTTGCTGCCACTCTTCCACTGTGTCTGGGTACTGAAAAACAAGAAAATAAAATTTAAAACAAAAACTAGTTTCATAAGTCAGACCCTTGATAACTCCTAGTCAGTTGGCCATGTTTCACTGTCCAAATGTGTACAAACTGCACTATAAATGTCAAAGTATATAAAAAAATAAAACAGATATAACCTTCAGGTATTACTTTTTTAAGACCTGGTAGATTGCTGTACAGGCTTCAGGAACGAATTGCCGAATTGTTGACATTCCTACTCTGAACTGGTAAGAAAGGCTTTTGAATCTTTCTCCTGTAAATATTACAAGCACAAAACTTCATTATCAATACTGCAGGCTTCCTAACTTCCTACACCATTTCCAGAGTCAAATCAAACACTTTTCATGCATTTTCAATCACCTTACAACTATGGTAAATTACATATTGATATACATACAATATACACAGTATACTGATTATTGCACTTCTTCATTACATTAAATTAGATTATTGATATAAATTATTAATGCTATTGTGCTATAAACAACCAGAATTATGTTTTATAAGTTGTCTCTTTTTTTAAGTAGACTTGCCATCCTAAATAACCGCAATTTCAAGCAAGTTCAGGCACTTTCTTCAAAATCTTAGCACTTTTCGAAGCTTAAAAAGGCCAGTATACACAACTGAAAAGGTGTTGTAATGTTAAACAATGAAAAACCTTTAGCTTGCCTACCTGTTGCCAAGAAACATAGTGTAATCATCAGATGTTCCCCTACGGAGATACAATCCTGGTAGTTCATGTTTTGCCTCTGGATGATTGGACTGATAAGTTCCTTCAGCTATGTAACTGAACAGGAAAAAGCAGAGGTTTCAGTTAACTCCAGCTCTCGACACAGGTTCGGGAAAGCCCCTTGAGCCTGTCTCTGGAGTATCCATGATTTCACCCATTTAGTGCAGTTTCTCCATATTTTTCGCGTTCGTTTCTTCCTTTCTTCTTCCACAAGCAAAAGACCAAGGGCTGACAATGACAGTGCCATTTGCAACTTATCAGACATAATAATAATAATAATTATTATTATTATAATAATCCTTAGAAGAACAATAGGGCCTCTGCACTTTCAGTACTTGGGCCCTAATAATTATGCTTAGAAGAACAATAGGGCCTTCACACTTTCAGTACTTGGATCCTAATGATAGGTCATACATTGACATTCCAACTTTGTGATAACAGTTTGGTGAGGGCCTTTTTCTGTTCCAGTATGACAATGCCCATGTGTCCAAAGTGAGGTCCATTAGAAATGGTTTACTGGGCGTGGTTTGGAAGAACTTGATTGGCGTGCACAAATCCCGGACCTGAACCCCACTGATCACTTTTGGGATGAATTGGAGCACTGAATGCGAGCCAGACCCCTTGGCCAACATCAGTGTCTGACCTCACTAATACTCTTAAGTCTGAATAAGAACAAATCCTTACTGAAAACAGCAAAAGGAGGGATTAATGCCCATAATTTTGAAACTAGGTTTTCAAGAAGCATGTATGTGTGTGGTGTTCAGGTGTCCACATTGTGCATATGACCATATAGTGTATATGAGGTGTTTTTGTTCATACAAAGTAAGTCAATGGGGTCCCAAACTTTCAATCTCCAAAATGGACATAAAGGCAGCAAAAAAGTAATTCATACAACTCAAGTGGTTTAATCCAGGTCTTCTAGAGTGATATGGTCGCTTTGGGTGAGAAGAGAAGATCACTTTGAGAGGAAAAGGCTTTGACGCTGCAAGCTTCAAGTGTTTATCATCAACCTTTTAACGACCACGGTACATTTTAAAAGTATCCAAAAAAATGTGTTTATATAATTTTAAATTGAAGTGTGAAATTTCTGCCCTACTAGTGGCACCAAATGGAATTATAAAAATAAAGTATGTTTTCAAACAACCTAGGCCATCACCCTTAGACTCATTATGCCCTTTTGCACTCTGATTCCCTATGAACAAATAAGCCATTCTAAATAAAAGGTGATAAATGTTTAACGCTGTAATGAACTGAGAGGCACTGAAGTATCATGTGAGACAAGATAAGATGAAATCATTTGTGTCTTACCTGTGCTTCTTAACCTTACCTACTTTTATCATTATTAATTTAGTCACTGCAAAAGTGAAGGAAATGATAAACAAGTATAATAAGATGCATCGTGGCAGAGAGCTGCTAACTTCGATGATTATTGTGAATTTGAGTATGTCATCAAAAACCACATGCCAGCCCTTCGTTACACATTCCCCTGTCCCTCCAACATGATCATATGGGAAGTCGGCATGTTGTTTCTGATAATTCCGGTACCCTAGGATTGGCCACATTATGCCGAATCACCAACAAGTGCCATCTCCTGTCAGACATTTTTGCCTCGGCTTCAACATGTTTACCTTCTCCTGTGGCGAGGCCGGAATTGTGTTGCGTCAGCAACACGGGAGACCCAGGTTCAGATCCTGCATTGAAACCAGGAAGTAATCATGTTTACATTATCAGTGACAAGCATTATTCAGAGATTGCATTTGTTTCTCTAACATAACATTTTTCTCCACTGATGTTTAGGTTTAGGTTTGGGGGTTGGTGTTAAAGTTTATAAAATATGCATTCCTCTTCACTGTAATACTGCCTGTACAGCTAAAAACAACTGGCTTCACAACTCGCATTTGGCGCCCCTCCGTGGACATTTCACTCGGAAACTACAGCTCAATGATTCGTGAACGAAGATCTGCTGAACAACAGAATGAGAGGAGGCATGTCATTCGTTCAATTCAGCATTTGAGTCAATCGCTTTCAACAAGGACAAACAGGGGTGAAATGCAAGTTTATAAGACAAGTTTATAGGTATACACAAAACATGATCCCCATGTGTTTAAAAATGACTGAAAACTTACAGAAAAAATGACATGAAGTATGGATGGAAATGTTGTGCTTTGATACACAGTGTAAGATATTTAGGCTTTACTTAAACTTTTTCTTTGTCTTACTAATAATTAAGCCCAGCATTTGACCAAAAAATATAGGGAAAATAAGACCTGTCATTTGTGGTGTAAGCAGTTATGTTGTTTAAACTCTATTTTTAAAGTGTCTTCACACATTTGTACACACGCAGATTCCACTTTCTTCCTTCGTTGTGCTTGTAAAGACTGACTTCAGCGTGAGCCAATAGCATTAGAGAGCAGGCTGTGAAGGAGTATATCATTCACTGAGCTAGTAGCAGTCAGTCATTTTGTTTGTGATGTGAATGAACTGAATTTACTGGTAAACTAGACTGCAATCGACATGTATGAATCAGTCATCATGAATGATGATCTGCTGACTGAGAGTAGGAGCTTCATGTCATTCGTTCATATCTTTAATCTCGTTCGACAAGAAAAGTGGCCGAATGAATTATGAATAAAAGTGAGTAATGACCACACATTACAATGACATACAGACGTTATTGAAACTCATAATTATTTTTAGGCTAGTACTGTTGTCCTTTTTTTGTAGCTTGTTAAAAAGTTGTGCTCAGCAGTTCACAAGTATGATAAATATGCTTTGTTGTAATTTGTGTGGAAAGACTTATGATGCTTTAATACTCTGAAATGCTGAAGTCTCTTAGTAGAATTTTAATAAAGGATGTAGACTTATTCTGGTCAAGAATTATTGCTTTTGGTTCAGTGCAATTACTTAAAAGATTGTCATTTTGGCACCATCTGCAGGCGCAAAGGCGTAACTTGAAGATATGCTCAGTGAACGAATCAATAAATGAATCTGAAGGAATCTTTTTGGTGAATGGAATCAAAAGAATTGAGTCACTGAAATGAATCAAAAACACAACCACTAGTGCCCATATGCCCAACAACAGTTACCGCTTTGGACACTGGGGGCAGTGTATCGCATTTTGGTAAGCACAGACCGATTTCAGCTAAAGAAAAGTCAACCTACTGTTTCCGTTTTTACTGTGAGATCAGTCTGCACCCTCACAACCACCAAAACAAATTCTACAGCTCTCTTTAAATCTACACCTGCATTAAAAAGCTTAGTATAGGCTTTTCAGCAAAATGTAAAAAGTAAAACAAATATTAGGCACAAAATAATTCATGAAACAACAAAAATGGAAAAGGTAATGTACAAAAATATCAAAACATTGTTTTAGTAAACACGTATTGTAATTGATCAGTTGTATAAATGTATTACATTTAAAACACAAGTGATAACATGCCCCAACCTGACTTTAATGAAAAATACCTTTAAGGAAAAATACTTTTGTCCTAAAAACACCTTTGCAGTAAAAATTCTGCCTAGTTAAAAACAATCTACCGAATACAAAAAAGATTGGTCCACTCATTCTTTTTTTGGGGGGAGTTCAATGTGCGCGGTCACGCCGGGTAATCCCCCACGGACCTCCCATTTCCAAGCAAGCTTGTTTGCTCCCGTCCGGTTCCGAAATGAGACCAGCCAGCCTCATGGCCACCTTGACGTCTCTTTCGGGTCCTGCGAGTAGGATGAGTCTTCGATTGCTGCATCGGAGAGCGCACTGGCGATGTTGGACGCTGAGGACTCGACTGGGCTGCCACCTTTGGGTCTGCCTGCCCAGTCTGAGGCTGATGCAGAGCTGACCACCATGCTTACCCAGGCTGCCGCGAGTATCGGGTTGGACTGGAACCCTCCACCCTCCCCTGAGCACTCGCGGCTTGATGATTGGTTCCTGGGTTCGGGGTGCCACTCACGGCCACCCCCACCCCCCAGTTCCTTTCTTCCCGGAGGTGCACGACGAACTGAAAAGGTTGTGAAGGGCACCTTTCGCTACCCGAAACAGACTTCCGGGTTCGTCTGCTCTCACTACCCTCGATGGCGGGGTGGTCCACGGGTACACGGAGTTGTGACTATGAGCTTGTAGGACTACGTCGTCTCTGGCGACCAAAGCCTACAGTGCTGCTGGACAGGCCGCCTCCGCCCTGCATGCCATGGCCCTCCTGCAGATACACCAGGCCAAGGCACTAAAAGAACTGCACCCTCCGGGTGACGAAGGTCATGGCACGAGCACTCGGGCAGGCGATGTCAACCTTGGTGGTCCAGGAGAGCCACCTGTTGCTGAATCTGGTCGAGATGAGGGATACCGACAAAGCACGCTTTCTCAACGTGCCCATCTCCCAGATTGGACTTTTCGGAGACACCGTTGAGGACTTCGCCCAGCAGTTCTCGGCGGTGAAGAGGCAGACGTAGGCCATCCAGCACATCTTGCCCTGGCGCGGCTCAAGATCCCGCACCCCGTCTGCTCGCCGAGGCCGTCAACCTGCGGTGGCGAAAGCCCAGGCGGCTCCGCCAGAGCCCAGCTCTCGGCCCCAGCATAGAGCCCCCCGCAGGAAGCTGATGCCCTCCGTCTCACGGGCTGGCGCGAGGACCCGGAAGGCCCCTAAGCGCCCCTGAGACAGATGACCCAGGAAGTGAGACGTCTGCTACGGAGCTGGTATCCAGACCACTCCATCCCCCAGTTGAGGGCCGGGAGGTAAATCTTTTGTTTCCTTCTCTTTTTTGTTCGCCGTATCCGGAACAGGCTGTGGTGCCCAAATTGTCAAAAAAAAAGAGCGAAAAAAGAGATTTCCTCACTCCTTGGGTCACAAAATTGGTGTTCACGACCGCCATTGTCACAGCGACCAGACACCGAGCACTCGCAGCCAGGGCCCCGCGAACGCGGTCCCCCTGCTTTCATGCGCCGGCTGCGCCATGCCTATGGCCAACCTGTTGTGACAAGTCTCGAGGACGACCCGAGAGGTCCTCCCCTTCAGTCGCTAACCTGCCCTATGCTCGATACTCAAAGCAAGGTAAGTGCTTCGAGGTCCCCCTCAGCGCAGCCACCTCGGGACAAAACAACGCTCCTCGACATGGCGTCACCTGCTCCTCCCCGCTGCGAGGCCACACCTCCAGGTACGTCAGATATGATTGTCCCTTTAGTGCCCCTCTCCCAGAGCTTGGACGCATGGCTAACGCTTTCCAACCCGTCGCGGTGGCTGGCCAGGACCATCCGACTCGGCTACGTGATTCAGTTCGCCAGGCGCCTGCCCCGGTTCAGCGGCGTCTGCTTCACTTCAGTGCAGGGTGAGAATGCCGCCACCCTGTGTGTGTGGAGATCGCGACCCTTCTTCGCATGGGCGCGATAGAGCCTTTCCCTCCAGCCAAAATGGGGGAAGGGTTCTACAGCCCTTAATTCATTGTACCAAAGAATGAATTCTTTTCTCGGCATGGAGTTAGACTCGGTCTCAATGATAGCATGCCTCACAAGCGAGCACATGCAGTCGGTGCTGAACTGCCTGAAGTCATTCAGGGGGAGGACAGTGGTTCCACTGAAACACTTTCAAAGGCTCCTGGGGCATATGGCTTCCTCGGTGGTGGTCACGCCACTCGGGTTGATGCATATGAGACCGCTTCAGCCCTGGCTTCAGACTCGAGTCCCGAGATGGGCATGGCGCCGCAGCACACATCGTGTAGCTATCACGCCGCTCTGCTGCCACTTATTCAGCCCTTGGACAGACCTCATGTTTTTGCGGGCAGGAGTTCCCCTACAGCAGGTGTCCAGATGCGTCGTGGTCACCACAGACGCCTCCAAGTTGGGCTGGGGCGCTGTGTGCAACGGGCACGCAGCCGCTGGTTCCTGGACAGGACCGTGACTGGGTTGGCACATCAACTGCCTAGAGTTGCTGGCGGTACTGCTCATCCTGCGGAGGCTATTGCTGTTGATCTGGGGCAAGCATGTGTTTGGTCTGGTCGGACAACACAGCGACAGTAGCATACATAAATCGCCACGGTGGCGTACGCTCTCCTCGCATGTCGCAAATCTTCCGCCATCTCCTCCTTTGGAGTCAGCGGTGGCTGAGGTCACTGCGGGCTACTCACATCCCGGGCAGCCTCAACGCTACAGCAGACGTGCTGTCGCGGCAGGCGACGCTCAGCGGAGAGTGGAGACTCCACCCCCAGGTGGTCCAGCTGATTTTGAGTCGATTCGGCAAAGCACAGGTAGACCTGTTCACTTCCCAGGAATCCTACCACTGCCCACTCTGGTATTCCCTGATGGGAGCCCCCCTCAGGACAGATGCACTGGCACACAGCTGGCCCCGGAGGCTGCGCAAATATGCGTTCCCCCCAGTGAGCCTACTTGCACAGACCCTGTGCAAGGTCAGGGAGGACGAGGAACGAGTCACCCTCGTGGCCCCATATTGGCCCACCCAGACTTGGTTCTCGGACCTCACACTCCTTGTGACAGCACCAGATTCCCCTGAGGAAGGACCTTCTTTCTCAGGGACAGGGCACCATCTGGCACCCGCGCTCAGACCTCTGGAACCTCCATGTCTGGCCCTTGGACGGGACGCGGAGGACCTATGTGGCCTACCACCAGAAGCGGTAGACATGATTACTCAGGCCAGAGCTCCCTCTATGAGGCAGCTTTATGCCCTAAAGTGGCGCTTGTTTGCGAATTGGTGTCCTTCCCGAGCTGAAGACCCCCAGAGATGCACAGTCGGGTCAGTGCTTTCCTTCCTGCAGGAGAGGCTGGAGGGGTGGCTGTCCCCCTCCACCTTGAAGGTATATGTAGCCGCTATAGCGGCCCACCATGACGCAGTGGACGGTAAGTCCCTAGGGAAGCACGACTTGATCATCAGGTTCCTCAGAGGCGCCCGGAGGCTGAATCCTCCCAGGCCACGCCTCTTCCCCTCATGGGATCCCTCCGCAGTCCTCCTGGGCCTTCGCGGAGCCCCCTTTGAGCCGCTAGAGTCAGTTGAGTTGAAAGCCCTCTCCTTGAAGACGGCCCTCCTGATTGCGCTCAACTCCATCAAGAGGGTTGGGGACCTGCAAGCGTTTTCTGTCAGCGACATTGTATCAATGTCATTGTAAATTACAATAACAGAGTGTATTCGGCACATATTATGGATGCGTATAGATTGTTAGCGCATTAGCATCATAAATTCAGAATGTAAACAAGACAAATTACACAATATCTACTGCATATATCACTTTAAATCATCATCACGTAGTTAAAACAGCTTCTTTTACTGATCTAATTTAAATTCTACTCATAGAATTTGGCATGAAGTCATTGATAACACATTTCGTGTCACATTAGTTTTACATGTAGTTTTGTGCATTCTCATATTTAAATCTACCTCTAAACAGCAGCGTGGCCAGTGTCTGAATGTTCGCAAACAGTATGTTGTTGCTCAGCTGTTTTGAACTTCTTTTACCTCTGAACAAAGAAGAACTTCTCCATAAGTTTGCTGGAGAAAGCGTGATGACGTGACTATATATTTTTGGTGAAAATGCAACATCTTTGAAATTTTAGGTCAATAGCATGCACAACACATTTTACTTTTGTAACGTGATGTACAGTATTTCAGTGTGAAACAGGATATTCAACAAGAAAAATTGTAGACAGGGACTTTTCTTGGATCATAAAAGTGGTCTTATTTGACACAACAGAAACCCTGCAGCCGGTGTGTGAGCGCTGCTGCTTATATTTTATGCCAAGACATAGGGTGTATAAAAACCTAAAAATCTTTAAGCTTTACTGACATTATAAGATGTTCTCAGAGGGGAAAAAATGAATAATAAAACATTTATTAGATAACCTCTTACAAGGAAGCCTCATGTAAATGTATGTAATTTCAGTCTAGAATATTCATATCTTGTCACATCATGTCTCCATAAAGATAGTGTATCAACGAATGACAGACTATGTGCCCAAGCTGATAATTCTCTTCATGCTAAATGATGCAGCCCAGACCTTGAGGCATCAGATGATGGAACTGAGGAATGGGGCAGATGTGGTCAAACTGCTGAGTGAAAACTCTGAAAGCGGATGCAAGAGAGCTGATCTTAAGCAGCACCTGGAACGTCTCACACAAGCTCGAGACCTGATCGGCACTAGACTCAAAAGGCCCATTTGCATGACTCAGGCCAGCATTGCCCAATCCACTGAATTCTCTGGAGTAAAGCCTCAGCTTCAGTGATAACATGTTGCGTGCCGGTCAAGTCTTGTAACACAATGCTCAAAGTTCAAATGATGTAAACTTTGACCTCACTGCCGCTGAGTTTTTGTTCATCAGCCAGTGATAACCGGACAATTTGCATGATTTATGCAAAGTTTGTATTTGTTGTGAAAGGTCCAACTTTGCATTTTGCATTTGCATTTGTTTGTGATTTTCCACACATGCATTTGCCTTGCTAATGACATCTTTTAGAGCAGTGGTTTTCAACCAGGGGGCAGAGGGCCTACAAGAAGGCCTCAGTAAACTTTCAAGAGGATCTCAAGATAACCTAAAAATTATTAAAAGTTAATAAGCTTTAATATAATAATCTAATTTGCTATGAATGTAAAAATGCTAAAAATGCTGACATCCTATTTCTTATTTTAATTCAGCAGCTCCCTTCAATAACTGCTTTATTGATGGACATACAATTCTTGAAACTTCTGGAATGATAAAATTAATCATGATTAATTACTTTAATCCATTTACATTCATAGTTTCTGCTAATAAAATGTAAAAACAAGCAGCTTTGTCATCATTACAGAATATTTTATCATTACATACCTGTACATCATTACATATTGTCTTGGGCAATGAGGGGCCTTGGAATAAAATATGTTAACCAATGTTTAAGAGTACACAGCAACACTAAATATTGTATCAGCAGTGCTGGGTGGATTACTTGTGAATTGTAATCAGGTACTGATTACAAATTACATGACAAACAATGCAATCAGTAACGTAATCTCATAGATTACATTTTGGGGTATTCTAATCCAATTACTTTTGGATTACTTTCAGCCTAATTCTATTTTTTTTTTTCACATGCATTTGAGTAGGATAATCATTTTAACATAAAAGTACAAAGTGGAACAAAATGTACTCCATTCTTTATTACTAACAAAAAGAGTCTCACAAGAAGAGCTCCTTATAACATTTTTAAAAAGTGCATTAAACATTACATTAATTAAATAAATATTAAATCTAACAACAATGAAAGTGCATGGCCAAAGTTTATGTCAAAACACTGAGACATCAAGTTCATTTTGAGTGCATAAAACAATAGTAGCATTAAGAACATTAATGACCATAAAATCAACATAAAACGATCATAAAATGAATGACAATGTATGACAGCAGAGTTCCACCAAGTCACACAAGGAACAACTGTGTCAAGTTTCATGCAGTGGACTCCACTGCATCAGCACTAACATTAGAGCAATGGGCTTTGTTCCATATTGCTGCACATTTTGCAGTTGAACTTGTGTACCCTGCAGGCAGGACCCTTAGAGATGGCATCCACTAGAATCCTTTGAAGCAATTAACGTAAAAAGAGCACATGCTCAAAATGTTCATCGCTTCAGAGTAAGAATCAGATGATATTGATATGAAAATGATCAATAAATTATTAACAATTTACTGCCATTGCCTTGTTAATATGTAATCATGTAATCTATAAAAAAGTAACTGTATTCAGACTTCAGTTTTTTAACTAAATTTAATTCACCACAAGCATCCCGAAACATTCAAAAAGTCCTCTTTATTACTGTCTGCAATAAGCATCAAGGCAATTGCCAGGACATTTTTTTGTTAGCAAAAATACCTCCTTTTTTCTTGCCAAGCAAACTTAAAAAATCTTCCTTCTGCAATGCTTTTCATCTAGAGTGACTCATGTGACAGAGGGGCCCCACACAATTGCAAAAACTGCATATTTACATTACATATATACAGGTGCATCTCAATAAATTAGAATGTCGTGGAAAAGTTCATTTATTTCAGTAAATCAACTCAAATTGTGAAACTCGTGTATTAAATAAATTCAATGCACACAGACTGAAGTAGTTTAAGTCTTTGGTTCTTTTAATTGTGATGATTTTGGCTCACATTTAACAAAAACCCTCCAATTCACTATCTCAAAAAATTAGAATATGGTGACATGCCAATCAGCTAATCAACTCAAAACACCTGCAAAGGTTTCCTGAGCCTTCAAAATGGTCTCTCAGTTTTGAGAGACCATTACATTACACAATCATGGGGAAGACTGCTGATCTGACAGTTGTCCAGAAGACAATCATTGACACCCTTCACAAGGAGGGTAAGCCACAAATATTCACTGCCAAAGAAGCTGGCTGTTCACAGAGTGCTGTATCCAAGCATGTTAACAGAAAGTTGAGTGGAAGAAAAAGATGCACAACCAACCGAGAGAACCGCAGCCTTATGAGGATTTTCAAGCAAAATTGATTCAAGAATTTGGGTGAACTTCACAAGGAATGGACTGAGGCTGGGGTCAAGGCATCAAGAGCCACCACACACAGACGTGTCAAGGAATTTGGCTACAGTTGTCGTATTCCTCTTGTTAAGCCACTCCTGAACCACAGACAACGTCAGAGGCGTCTTACCTGGGCTAAGGAGAAGAAGAACTGGACTGTTGCCCAGTGGTCCAAAGTCCTCTTTTCAGATGAGAGCAAGTTTTGTATTTCATTTGGAAACCAAGGTCCTAGAGTCTGGAGGAAGGGCGGAGAAGCTCATAGCCCAAGTTGCTTGAAGTCCAGCATTAAGTTTCCACAGTCTGTGATGATTTGGGGTGCAATGTCATCTGCTGGTGTTGGTCCATTGTGTTTTTTGAAAACCAAAGTCACTGCACCCGTTTACCAAGAAATTTTGGAGCACTTCATGCTTCCTTCTGCTGACCAGCTTTTTAAAGATGCTGATTTCATTTTCCAGCAGGATTTGGCACCTGCCCACACTGCCAACAGCACCAAAAGTTGGTTAAATGACCATGGTGTTGGTGTGCTTGACTGGCCAGCAAACTCTCCAGACCTGAACCCCATAGAGAATCTATGGGGTATTGTCAAGAGGAAAATGAGAAACAAGAGACCAAAAAATGCAGATGAGCTGAAGGCCACTGTCAAAGAAACCTAGGCTTCCATACCACCTCAGCAGTGCCACAAACTGATCACCTCCATGCTACGCCGAATTGAGGCAGTAATTAAAGCAAAAGGAGCCCCTACCAAGTATTGAGTACATATACAGTAAATGAACATACTTTCCAGAAGGCCAACAATTCACTAAAAATGTTTTTTTTTTTATTGGTCTTATGATGTATTCTAATTTTCTGAGATTGTGAATTGGTGGGTTTTTGTTAAATGTGAGCCAAAATCATCACAATTAAAAGAACCAAAGACTTAAACTACTTCAGTCTGTGTGCACTGAATTTATTTAATACACGAGTTTCACAATTTGAGTTGAATTACTGAAATAAATGAACTTTTCCACGACATTCTAATTTATTGAGATGCACCTGTACATACAGTATGTGTAAGCTATTATAACAAAAGGAACATTTACAGTGAAAGCAAAACACATAATAATTACATATTAAATTTTAAATCACATATGGTACAACAGGGCTAAAAGACCCTGGGGTAAAAGGCATTTTTGATTTAATTTTTTTATTTGATCTAACACCATTACTTTTAAAATGTAGCAAATTGATGTAGCCAGTAATGCGTATACCTGAAATTATCAAATTTATTTTGAGACAAAATACTTATTTTTCTGTTTAGTTCAAGGTAATAAAGTATATATATTTTTTTTATATTTATTTTAAAGGAACATTCCGGGTTCAATACAAGATAAGCTCAATCGACAACATCTGTGGCATAATACTGAATACCACAAAAATTTATTTTGACTTCTCCCTCCTTTTTCTTTAAAAAAAGCAAATATCAGGGTTACAGTGAGACACTTACAATTTTTGAATGTTAAAATACTAACTTTTTCAAAAGTATAGCCACAAAACATAAATTATATGTGTGTAAACATGATTTTAGTGTGATAAAATCACCAACCTTTTCTGTGTAAAGTAATAGCCAATTTTACAACTTTGTTGCCATGACAATGTTGTCAACAAACCCTAAAATTACTGTAAAAATGACAATTTAAACAACTTTACAGCTCAAATAATACATGAGTTTTAACAGAAGAATGAACATAAGTGCTTTTATAAAATTAAAAGCTTCACATTTCTGCCTTTAAACCCTCCAAATATTGGCCCCATTCACTTCCATTGTAAGTGCCTCACTGTAACCTCGATTTTTGCTTTTTTTTTTTCAAGAAAAGGAGGGACGTGTTGAAATTAATTTTAGTGGCATTCAATATTATGCCACAAATGCTGTCAATTGAGCTTAACTTGAATTGAACCCAGAATATTCCTTTAATACTACTTATACTAATAAATAAAAATGAATATAAATGCTGATTTCCTTGCTGTGATTTGGTCATGTGATGGTTCAGGGAGTTGAGAGAAAGGTTTGATCTGGGTAAACTTAACCATGGTTTTACTATCGTAATATTGTAGTAACCATGTTTTTGGGCCGAAGCCATAGTTTTAATGCAAATAACCATGGTGTTGGTACAGTAATATGATGTTAATATAGTAAACATGTTTAATTTTGTGGTTACTATTTTGTTACTACAAAATACCATTGTGATACTGTGGTTACTGTGGTAAAACCATGGTTTCTTTTTGCAAAGTAAGGTTAGGGTTAGGTTTAGGGGTAGGTGTATGGCGTCTTTGGGACTCTAAATAAACACAAACATGCTGCAGTGATGCCCTATACTGTATGTATTTAATTAGGGGTGCAAATAGTATCTGACACTATTTGAACCAGGGTGCAAACAGCAACGAACACTATTTGAACTTAGTGCAAAAAATATGCATTTTGTTGCTATTTACACTTAGTGTAAATAGCATATATCACTATTTGCTGTTAGAGCAAATAGCCTCTGCATTTATTTACAGAATACTCAAGACTGACATCTGAAAAGCAAAATGTGATTAAAATTAACAGGAAATGGTGCACCCTGAAGTGGTAATTTTGAATTTCTTTTCACACAAATTATATTGGTTCATCAATATTCAATAAAAAGAATTGGTGATACACTGGAATACATTATAGAAATAACTTCCACAAAAATCCCCTGCCGAGTACTTAATGAGCTGCAGTACATTGCATAAGGACCCTGTGTACAGCCTTGCATTTCAAGCGCTGTTTAAAAAACAAAACAAAAAAACTCAGTTTCCCAGAATCCCTCATTTAATGCCCAACCCATTCCTGAGTTGTCCCTTCTGTTTAGCTACTAGTTTGATGGTTACAGCAGTTTGTTAGTGATGTAAATCCGCAGCGAAATTCTTTGCTTCAGTACCAAAAACATTCCCATCGCAGACGTGTTTATGACGTGATGCGATCATAACGGAACTCCGGTCGGCGCTAAACGCACTTTGGCCAAATCCACAGCCAATGCTAACTGCATGAGGCTCACCAGCTGCGTTTTGAGAGGAAGTGTGGTTAAAGTGAACAAAACACAATATTAGACAGCTACAGCGTGTTCGTATTTCATTCGATTTGGTTTATGGACCAGGATAAATTGACGCGAAGCAATAGTTTTCTTATTTTGATACGCACGCATTGTAATGGGTTGAGTCTATGAAGACTGTAGATCTGTTTCAGTCTCATCTCTTGCTTTCGTCTTTGACCCATTTGAATGGTTTAATCCGTGACGTCACTTAGTTAATCGTTAATTTCCGAGCACGCTGAGCGAAACAACATTCAGTCGCACCGGTAGGAAGTAGCCGGAATTGAGGAATGGGGTCTAACGGAGACCTCAACGCAAACTCCGAATGTCTCGGCAGCACTGGGGACCTGATCCTGGACAAAGCGGTCAGTCAATGGATTACCTGGGATAAGGTGAGAATGCAACTTGTTTTAAACATTAACATTAACATGGTTACCAATCATCGCCACTGTGAGCTGTTTTACATAAGGTCTCTGTGAATTTCTATTGTATTTACATATTGCAAAGATATTTTTGTCACAACATGCCTGTGCTGATAAATTTCTAAAAAAAGGCACTAGCTTAGAAATTATGTGCATGCTTTTATATTGACATATAAAATATATGTATACCACAATAAAGCATAGCATGTTACTGCATTGCAGTGCCAACTGAGTTATTAAATTGGTGGATCTTTCCCTACGGTATCTCTTGCAGCCTGTTGCTTTGATATTTTGCGTTTTCTCAACTTAAAATTTTTACAGCATAGAACCGGTCATTTTTTTTTTTTTTTTTAGTTTCTGTCCTTAAAGGTGCACTCAGTAACGTTTGTCATTGTGTCATCTTTGACTTACACTGACACCTAGCGGCAAGGATGCAGCATCATTTAAAATCAATAGTTTTCAGTTTCAGATGCCTTTGTAGAAATTTAGTATTCACAGTCAGTCATGATTACTTTAATCAATGAGTGAAAGTGTCAAATAACCGGAAGGTTACTGAGATTAAGTGAGTGGCATTCGGCTGGTCATGTGATTCTAACATGGCAGCCCCCATGTGCGGACCCTCTCCATGTAAAATAAAACAGCATTTATAAGGTTACTGATATGACTGGAGTCTTAATTTTTTATGTGAGTGGTCTTGATTTCCTACATGTATTGCAAAATTACAATTTATGTTTTTAGGAGTTAAACTTTAATGAGGAAAAAATGAGTGCACCATAGGGCTGGGCGAAATGGCCAAAAATATTATCACGATATTTTTTTTCATATCATTTGATATCGATATTTATCACGATATACATTTGCACATTGCAATTTTTATTTTTTATTTTTTCACATTGGCAGATGAAAAGAAGAGGAAAAAAAATACTAAACAGTCAAAATGGACTATAAAAAACTGCATTGGGGGCCCAGAGACAGCCAAAGCAATGGTGTTTGAGGGATCTTGTACCAAAATATTAAAATATTTTATTGATTTTATCAATCAAGTGCTGTTGGATATGAATGTTAAAAGATCATCTGTTCGTTTTGAAGCATAATGACAGAATATAATTTTTTATATTCAAATTGTTATAATTCGTTACATTCAGACAGCAAGTATGGGGGCATAGAAGCACTTGTGACTGAGGAATGAAACTATGTGGGGGTTCAGGTGTATGCCCTGAGAGAAAATTTAGAAAATATAAAAGTCTGAATGGACCATTTTTATTTTTTCATTAAAGTGAGAAAGACTAGGCTATAAACCTTTTACAAATTTTATTGTCTTGTTATCCATGCCAGAGATGATGACACCTGATTTATTTCACAAAATTAACAGAAATCTATTTGTTTATTATTAAAGGCTCATAACATGCTGATTAATAAAACTAACAACATGCTCCTGATCGTCTAGATGTAGAACACCGGCTAAATATAGAAAATTACTCAAAAGCTTATCATCGATATCTTGGATTTTATCACGATAAATAACGAGATCGTTTTATCGCCCAGCACTAGTGCACCTTTAATAAAAAAATATATACTGTATATGTACAGGATAAGTAATGAAGTTAATGATAATAGTGATATTATTGTTATTGTATTGCATGATTTGGTGCTATTACCAATATTGCATATTTGAAAATATGAAAATAAAATTTACCATAGTTCTTCTGCAGTGTCCATAGTTTTAACAGTGGTATTTGTAATAAGACCATGGTGACCAAAGGTTAAACCATGCATGCTTGTCCCTAACATAATTAGTAAATACTTTAAAACAACAACCTATGGCATTTTTGTTATGAAAATAAATAAATGTACAAACTGTAAAAAAAATAAAAAAAATAATAATAATTCTGGCGGTACGAGAAAAATCTAGAGGGACAATCCCAAACCCAGCCATGCTCAACAAAATGGATTTGTTTTTTGGCTCAGTCAACACCGTAGTTAAGATTTTGAATTGCTCTGTTTTCACTATTCAACATGAGACATTTTATATTTAGCAAACATATTTTTATTGTGATAAAACATATTTATACATCATAAATGTGTATCTACATTTTTCATTTAAATGTGTACATTGTCCTTACAAAAAAAAAAAAAAACAAATACAATCAACAAAACTATTTCTGTAAATTCATCTTAGGGCTGTACAATCTGCCTATAAATTAAAATCTCAATTTAGAAATGGCAAATGCTCATTTTGTAATTTTATTGCATTTGTGATTAGGGCTGAAACGATTAGTCGACGTTATCGACGATGTCGACAAAAAAACAAAAACAAATTGTTGTCGAATAGTAATTTGATCTCAATTAACACAGCATGAGATCAGATATGAAACTAATGATGGCACGCAAGATGAGCACCGCAGCTCGCGCCTGACTGAGGAGTGGAAGAAAACACAGCTTACAGTCCAGATGCACTATAAACTTTCCAAACAGCTTCAGGTGATGTAGATCGCAAAGTATGAGGGAATTATACAAAAATACCAAATAACTAAATATAGAAGCACTCTCATTGTGAAATACAGCGGAGCCGGAGCTGCCGTTCCCTTAAGCAAAACTTGCATGTCAGAGCGCCGTTATATCTTTAATGCATCCTTTATTAAAGTTCAAATAATAAGGAAGCAAGTCATGTAAATAAGTATAAACTCAGAAACTGGCATTTCTCTGTGCATTCAGCGGCGATTCTATGAGTCGCGTGAAGGGGGAGAGATTGAGACTGCACCCGGCTAAAGCACACTCTGGTGTGGGGATGCTCGTCCCTCGTGCGCACTTGCTGCAGAAACAGAATCAGCTTTATTGCCAAGTCTGCTTAAACATACAAGGAATTTGTCTTGGTGACAGGAGCTTCCAGTGTACAACAATACAAAAACAGCAGCAAGACATAGATAATAATAAAAAATAATACACATACGTACAGACACACACATACATACATACACATGGGTACTGCAAATCTAACACAATCTGTTATGTACAGTGCAAATACAAATCTGTTATTTATAGTGCAAATTTCTTTTCTTTTTTTCAGAGGAATGAAATGGCAGAAGAGGTTGGTTGTGTTGGATAAATATAAGAAAGACTAAACGGTGTATTGCACATAGTTATTGCTCAATGGGGCAATTTAACTGTTCGTGAGATAGATAGCCTGAGGGAAAAAACTGTTCCTGTGCCTGATGGTTCTGGTGCTCAGAGCTCTGAAGCGTCGGCCAGAAGGCAACAGTTCAAAAAGATAGTGGGCAGGGTGAGTGGGGTCCAGAGTGATTTTTTTCCAGCTTTTTCCTCACTCTGGAAGAGTATAGTTCTTGAAGAGGGGGCAACCAATAATCCTCTCAGCAGTCCGAACTGTCCTTTGTAGTCTTCTGATGTCTGATTTCGTAGCTAAACCAAACCAGACAGTTATTGAAGTGCAGAGGACAGACTCAATGACTGCTGAGTAAAACTGTATCAGCAGCGCCTGTGGCGGGTTGAATTTCCTCAACTGGTACAACCTCTTCTGGGCCTTTGAGATGGTAGTGCCCAGGAACCTGAATGACACCACTGCTGCCACAGTGCTGTTTAGAATGGTGAGGGGGTCAGTGTTGGGGTGTTTCTCCTAAAGTCCACAATGATCTCCGCCATGTTCAGCTCAAGGTTGTTTTGACTGCACCAGACAGCCAGCTGTTCAACCTCCTTTCTGTAAGCAGACTCATCGTCATCTCGGATGAGGCCGATGACAATGGTGTCGTCTGCAAACTTCAGGAGCTTGACAGAGGGGTCCTTGGCGATGCAGTCATTGGTGTAGAGGGAGAAGAGTAGTGGGGAGAGCACACATCCCTGGGGGGCACCAGTGCTGACTGTACAGGTGCTAGAAGTGAGTTTCCCCTGTCTCACAAGCTGCTGCCTGTCCATCAGAAAGCTGGTAATCCACTGACAGATAGACATGGGAACAGAGAGTTGGTGTAATTTAATCTGGAGAATAGCTGGGATGATGGTGTTGAAAGCCGAACTGAAGTCCACAAAAAGGATCCTTGCATATGTCCCTGGTCTGTCCAGATGTTGCAGGATATGATGCAATCCTGTGTTGACTGCATCATCCACAGACCTGTTTGCTTGATAAGCAAATTGAAGGGGATCTAGAAAGGGTCCAGTGATGTTCTTCAAGTGGGCCAACACCAGTCTCTCAAATGATTTCATGACCACAGATGTCAGGGCAACAGGTCTGTAGTCATTAAGTCCTGTGGTTTTTGGTTTCTTTGGGACAGAAATAATGATTGAGCGTTTGAAGCAGCATGGGAATTAACACTTCTCCAGTGATCTATTGAAGATCTGTGTGAAGAGGGGGGCCAGCTGGTTGGCACAGGATCGAATACACGCTGGTGAGACGCCATCTGGGCCTGAAGCCTTCCTCGTCTTTTGTTTCCAAAAGACGTGGCTCACATCATCTTCACAGCTCTTAAGTGCAGGTTGAGTAGCAGGAGGGGGGTTGCAGGAGGTGTTGGTGTTTGTGTGAAGTAAAGGTCAGAGTGTGTGTGAGATTGGGCCTTTCAAATCTGCAGTAGAACACATTCAGGTCGTTAGCCAGTTGTTGGTTCCCTACAGGTTTGGGGGTAGGAGTCCTGTAATTTGTGAGTTGTTTCATGCCACTCCACACTGATGCAGGGTCGTTAGCTGAAACTTGTTATTCAGCTTCTCAGAGTATCTTCTTTTAGCCACTCTGATTTCCCTGTTCAGTGTGATCCTGGCCTGATTGTACAAGACTTTATCCCCACCCCTGTAAGCATCCTCTTTGGCTTGACGAAGCTGCCTGAGCTCTGCTGTAAACCACGGTTTGTCGTTGTTGAACTTTAAATAAGTCCTAGTAGGAATGCACATATCCTCACAGAAACTGATATATGGTATAACCGTATCTGTGAGCTCGTCCAGGTCTGCGGGTGCAGCCTCAAAAACACTCCAATCAGTGCAGTCAAAGCAGGCTTGTAGTTCCCGCTCTGCTTCATTGGTCCATCTCTTTACAGTCCATACTACTGGCTTGGTTGATTTGAATTTCTGCCAGTAGGTTGGAAGAAGATGAACCAGACAGTGATCAGAGAGTCCCAAAGCTGCTCTAGGGACAGAGCGATTTGCATCCTTTATTGTTGTGTAACAATGATCCAGTATGTTCCTGTCTCTGGTTGGGCATGTGATGTGCTGTTTGTATTTGGGCAGCTCACATGTGAGATTTGCTTTGTTTAAATCCCAAGAATAATAATAACTGAGTCCGGGTATTGTTGTTCCGTGTCTGTGATTTGATCAGCCAGCTGTTGCTGCGCTGTGTTCAAACATGCGTTTGGTTCAATATACACACCAGAATAAATGAGGAAAACTCCCGCGGTGAGTAGAAAGGCTTACAGTTAATAAAGAGCGCTTCCAAATTAGGACAGCACATCCTCTTTAACGTTGTTACATCTGTACACCAGTTTTCAATGATATAAAAGCATGTTCCACTGCCTCTAGTTTTCCCCATTAACTCCGCGATGCGATCCGCTCTGAACAGCTGGAAGCCCGGCAGATGTAACGTGCTGTCCGGAATGGCTTCACTCAGCCAGGTTTCTGTGAAGCCCAAGGCAGCAGAGGTTGAAAAGTCCTTGTTTGTGTGTGTGAGGAGATGTAGTTTGTCCGTTTTATTAGGAAGAGAGCGGAGATTCGCTAAGTGAATACTCGGCAGCGCTGTTCGAAATCCAGGCTGACGGAGTTTGACCAGTGCATCGGCTTGTCTCCCTCACCTGCGTCTCTTGAACAGCAGAGCTGCGCCTCCAACTTAAATGTCTAGCAAAACGTCTGAATATTCGTAAACCGGGAAAAGATTGTCTGGTATATGCTGTCGAATGTTCAGCAGTTCATCTCTGTTAAAACTGACTGGAAAAAGATTACTAAACACAGGACAAACAAAAACAACAAAAGAACTGAGGAGCTCCACACCGAGGCAGCCATCCGCGGCACCATCATGATGAGAGAAAATCTGCAGCTAGATTTTTAAAATGATAGTTCGCCACGTAGTGAATCGTAATACATATGTGTTGCGGTGTGTATCTTATCGTGAAGAAAATCGGCGATATGCAGCTCTTAAGAAGAGAGATTAGATTTTTGAGATTTTTGAGAGATCGATGTGAACAAAAAGGTGAGAGAGGGCAGTCTTTGCCTCATTATACACTGCAACAAAATACTAGTATTATTTGTTGTTGTTTTGGCTTGTTTTCCAATAAAAATATCTAAAACTCCTTTAAAATAAAGTACATTTACTTTAGGAGCTCTACTGCAGAAGAAAAATGTGTTATTAGAGAATATTGAATATAATAAGTATTTTTATATTTTAAAATATCTAAAAATCATTAAAACAAGATACAATTACCAGAAACAACATGTTTAGACTTGCTTTCAGAGAATAGATCTTGAATATAATTATATTTTGACTTTACTGCACTGGCAGATGAATAAACAAGTCAAAAAAATACACTTACACAACATACACTTATATTTAAGATACATTCTCTGAAAGCTAATCTAAATATGTGTTGTTTCCCAGATAAATATATCTTGTTTTAAGGATTTAAATGGAAAACAAGACACAACACTTGATTACAACAGGATTTTTTCCTTTAATTCAATGAATGTCATTTAGAGGAATTTTACAAAAATGTTGTCCTCTTTATAATTAGTAAGCATGTTTATTACAACCTTTTAAGTCAAGGTACAAGCTGAATAGTCGGTTAAAAGCTAATGATTAATCATTGCAATAATTGCCCGAATAGTCAAATAATCGTTCTAATAATCATTAGATTAGTCGATTATCAAAATGTTAGTTGCAGCCCTAAATCATACGCACACTTGCTAAAAAATTATTAAATACTGTCCAAAACCTGATTTGTTTATAATTTTGACTTATGTTAGCCTGCTAGACCATTGGCAAATGACTATTCCAACACACACTCATGCTGGCTCTGTGGCCTGTGCCTTCGGCCATCCTTATTGTTAAGCGCTGCTAAATGATAACCATATTCATGTACCATTGTATTTACATGGTACTCTAGGATAAATCAACTAATACTATGGTGCTACTGTTGTAGCGCAGATTAGCGCTGCCTCCTAATAGTCGACCAAACCTTAGTTGATGACGAGTCTTGGTCGACCAAGTTTTGATTGGTCAGTTGGTCGCAGAAAAAAAAAAAACTCCACAGGAATCTGACGAACAGCGGTATTACCACTGGTTGCATGCTAAGTGGTAATATGGGATAATTTTCATTAAGCAGTGTTAGGGTTAAGCCACACAATAAAGCAAGACACCTTGATTTCAAACTTTGAACTTTTTTATTTATTTTAACTAAAAATTCAAAAGAAACTGGAAAAAAATTGCAATTAAAATGTGTGGTGTTCAACTCTTTGAAAGATGGCTTACAACAGTTGTAAAGGACAACATTTCCCTGGCAAAGAACCTACTTCATCGGTGCATTCTCTACCGGTCATGTATTTTTTTGTCCGAGAAAATACATAATGTGTGTGAAATAAATTAGTTTTGTTCACGAGATATATATATATAACCCCTGGGCTGAAGGATCGGTGAATATTCTTGCTTTAGTGATTTTGCATTGAAAATTTATTTATTTAAAAAACGAAAAACTTAAATCAAATACATTTTTAAATTCAAACTGCACTCCAAGCAAAATGAAAAAGAAATTAAAATAATGAAGTGATCCAAAGAATTATAAGTAACCTTCCATTTACCATCAGGCAAGTCTCCGTCTAAACATGCAGATGGAAAATTACTTACACAAATGAAGACATAAAAACAATTAGAAATGTAAAAATAATAATTAGAAACAGCGTGTCATACATGCGTATAGACGGCTTTTCTGTCATCTGTTCTTAATGATATAATAAAATGTTTCTTCAAGTGCGTGTCTGTGTGTCTATGGGCAAATTATTTGTAATATTAATTAGATTTTAATAATAGCCTAATAATAATAATTTAATACATTAATGGGATAACAAGCCAAATATAGTCTTAACATCGTCAAAGGCATTAGCTATTGGTGATCACTTTGACCATCGTCGATCCAGAGATCATTGTCTGTCGGCAAAACACTAATGTGCATTTCTCTCTATAAATTAACAAAATGATCAGACAGTCTCCTTGCTGGTTTTTCTGACACATTCAGAATCATTTCAGCTTTTGCCAGTGTCCCTGTGGCTCGTTTCGTGCGTGCGCTTGTAAAATGTATATTTTAAAGGCTCATTATTACGGCATAGTATTTCTCTGTAATGGAGAACAGTGTTTGCAATGTTACTTATAACATTCTTTCTCACCCCCAAACTCAAACCATTTTCTGATGGTTAAAAAATATTTAAGTAATTAAATTAATATCATAAACATGCGACAACTAGTTGACTAATGGCTTGAACTAACGCCTACTAGTCGACTAGGAAAATCTTTGGTCGGGGGTAGCCCTAGTGCAGATGGTCCAAACACATGGTGTTGCCAGGTTGCTTGTCCAAAACAACATGGTATCGCCCATGGTCCATGTCAAAGAAAACATATTACCGTGACCAACAATATCACATCTTTTCCTGTTGTACAGTACTGTCTAAATGACTTCAGCACATAAGATGTTTCACAAAAGCATTTGTCTTAAGATGGGTATTTATATCTTCAGCTTTAGTGTGTCAATAGGATATATAAATGTTAGACTCCCAAACATTACTTTTGCAAATAGAAATGATTAGAATAGAAGAACAGATGCAACAGATGTCATGGCCCCCACAAAGCCCCCCACTGAACATTGTGTCTGTCTGAGATTACATAAAGAGACAGCTTAAATAGATAGAAGTGTCCAGGTGTACCTAGGAGAATTGGTCTTTTTTAAAGGAAAGGTGGTCACACCGAATATTGATTTAGCTTTTTTTTATGTTTACTGGACTTTGTGTGACATTAAGTGATTAAATGAAAACTATTTATGTCATTATTTTTGAAGACATCCTCCATATGCAACATTTTTCACAAGTGCCTTAGGGCATTGCCAGGGTGATAAGCCCCTCTCTCTATAGGTCAGTAGTGCTGAAGAACTGTAGAGAGAGATTTGAAATGTCAAGAGACCTGTGCTTTTAATGTTGAGAATTACATATATGGTAGGCCATGCCATCTAGCTATTTTTGGTGCTTTCAATTTACAAACAATTTTTGTATAATAAAATTATGTAAAGTGCTGTTTATTTAAGATTGTACCTGTACTGTTTGCAGCTTTTCATGGGTCTGGCTAACCTCCTCCTGTAAATGTCAAATTCAGCCGGCACTGGAAGACTGATGTTATAGTAGTGCACTACAGATCAACCATCTGTCAGGATGGCAGTCGTAATAAAAAGTCATTAGCTCAGCAAAAATAGACAAAGTGGCACTTTACCCCTGCTGGTGTGGTCAAGTTGACATACTTTTTTTCTGATTGTGGGCCTATATGTAATGCTATTTAGACATACTTAAGTTTGCTCACATATTTGTGTGACTTAGCTTAAATATAGGGATTTATCAGAAGCCTGTTCTGTCTATGCCACAGAGATAAGCTCTCAGCAACGGAAAAAAGGACTATTGAACAATCTATGATTAGATGCATTACCACTGACTCATTACAGATCCTGGCACACTAAAGCAGATGGTGGGAAGAGTGTTCGGTGATGCCCTCTTTAGGTCACTTCTTTTGTGTCAGGGCTTGTACAAACATTATTGATATTTGATCTGATCAGTAACTCAACATTTGCATTGGCAAAGAGCGTCCCAGAATACTGTTTGACCTTAGAAATCCCTCCAAATAAGAAATCTTGCTTATTATATTGAGAAGAGTATTGTTTGAACCTGGAGGCATTATTCCACAGTACAAATGTTTCCAGCAGTAGTATGCAAAATTATCACATTTGTTTTTGAAATTTCATATTATCTTGAAGATTAAAATGGTTGATCTGTTTAGCATTTTTATTTAAAATTGATGTAAAAATGTCTTAACTTTTGGCAGTCTATTCGAATGAGTTAGAGATGTATAAAATTCTGTAATTACTTCATTCGTCACATTGGAAATAGATGCTGTGTCCGAAATCGTTCACTCATTCACTATTTCCTATATAGTGAATGGCAGTGAGTGCACTATATAAGCAAGGAGTGAAGGAATTGAGTGAATTCGGACGCTTGCGTATACTGAGTGTCGGAGAGAGTGATGGAGTTGTTACTGAAATGACTTCGTCACATTTGTACTTTTAAATTGCATGTACATTACTTGCAAAATAATAATACTTGTTATTCTTAAATAAGATATTAATACAATACATCTTCATTCTGTTTCTGTCATTTTTATATATGTTCATAAGTTTAATACAATGCATAATGCATACATTAATGTTTTGATTTATTATGTTTTAGTATCTTTAAACATTGATCCAACCTGGGTTGCGTTTCTGGGTGCAGAGATGAGAAAACCATGGGCACATAGCACCCTCATGCGACCATAAAACAACACTGGTCTTTTTAACAACCTACATGTAATAACTGAATATTTGAATCAGCCACTAAATTATCATTGCCACTGTGTGCAGTCTCCTGAGTTACAACAATATCACCTCAGTGAATTATTTAGTGAAGAAAGAATTCTTTAGCTTAATGGCAAAATAAAACTCAATATAACATCTTGTATATAAATAAATTATACATTTTACATGTATCTGTATGATTTTGGATCACTATATTTTATATTATTTTAGTCAAGGAATGATTTGTCAAAAAGTAAAATAATACAGTCAGCATGAAATAAAACATAGAAGGAATGAAGAAAGCTGTAAACTGGCATCTCTCGCTTGCGTTCTCTCTCTCCTGCATGCCCTCACTCTCACAATGGTGGATTATGGACAATAAACTGTAGGCAAGTGTACATCCGATGCACACTCCGATTCGATATACAGTGCATTCAGAAAGTATTCAGACCCCTTCAATTTTTTCACATTTTTTTATGTTGCAGCCTTATGGGGCTTGGGTTGAGCCTGACCAGTACCTGGATGGGAGACCTCCTGGGGGAAAACTAAGGTTGCTGCTGGAAGAGCTGTTAGGGAGGCCAGCAGGGGGTGCTCACCCTGTGGTCTGTGTGGGTCTTAATGCCCCAGTATAGTGACGGGGACACTATACTGTAAAAAGGCACTTTCTTTTGGATGAGACGTTAAACCGAGGTCCTGACTCTCTGTGGTCATTAAAAATCCCAGGGCACTTTTCATAAAAAGAGTAGGGGTGTAACCCCAGTGTCCTGGCCAAATTCCCCCCATTGGTCCTTCTCAATCATAGCTTCCTAATAATCCCCATCCATTAATTGGCTCTATATCTCTACTGTCTCCTCTCCACCAATAGCTGGTGTGCGGTGAGCATACTGGTGCACTGTGGCTGCCGTCACATTATCCATGTGGATGCTGCACACTGGTGGTGGTGGAGGAGAGTCCCCTGTTCACTGTGTAAAGTGCTTTGAGTGTAGTGTTAGAAAAAGCGCTATGTAAATGTAACATTCGTTCATTATGCTAAAATGCTTTAAATTTTTGTTTTTTTCACATCAATCTACACTCCATACCCCATAATGACAAAGCAAAAATAATATTTTTGATAAATTTGCAAATTTATTAAAAAGAAAAAACTGAAATATTACATTGACATAAGTATTCAGACCCTCAACTCAGTACTTGGTTGAAGCACCTTTGACAGCGATTACAGCCTCAAGTTTTTTTGTGCCTGATGCGACAAGCTTTGCACACCTGGATTTGAGGATTTTCTGCTATTCTTCTCTGCAGATCCTCTCAAGCTCTGTCAGGTTGGATGGGGACTGTCGGTGGACAGCCATTTTCAGGTCTCTCCAGAGATGTTCGATTGGGTTCAAGTCCGGACTCTGGCTGGGCCACTCAAGGACGTTCACAGAGTTGTCCCTAAGCCAGTGTTTCCCAACCACTGTGCCGTGGTACACTAGTGTGCCGTGAAAGATTGTCAGGTGTGCAGTGGAAAATTATCAAATTCCACAAAATAAATAAATGCATAAAGAAAAAAAAAAAATTTCAGGGATCCAAACTCCTCACCTTTCGGAGAAATTCGCCATTTTGAAACCATAATCGGTCACTTTTGTGATTGTGAAGAGCAATGATTAATGTGCAAAAGTGAGTGATATTTATACGCGTTAAAGGTTTTTCACATGACTCGCATCAGTGCTGCAGAATACATTGAAGTCTATGAAGTGACGCCACTTTACACCAAAATGTTTTTCACACACATGTTTTTGCTTCACCAATAATGTCTTTGAGTGTACTAAGCAACAAGAAATATTTAAAAACTGTCCAAATTTGTGAAGAGACATTGAATGTCTCATAATTACTTTTAATTAAATATGACCTTATTTACGAATATCAGAGACCCCAGTTATTGAACTCATTTAAATTCAACAAGAAAACGCTTGGACCTAAACACAAACGAGTCCTTCTATTACTTTCTGCTATCAAAGCAACTGCAAGATTTTTTTCTCTCTTCCAAATACGTTTTCAATGTTGTGCACACTTCCCACTTTTTTTACGTGACAAACTCGTAAAATCGGCCCTCTGTGATGCTTTCTGCAACTCTTGTCAAGTGGAGGGCAATGCGGCGCTGGCGTTGTACGGAGCGTTGACGCCTCGACTCGTGAAATGTGCTTTACAATGATGAAAGAACATTATTGAAACTCAAAATTAGTATTATTTGTCTATTATTGTGATGTTTTCTGATAAAAGCCATGCTCAGCAGTTTAAATAGGCTACTGTAGGAAAATAATACAGTAGATCTGCTTTGTTTATAATTCTTATACTGAAGTCAGTAGATTTGTAGCCATGCAAGTTTTAATAAAGAGAAGGTAAGGACGTTATTGAAACAATAATAGTCTTTTTGGTTGAAAAATAATGCTCAGACTAGAGGAAGACTATAGATCTGCTTTGTTCTTTTAATGCTTAAACTTTATAAAGTCTCTTGGTAGATTTCGGTCATGAATGACTCAGAATGATTCACTGACTTACACATAGCACATAAGACCCTCATTTGTCGCCACCTAGTGACATTTCCAGAAGGGGTCACTGCACTAACCAGTTAATAAAATTGAACAAATTTGTGAAATAGAAGCAAGCCTCACCAAAATACTCTTTATTTTGCAGCTAATTCTGCACAATTGTATTTGACTTGACTTGGCTGTGTGCTTAGGGGCATTTTCCTGTTGGAAGGTGAACATTCGGCCTAGTCTGAGGTCCTGAGTGCTCTGGACCAGTTTTCATTAAGGATATCTCTGTATTTTGCTGTGTTCAGCTTTCCTTCAACCCTGACCAGTCCCCCAGTCACTGCCGCTGAAAAACATCCCCACAGCATGAGGCTACCACCACTATGTTGGGATGGTATTGCGCAGGTGATGAGTGGTGCCTGGTTTCCTCCAGACATGACGCTTTGAATTGAGGCCAAACAGTTCAGTCTTTGTTTCATAAGACCAGATAATCTTGTTTCTCACAGTCTGAGAGTCCTTTAGGTGCTTTTGCATGTCTTGCACTGAGGAGAGGCTTCCGTCTGGCAAACCAGATCGGTGGAGTGCTGCAGTGATGGTTGTCCTTCTGCAAGTTTCTCCCATCTCCACACATATCTCGAGCTCAACCAGAGTGACCATCGGGTTCTTGGTCACCTCTCTTACCAAGGCCCTTCTCCCCCGATTGCTCAGTTTTGCTGGTCGGCCAGCTCTAGAAATAGTCCTGGTTGTTCCAAACTTCCGTTTAAGAAATATGAAGGCCACTGTGCTCTTGGAAACCTTCAATGCAGCTGAAATTTTTTTGTAACCTTTCCCAGATCTGTGCCTCGACAGAATCCTGTCTCTGAGCTCTGCAGGCAGTTCCTTTGACCTCATGGCTTGGTTTTTGCTCTGATACGCATTTTCATTTGTGAGACCTTATATAGACAGGTGTGTGCCTTTCCAAATCATGTCCAATCAATTGAATTTGCCACAGGTGGACTCCAATCAAAGTGCATAAACATCTCAAAGATGATCCAGAGAAATGGGATGCACCTGAGCTAAATTTCAAGTGTCATAGCAAAGGGTCTGAATACTTATTTCAATGTGATATTAAATTTTTTCTTTAGTAAATTTGCAAAAAATTTAATAAAAAAAATCTGAGGTTTGCTTTGTCATTATGGGGTATAGAGTGTCGATTGATGTGAAAAAAAAAATTAATAATTGAAAGCATTTTGCAACCTTATTCTAACATTAAGGGGTCTGAATACTTTCAGAATGCACTGTAGGCTAAATTAAGATTTTTAAAGTATTATGATTCTGTAAGTATTGTGATTGGATGTTACGATATATTTAAATATGTTAATCAACTTTTATCTTGCCAAAAAAAGTTTAAGTAGGGATGGGCGATATGACCGTGTATTTGGATATTAATGATATCTGACAAATACCACAATGCTGATTGCAACAGTCTGACAGACGATGATCGTAAATATCGGGAAATGACAAACCATGGAGTTGGGAAGTTGCCAAATATAATAAATAGTAGCCTAACAGTTATCGTGCACTTTTTTTTTTTTTTTTTTAGTGTTTAGTGTTTTTAGATACTAATCAAATTATTAAAATGTTAAGCATTTAGGGATTTGCTTGTTTACTCAGTCTGTTGTGACTCTCAGCTGTGATTGGCAGTAATGCTGAAGCTGTTTAACACTTTCTCAGCTATAGAGTAGTAGTAATCCAAGTGATCATGGAATGAGACATTTCCGGATAACTTAAAAGAAACTCGCGCACTGACTGACAATGCATTTTTCTAACGTCTGATCAGCTCGCTCATAGCACACACAAGACTGTCTTTTATCGCCACCCGCTGGCTCAAATCTTTAATGTCACAGGGATGAATGAAAATTCACACATCTAGCTGCTCTTGCGCATCTGCACCAGAGCATGTGAGCAGAGCGATAGCGGAGCGGTGACAATTTCACCTGAGTGGAGAGCGCCTTTTTGAAGACTCCGCTCCGCTCGCTCAACCCAGAATGCTCTTCGTGATATGCTGGTTTGGGAATCTGCGAATAAGCTATAGGCCTGAGGTTATGGAGCTCTAACATTGTTTTAGTGAAGTTGCAAACCTTATAACCTAAATAAATGCAAAGTATTAAATCAAAGCTAAGAACGAGGAAATCGAAAGGGACTGTGGAGAGACCATGAAATGAGCAAATATTCCTTTTGGAATCGTACGTGTCACATTGCCAGAGAGCACGAGGATGTGTTACACGCACATGGTAGCGCAGCAAAAGGTGAGGTAGTAGACTACACTATTATTCGATAATAAATTAATAGATAAGTAATGTATCTTGTTGTTTTGCCATCATGTCAGTGCAGCTTCCAGCTAGATGCGAGCCCGGTTCTGCAGGGTTGCAAACGTTAGAGTACCCTCAATTGAATATGTAAGATTAATAATACTGTATGTTGGCAAAGCATTTTTCCTTGAATCCTGGCGAACACACACAAAAATAATCCCTGCATCAAAACTAATAAACGTATGATCTTGCAGATCAGTACAGTACAATTGAGCATTTGATTAGTAAAGGTTTCCTCTCTCGCATAGAGAATTTCATAGCAGAATTATCTCACTTAATCGACCGCCTTTTGCTTTCGATATCTGCTTCGGGATAAAGTGGCTCATAACTGCTTGTCAGTTTCCCAAAGCCAAATCCACACCTTAATGAGAAGTGAAACGTAAAAAAAAATTATTCTAGATTAGTGGTTGCAGATAACATCTTCCGACATCGCTTGCTGCATTCATGTGCAGAGAAAAACCTATAAATGATTGTACATTAGAAAAAACTTTTCTTAAACAAAGGCAATTTAATTTGTGAATTAAATAATTTGTATTTGTTTTAGGATCATTAAACATGATTTCATTGAATATATATATATATATATATATATATATATATAATGGACAAAATCTCACTTTATGCAGGGCATATATTTTTTATTTGTTAAATCCATGGTTAAACCCTGCTGTACATATAAATAGAGCATGCAAAAGACATGATCGCTTGATGCATATAAAGTCCAGATTCACTTTATAATGCTTTTAAAAATATAAAGGAAAAGCAAAGGGGGCACATGGTATCTACTAATATAATAATTATTATATAATCACAGTCCTTTAGATTGCATATGATTCGTGCAAATAAAATTGTAGGGAATATTAATAAAGCAACAACACTGAAAAAGAGAAAAACATTCACTGCTGTTTTCTGGATAACTTAATACACCCTTTAAAACTGAACACAAAATTAGGATGATAAATTGCTCATTTTAATTTACAGACCCAAAGTCTGATAGCATTAAATCAGAAACCTATTAATGTATCAAATCTACAGTATAATCATTTTGTGGAGACAACTGAAAAACATTTATGAATTTTACTTTTACCTGCAATACTTTTCCTGGTACCAGTCCATGTTTTCATTATTGACATAAACGACTCGAACAAACTTGAAAGTTGAAAAGATTGTGGTTTTCTGGGTCGGTTGTATCATTCGGGTCCAGTTTAAACTGGAAAGTGCAAATTTGCATGTATGCGAGTTTCCATGCCAACGCACATATGTTTTATCACTTGTAGAGGTGTGTTTGATGACTTCTTAGTAATTTAGAACTGGAATTTTTTTAAGGCATTATTTGAAGATGTTCAATGACATAATGTGCTAACAGAGAAATATTTGACTGATTACAAATGATAACGAAAGTCTGGTTGACCTAATTATCTAACAGCAGTTGTAAACCAGTCCAAAATAAACAGCGAGATTTTATATACAAAAACACAACAATAAAATCACAATTTCAGATGTGTACATTACTAATCATTTGATAATTTAATAAATATCGGCCTATAGGCCTAGTCTATATTTCACCCAGAGGGGCAATAAGCCCATGTGGGCATAGGGGCAGTTGCTTGGGCCACTGTAGCTATCCCCGTGTACCTGTTTGGAACCAAGGATACTACAGAGAAATTGAATGTCGGAGCGGGATTTGAGCGAATGCTTTTTTACTGGTGAGCACGAGCGGTACTTGAGCGGAGCGTCTGCTTGGGCCGTGAGCGGCTGAGCGGAGCACACACGCATGGAGCGGGTTATTGAGCGGAGTGTCACGCCGCTTCGCTCACATGGTCTGATCTGCACTGCTCTTACACGTTAGTTTGGTATACCACAAACACAAGCGGAGTGATCCAAACATTAAAGCGTCCCAGTGCTGATAGTCTGAGCTATCAGCACCCTTGGAATGCCTCTTGTACAATCAGATTCGAGGACCGGAACTAACTGTTGTATAATAAATAATAACATGTAGTTATGCCCAACATGTAGTTCACGGCATCCAACAGTTTGATGAGCCTTTTTTACTGCAACGTTTTGTTAAGGCAATGTCGGACAGAATCTGCAGAATGACTCCTGAAAATACTCTTCACAGCACAACGCATAATAACAGGAACATTACCTACAGCAAAGGATTTGATGTCTAACAGTGACTGTCTTAAAATGTGTTATTGAATGCTGTGAGTTTGTACATAACAGCAGTACTAAAGATTTTTACTGGCCCTGCCAAAATTTTCACTGACCCCAACACAAAAATTACAAATAGCTGTTTTTACCATCATTGCTTAAAAAATGTGTCCAAAGATAATTATTTTTTTACATATATTATGTTTTTAAGACAATGTCTCTCCCCAAACTGAATCACATTTAGAATTTGCAAGATATAATTTATGCCTTATGTAATCCCATATAAGTGCTTTACAGATATAAATTCATAAATACATCATATTAACCTCAGCCGTCCTGCCATTTACACATGAGTTTTTAAGTGAAGAGTTCTGTTGTGCAGATGATGGGTTTTCGGTCACCCATTTAATCATGCTGTCATGCAACTTTTGGCCATGTGTAGTGTATTCACACACAGGATCAAAGATTTAATCACTGAGTTAAAGATGTGATTATTGGCTGAATGTAATAAACATATGAATCCCTGAGAAGAGACTTGCTACCAAATCGGTTGTGATGTGTAATATACAGTAGGAAGATATTAGGCCTCTGTGCCTTATTGAGAGCGCATGCACATTAAACAGTCTATACTGCACGGAGAGAGATGATGATGAGACATATGCACGGAGAGACATGGATCTTGTGCGTGCACACGACCGTGCCTTGGCGCGTCCAGTATATTATGCGCTCGTGCATCTTTGCGAGCTAAATAGAATCGCACTCGCTCGTCGGTTAGAATACTTGGTTCGCTCAGTGTAATTGTTGTGCTCTCTCATTTGTTGTTTTCTTGCACTAATGTTATAAACGCAGCACTGGCCCGAACTTGCAAGTGACTGTTCTAGCAGCTGGCCCGAATCTTTCTCACACTGGCCCCAGGCCATCGGGCAGTCCTTATTGTCGAGCCCTGGTGTGGAACTCTGCTTCAAATATCTATCAATGCATTAGCATATTGAGCTAAATGTGTCATTTTTCCTCAGGAAGAGACAATTTAAAAATTGTCTCAAGAATCGTGATTTGTAAATTAATTTTCTTTTAAATTCCCCACCCCTACTATATACTGCAGAAACAGTAGTAGTTTTTAATTTGCTGTTCCAAACATTTTAAACATCAACCTATTTAACTAGTGCCATATTTCACATGAACACTGTAGTGTGTTTTTGTCATTAGAATCGGCATACACGGGAGCAGATTGAGACTCTGGTGCGAGAGGGCCATGTGGTAGAACTGAGAAGGCGGTTGTGCTCCAGGATGACGTTTGGAACAGCTGGCCTAAGAGCCCCCATGGGGGCGGGGTTTGCTCGCATCAACGACTTGACTGTTATTCAATCTACTCAGGTAAGCCCAGGTTAACAGCATGCACATATGTCAATAATTACTCCTCGCCATATGAAAATTTGAGAATGAGTGTAGAAGCGTTTGATACAGTACAGACAAGTATATACCCCTCGAACACCTGGGTGGATGCAGGCAAGTGCGCTGGACTCAGTCAGCGTCAAGTTTCATAATTTGTATTTCAGTCATATTTTTTGTCTTTTGAAGAAAATGTCCTTTCAATTTAGTTAACGTTTCATAACAATTTAGACATAACATGTCATTCAATCATTTTAGTAAATTTTACTCTGAAAATTTTAGTCGACAAAAATAGAAGATTTTGTTCAAACCTGCTCTTCTTAAAGTGTAACTATAAAGAATAGCTGCAGAATTATGCCCCCGATCAGTATGTAATTTCGTAATAAGGAATGTTCCTGCCATTGGAGAAATTCAAGCTTGATGTACCACCTTAAAGCAGTAGGGGGCAGTCAGCGCTCCCACTGTACAGGCAACACAACTGGTAAAACTAACGAGCCGGCAGCTTAAGGCCTGGGTATACTTTGGCTGTGTCTCATTTGGAAGGATGCGTCCTCCGCAGGTCACATTTGTCAGCCGCATACATCATTGAGGCTGTCTCGTTTCAGAAAAGCGAGTAGGACACTTCAAATGCAGCCTTCGAATGCGACCTTCTTTCACGGGAATTTGGAGGATGCATGAGGTGTATCCTTCGTGGGCTCTCACTACCCACAATTCTTTGCTTCAATGGAAATGTCTAAAATAAAATAACGGCAATTTGCCCGTAAATATGATGTTTAAACGCAAGGAATGTTAATTCCCAAGTTGAAGTACATCAGTTGATTGGTGCAGAGTATATAATATGTATAATTATATTAATTTATAATTAAAATAAAGTATTAGACTAAAAGTACACCTGTAAAATCTATTTTCTTTTCTCTTTACATCATTATAACTCTCCTAAAATGAACCTCATGCATTACCTTCCAGAGGGACTTTGTTCCCTTCTCACTCAAAGCGCTCGTGCTTGTTAAAGAGTGGCGTGCTCTCATAGTAACCATGTTACATTCCATTTCCGTTCGTCCTACGAAGGCCATCTCGTTTAAACGAGGCTTGTTTAAAGGAAGACACTCTGTATACTGCAGCCTTCAAAGGACGCGACCTCCGGAGGACGCATCCTTTCAGACGAGAGACGGCCTTTGTTTTCCTGTGTTCCATATTGGATCGTGGCCGGTCGACCACATTGCTTTTCAAAGTATGCTCTTTTGACTGCGAGCGAATATGAACGTTGGACGCATGCGCAGTATGATCACGTTGAGATACTTTTTTAGTACAGTCAATGGCAGGCACATGCACAGATGATGTGATGCAAACAAATTGAGTGTTACACATTGACCAGCAATTAAAATTAGAGCAGAGGGAAGTAGGTCAATAATAGGGTTATGTTCAATGATATGGAAATAAATCCAACATTTTGTATTGTCTAAATGCTTTACTTCTCTGTTGCCACAATATTATGTGATGTATTTGAATCAAAGCAGCTTTACAGATAATCATACTGTAATGTCTTAAGTGTCTTAAAGTCCTTATTGAGTTTAATTGGAAAACGTCATTGAAAATCATGACTTAAAATGTATTTGTATTTAGGTCCCCAGTGAGCAAGCCAAAGGCAACTGTGCCAAGAAACCTAATATTCCATAAGATGTTAGTTAGGAAAGACAAGAAATAACCTTGTGAGAAACCAGGCTCAGCTGGGGGAGCCAGTTCCCCTCTGGCTATATAGCATGATTATAATGCCAATATCAGTTAGCTATGTGTAATACGAGTCATGTTGATTGAACTGCAAGATTAATGATTAAGTGTCTTAAGTCCATCTTGAATTGACTGCGGAAGTGCACATAGGTGCAGTGTCCTTTGTTATTTTGCTGATAAAGGCTTTAGTTAGCGGTAATTTATTGTCTGTATTCCATTTAAGAGAAATGATGCAAGCAGTGGTCAGGGAAGTGTTATTAGCTGTTTGGATTGGGGTTGATAGCAGTTTATTTGCTGTGTAGTCCATCCTAAGACCAAGATGATGCAGACAGCGGTCAGTGAGATGTGCCTCGCAGTCCTGCTGGAAGCTTGCGGCGGTTCATTTTCATGAAGTCCATCCTAAGACTGACTGAGGTGAAGCAGACCGTGATCATCGAACCACCCCTCGCTGTCTGGCTGGCACAGGCATGATAGAACGTACTGAGGGGCTAAACCATGCAAAGCTCCATGAGTAATTAGAAGAATTTTAAAATTGATACTAAACCTATCAGGCAGCCAATGTAGTGCTGATAAAATTGGGTTTATAAAATCATATTTTCTGGTTCTAGTAAGTACTCTAGCTGCTGCATTTTGAATCAACTGAAGCTTATTTATTGAGCTTGCAGGACATCCACCCAGTAGTACATTACAATAATCTAGTCGAGGTCATGAACGTATGAATTAGCTTTTCGGCATCAGAAACAAGGAGCATGTGTCTGAACTTAGCAATATTTCTGAGGTGGAAGAATGCTGTTCTACAAACATTGTAAATATTTGTAGAAAAATGACAGATTGCTATCACACATAACACCCAAGTGCTTAACTGTAGGAGACAATGCAACAGTACATCCATCGAGAGATACATTTTATTCTATCTTATTTTCAAAGGTTTGTGGTCCAGTAATTAATACCTCTGTTTTGTCAGTTGAGTAGAAGGAAATTTCTAGCCATCCTATCTTTGATATCATTAATACACTCTGCTAACTTGGAGAATTGGGAAATTTCGCCAGGTCTCCAGGAAATAATATAAAGCTGAGTATCATTGGCATAACAGTAAAAACTAATTGCTTCCTGATAATGTCTCCCAGGGGAAGCATATACAGTACAAAGAGAAAAGCAGAGGGTCTAATACTGAGCCCTGCGGCAATCCACACTTGAGGTTGATCTGACAATTCTCTTAGATTTACCATCATATCTATTAGGTATATTGATGAAATACAGTATGTGCTCCCATACACAGATGATATCTTACAGTTCTTACAGTAGTCTTGGTAATTAACAACACATTTATGATCATCTGTCCAGCACTTGTCAATGTAGTAAATTAATGGAACAAACCATGCAGTGCCACCTTCAGACTATTACCAATAAAAACGTATTAATGAATGGAAAACCCCATTCCATCAAACATCTACTCGCCAAAAGACACTAATTTATTGTCTTGCATTACAATTCATGTCTTGATCCTTTGTGACTTTAGACTTAATAGAATTTGACAAGTATTAGGCCAAATCTATCAAAACTATCAAAAGAGATGTATTCTCTTTTTAAGTGTGTCCAGTACTTTTATGTCAATAACACTGCCTGTCCCTCATTGTCCTTGTAGGGGATGTACAAATACTTAGCCAAATATTTCCCTGACTTAAACACAAGAGGTCTGGTAGTTGGATATGATATTCGTGCCCAAGCAAGCAGTGGCTGCACCAGTGAACGGTAAGATTGTCCTCTACGCTGTGAGAACTTTGTCTGCAACATGCAAAAATGCACTCTCGAAGTGTCCAGCATCTGAAAGACAGAAATGTATATGTATATGTGTATGTTTCATACAGATATTAATGGTTAATTGTTAATGTTAGGATTCTTAAACTTGAGATTTAAAATAATTTATCTGTTGATTTTTGAATCACCCTGCTATATTTTCAGATTTTCAATTCAGTTAGTTGCAATTAAACTTTTAGTCCCTGTTTTACTAAAGGTTTTGCGTGTGTAAAAACACATGCAAACTTAAGAGCATGGACCCAGAAAGGATGGACCCTTATCTAATATCAAAGTCTTCTGAGGATTGCATCTTTCAGATATGTAAAATAGCATGTCTTGCCGTTTTTTTTTGTTTTTTTTTGCGTGTTTCCCCAAAATTAATATGCAATTTAGAGCCTCTGAATGTGCAAAATAAAAGGGCAGTTTCGATGCAAATTAATTCAGTTGCACTCGCAAAGTTATTTATCAAGCCAGAAAGAAATTTCAGAGAGCAAATTAAAGGGATAGTTCACCCAAAAATTTGAATTCTCTCATCATTTACTCATTCTCATGCCATCCCAGATCCCTTTTTTTCTTCTCCTGAACACAGAGAATTTTAGAAGAATAATTCTGCTCTTTAGGTCCATACTATTCAAGTGAATGGGTACCAAAATTTTGAAGCTCCAAAAATCATATAAAGGCAGCATGAAAGTAATCCATAAGTCTTCAGTGGTTAAATCTATATCTTCAGAAGCGATATTATAGGTGTTCGTGAGAAACCTAAATATTTAAATCTGTTTTCACTATAAATTCTCCTCCCAGACCAGTAGGTGGCAATATGTACGAAGAATGCGAATCGCCAAAAACGAAAGAAGAATGTGAAAGTGACAGTGGAGATTGATAGTAAAAAAGGATTTAAATATTGATCTGTTTCTCACCCACACTTATATCGCTTCTGAAGATATGGATTTAGCCACTGCAGTCATAAGGATTACTTTTATGCTGCCTTTATGTGCTTTTTGAGTGTCAAAATATTTGTACCCATTCACTTGAATTGTACGGACCTACAGAGCTGAGATATTCTTCAAAAAATCTTTGTTTGTGTTCAGCAGAAGAAAGTCATAAACATCTGGGATGACCTGAGGGTGAGTAAATGATGAGAGAATTGTAATTTTTGGGTTGCGCGGTTTACCGATACTAACGAAGTTTCGCGATACCAAAAAATTTAAACGGTACGATATCTTGTTGCTAATTTCAGTACCATATTACAGTATGTTGTAATTAGCAAAATTATGAGATGTGACAGTTTTGAAATGAAATCAATGACAATTTGAAAAGAAAATATAAAACCTCTGGATATGGCCAAGTGTGATCATTAAACAGCAGAAGGATGTCATTTAATTATATATTATACAGTCACATGCCCTACACGCTACAGAATGGTGCTGCTCTGCTCTGTCATCTGCAGCACGCACGCACGCATGCGCACACTCTCACACAAATGCAACACACATTACTGGTGCTTAATTGTCATGCAGTGTGTTTAGAGTAAAAACTAGAGCCCGACCGATATGGGATTTTTGAGACCGATACCGATTTTAGAGGGGAAAAATTCACCGATTACCAATATGGTGGCCGATAGTTCATTTTTGAGCTGGAATGAAAACAGACCTTTTCTATGTGGATTGTTCACTGATTTTGCACCGATATGACTATGCAAAGGTACTCAGAAGGCTGCTTTCTTAAATATTTTTATCAAAGAATATTTGACATTATTATTATACATTGTCAACAAATTCTAGAAGTGAACACTGAGAAAATAAAGAATAAAAAAAAATACAATAATAGCTTAAAAAACATCAGTACTGTATGTTCAGTATCAGTCAGTTGCTGACCATTTAAATAAAGAATAAATCCAAATAAAATAGCTAAATAAACATCAGTACTGTATGTTTAGTATCAGTCAAATGCTGACCATTAAAATAAAGAATAAATAAAAATACAATAAATAGCTAAATAAACATCAGTACTGCATGTTTAGTATCAGTCAAATGCTAACTATATTAATACTACCAGTCAGTTAGGGGCAGGTTGTAAAACAAGAAGCATTTACACCTGCCGAGACAAGAGAAAAACATTGGCAGCGGTGTTGCACCGTATTCTGCTATACAGATTCAGGGGAAACTTTCAACGGAGGAAAACCAGACTTTTAAATATAAAATTTTATAAATGCAATGATTGGAATTGTTCGGTTGAAGGGGGTACCAAACTGTGAATCCTAAACAAAACAGTTTGGTGAATACATGTTTACACATTAGCTTCCACTCAGCTGACAAGCAATGAAAGTAGCTACGTGGTTAGCTAGTTAGCTATAAGCTCGTTGTCACAGAGAGTAAAAGACAGACCAGCATTGCATCTCACAGACTAGGTAACAACGTAGCGTGAAATCAACACTCAACAGACACAATCCACCACCGCACCATTGTCTGCTGGGCTGCAAAAAGATGCTTTGATGTTTACCTTTCAATCTGTTACATTACTTACTGTACTGACAAAATATAGCTGGCTAACATAACAAACAGATGTGATAAACATGAATGACATGGTTGTCATGGACAGGGTTAATGTTATATTAGTTATATTGAAAAGGAAAAAAGGTGAAAAACTAGTATGTATTTCACAAACTAGTTAGCAACTTACCGAGCAGAAACCGCTTAACTCCGCACCGCTTAACGCACTGTCAGCAGAACCACCGTCAGTTCAGAGTTAGCTCTGTAAACAATGGAGTCGGAGCGTGCTCTGCTGGACAAACTGCGTTATGACAAATTCTAAAGCATTGTTTTCTGCATTATATGTTGCAAAAAAATGCAAAAAAAGTTTTCATATCTGTGCATATCGGTAAACATATACGCCAGTACCGATATATCGGTCGGGTACTAGTATAAATGGCTGTTAACACGTAAATGAACTCCTCCGGTGCAGCTCGATTTCAGCTCGAGAGTTGAGGGGATTATCCCAACATTAATGGAAAGCTTAATATAACTAACCCGTCAAAAATAGGAAGAACTCAAAGGTCTGTCAAAATAAAAGTCCCACTTAAATGAAAGCTCTGTTCAACTGGATGCGTGAAATTGAAGACAGAGAAATATAACTACTGTATAAAATTTTTATATTCAAATAGTAGTAATAATACTCATAATAACAATTAGATAATATTAAATGGTGGTTTTATTATTATTATTATTATTATTATCTGTAAACAATATCACAAATGCAAGTGTTTTATCAGCATGTTGTGATTCAGCCATACCAGCCTTGTGCCACAGGTAATTTATTTTTCCATTAATGTTTTCATTAATATCGTGAAGCTCTGTTGTGCAGCAGTTTGTTTTACCAAAAATAAAATTGCATTTTTTTTAATATATATATATATATATATATATATATATATATATATATATATATATATATATATATATATATATATATATATATATATAATAATTATTATTATTTTTTAAATATTTTTATTTGATTAAAGCTGTATGTATCAATTTGATTGAACACCATTTGATCATAACATTTAATTAAAACATTTAACATGGAATCCAGAAAAATTAAAATGAAAAACACATAATTTGTATCTGTAAGACTTTTTGCAGTTCTTTTAATCGTCATTTTCTGGTCATTTCATAAAACATCTGAGGCTTTTTATTTGTTGATTATAATATCGATTTAGTATCGATACCGAGATACCAGGGCTGGTTTTGGAGCAACCCTAGCATGTATTCATCTGATTCGCGCTGTGTATCATGCTGTCATTGTGGCAAAACAGGAACTTTAAGAACGGAAAATACATAGAACACCCATTGATGACACACATTAATGTGATATTAAATTATTTCTCATGAAGAAACTTTTTTTTTTCTCAGTTATTTTAGAACCCGACATCATAAATGATAACCTACAGTTGCCTCCGCTTCCGAGACAGTCAGCCCGTGCATCTTATCACATGGGTTGCTGAGCACGTTACCGCGGAGAACTAGCATGTGTGGAGGCTCATGCTATTCACTGTGGCACCCATGCACAACTCCCCACGTGCCCCACCGAGAGCGAGAACCATCTTATAGTGGCCACAAGGAAGGTAACCCACGTGACTCTACCCACCCTAGCAACTGGGCCAACTGGTTGCTTAGGAAGCCTAGCTGGAGTTACTCAGCATGCCTGGGTTCGAACTTACGATTCCAGGGGTGGTAGTCAGTGTCTTTGCTTACTGAGCTACCCAGGCCCCTATTTCAATGTTTTAAACATTGTTTTTCACTGGTGAAATATTGCAAAATGTTTTAAATGACGGTTCTCTTCTCTTGTTCTCACATTTTTTTTTAAACTGTACCCCCCAACCCAAACATAAACATCACCATCAGTGTAGTAATAATGTAATGTTAAAGGGGAAAATGCAACCTCCGAATCGTGCTTGTCACTGATCATGCGAACGCGATTACTTCCTGGTTTCAAACCTGGGTCCTCTACGTTGCTGATGCAGCAGTCTTACGGTCGTGCTACAGGGGAAAGTAAACGCGCTGGAACTGATGCAGAAAAGGCTGATGCTGCTTGTCAGTGAGTCAGCATAATGTGGCCAATCCTAGTGTACTGGAGCTGTAGGAACCAATATGCTGACTTTCCATGTGATCATGTTGCGGTGAAACAAGCAGTGAGTGCTGGTTCTCTGACCATAGTCAAGAAATATGCCACAGTATACATGCAGTGCATTCAGAAAGTATTCAGACCCCTTAATTTCTTTCACATTTTGTTATTGTGGCGGTGAGGGCATGGTCGAGCGCCCGTCTGGGGAGAGAGAGAGAGGGTGGTAAGGACATCCACTTGAGATAAATTGTGACTGACTACCATCTCTGTGTTCACAGTGAGAGTCGGGGGAGATAAAAAGACAACCAGCTCACAGAGAGAGAGACAGACAGACCAGAGTCTTCCTGTCTGACCCTTGAGAGAGAGTCTTGTGTTGTGTGAAGCTGAAAAGCGGACTGTTTATATGAATGATGCTGAAAAGCCATCTTATGTTTTGAGTGAAGCTGTACAGCGATTGCTGTTTATTTGTGAATAAAATGGACTCTGTAGAAACCGGTTCCCGCTTCCTCCTCTATCTGCCCAACCTGAACCTTTGTTACACTGGTGCCGAAACACGGGATAAGGAGGAAGGACCATTTAACGGCGTACCCGGGGGCCGGCGAGCCCCTCTTTCTCTCCCTGTCGCCCCTCCCCTCCTCCTTTCCGACCTATGGTGGAACAATCCCCCAAGACTGGTGCGCCGGCCTTGGGTGTGTGCTAACACTCCTGTCTCTCTCTCTCCCGGCTCTACCCATTCTTCCTCTCAGGTGGGGGAAGCTGCCGTCACTGGTGTGGGCGTGATGTTTGGGCCGGTCCATTGGAGTTTTGGGGAGCTGCGACACATCCGCGAACAGTGCCCGGTGATGGAGGTGGTGGCAGTGATCCGGGTCCCGAGAAGTCTCTTAAGCACACATTTGACCAAGTGAAAGTAATTGATGGTCAACGCCTTCAGCCGCACATTGCACTCACATCCGTATTTCTCAATTATAAACAATCAGTTGTATCGAGTGACACAGGACGCTCAGATAAAAAGATACAACACAGTTGTTAGTACCAAGGATCCATCGGGAAATGTTGTTCCAGGCGGCTCATCATAGTCCAATGGCAGGTCATTTGGGACAGGGGAAAAAACTCTAAACTGTTTCATGGGCTGTTTCTATTGGCCGGGCATTCACGTGGATGTTAGCCGGTGGTGTGCGACATGCCGCATATGTCAGCTGGTGAATCCGCTGGCCATTCCAAAAGTGCCATTGCGCCCTCTTCCATTGATCAAGGTTCCCTTTGACAGAGTTGGCGAGGGACCTCGTCGGGCCGTTAGAACAGTCAGCACGCGGGCATCGCTTTGTGTTGGTTCTGGTGGACTATGCAACGTGATACCCGGAAGCAGTGCCTCTTTGCAACATCTCAGCATGTAGTGTTGCGGAGGCACTCTTCAGAATAATCTCCCGAGTGGGGATTCCGAAAGAAATCCTCACCGATCAGGGCACTACTTTCATGTCACGTACACTACGCGAGCTGTACGAATTATTAGGTATTAAATTGATTCGGACAAGTGTGTACCATCCACAAACGGAAAGCTTGGTCGAGCAATTTTATAAGACCTTAACGTGATTCGTAAGTTCGTGCACGAAGATGCTCGGAATTGGGATAGGTGGCTCGAACCCCTGTTATTTGAAGTACGAGAGGTCCCGCAAGCCTTCACGGGGTTTTCCCCGTTTGAATTGTTATATGGGCGTAAGCCCCGTGGCATGTTAGATGTCATGAAGGAAAATTGGGAGGAGGGACCTTCACAAAGCAAAAATGAAATTCAGTATGTTCTTGACCTGCGAGCAAAACTCCACACACTGGGGTGTCTATCACTGGAGACTTTGCTACAGGGGCAAGAACGTCAGTCCCGGCTGTATAACAGGGGAGCTCGGCTATGGGAATTTGCACCGGGAGATAAAGTACTTGTATTACTGCCCACATCGAGCTCTAAATTACTCGCAAAGTGGCAAGGGCCCTTTGAGGACACACGGCGAGTTGGGGAAGTTGATAATGAGGTAGTGCATACGGATAGGGGTGGGGCATGTCAAATTTACCACCTCAACCTATTAAAACCATGGAGAGAGACGGTCCCCGTATCCTTGGCGACGGTAGTTCCGGAGAGGGAGGAGCTAGGCCCGGAAGTGAGTCTAAAGGGTGAGCAGTGACACACAGAGACAGAGAGATGAGAGAATGGAGAGAGAGAAAATTTGCTCGCCGGCTCCCGGACACGCTGTCGCCCAGTCCTCAACCGCTCCTCCACCCTCTGGCGGACGGCAGCAAGTCCTCCGGCCCCTGGCAAATGGAATTGCTCCTCCGCTTCTCGGCAGAAGGCCACGGTTGCTCCCCTGGTGGATGGCAATGGCGGGGACTCTGCAACAGCGCATCCCTCCTCCCTCCTGGGTTTTGGCACCACTGTAACCATATAAGGACGGTCAAGGAGGAGGAGGGAACTGGCTGAACAGTAAACATAAACTTTAATGGTAAACTTAAAACAAACATAAACGTGCAGCGCAGCCACGTGCATCTCTCTCTCTCTCTCTCTCTCTCTCTCTCTCGAACCGGCGTCTCCGGCTGCCCCTTTATCTCGCTCTCCTGCTGATTCAGCGCCGGCTGTGCTCCATCACGGTTGGGTTCAAGTCTGGGCTCTGGCTGGGCCACTCAAGGACATTCACAGGGTTGTCCCTAAGCCACTCTTGCATTGTCTTGGCTGTGTGCTTAGGGGCATTGTCCTGTTGGAAGATGAACCTTCGGCCCAGTCTGAGGTCCTGAGCGCTCTGGACCAGGTTTTTAAAAAGGATATCTCTGTATTTTGTTGTGTTCAGCTTTCCTTCAACCCTGACCAGTCCCTGCTGCTGAACAACCCCCCCCCCCCAGAGCTTGATTCTACCACCACCATGTTTCACTGTTGGGATGATATTGCGCAGGTGATGAGCAGTGCCTGGATTCCTCCAGACATGACGCTTAGAATTGAGGCCTAACAGTTCAGTCTTCGTTTCATCAGACCAGAGAATCTTGTTTCTCACAGTCTGAGAGTCCTTAAGGTGTTTTTTTTTCCAAACGGGCTTTCATGTGTCTCGCACTGAGGAGAGGCTTCCGTCTGGCCACTCTGCCATAAAGCCCAGATCGGTGGAGTGTTGCAGTGATGTTGTCCTTCTGCAAGTTTCTCCCATCTCCACACATGATCTCTGGAGCTCAACCAGAGTGACCATCGGATTCCTTGTCACCTGTCTTACCAAGGCCCTTCTCCCTGATTGCTCAGTTTTGCCGGGCGGCCAGCTCTAGGTAGAGTCCTGGTTGTTTCAAACTTCCATTTAAGATTTATGGAAGCCACTGTGCTCTTGGGAACCTTCAATGCAGCCAGCATTTTTTGGTTACCTTCCCCAGATCTGCGCCTCGACACAATCCAGTCTCTGAGCTCTGCAGGCAGTTCCTTTCACCTTATGGTTTGGTTTTTACTCTGATATGCATTTTCAGCCTTATATAGACAGGAGTGTGCCTTTCCAAATTGTCAATGTCCAATCAATTGACTTTGCCACAGGTGGACTCCAATCAAAGTGTAGAAACATCTCAAAGATGATTCAGAGAAATGGGATGCACCTGAGGTAAATTTCAAATGTCATAGCAAAGTGTCTGAATACTTGGGTCAGTGTGATATTTCAGTTTTTTATTTTTAATAAATTTGCAAAGTTATCAAAAATCTGGTTTTTGCTTTGTCATTATGGGGTATGGAGTGTTGATTAAATGATTTTTTATTTAATTTTTTCAAATCAAAGCATTTAGCATAAGGCTGCAACATAATAAAATGTGAAAATGAAGGGGTCCGAATCCTTTCTGAATGCACTGTAAGTAGTGCGATGGCTTATGTACATAATATGTATTTTCTTCTTTGTGAATTATGAATTGAAGCGATTTCATCCTCCGCTCCGCAGTCGGTCTGAAACATTTCATACACAGTATTCTCATCAAATACTCTTACACTTGCTAAATAGCAGGGATTTTATGATAATCTCATATAATCTTATAAGTAAATATATTTATATTAATAAATGCAATATTATATTAAAAACATAACATTTCATTATTTAGTAAAAGCCATACGGTAAGTAAGTGCATTTGGTGCAATTACCACATGCAAAAGCCTCTTTTTGGATGGGTGTGTCCAACATATTTGCAAAAGTTGCTATTTGCACAGTTTTCTTAGTAAATCACACGCAATACGCCCATGACGCGCGCACACAATTTTAAAGATTGCACAAGCAAATTAGTACTTGTTATTTGGGATCTTAGTAAATCAGGGTCTTAGACAGTAATGCTGGATGGGTAGACTACAGTACTAGAAGTCTATTTTTGCCAGTAACATTCACTGCAAAATGAATCCACAAAAGCTGTATGTCTGTTCTGGGATAAGAGGGAAATGTAGAGAAAACATTTCTGGCTTCCTGTATGGAACAATAGTGCACATGCTGAGCCCATTCTCAATTTATGCATCGAGAGAACATTTCTAGAGTCAGTAGAACAACAGCGTCATTCTGTGTAAACTCTACCAGAGGTCTCAATGTTGTTTTTGTATTGGTGAAAGAAATGCATAAATGATGATGATGTAAACATAAATATTAAAAACCATGGATCAATACTGAGTAATTCATTGTTTTGTTGGGGGAATCAAAAATGACAATTTTCACCTATGATTAGGAGCAAAACTACGGAATATAAAAAATAACCTTAGAAATGTGATATCATCATTATTTTTTTAAACAGAGATAGCTAGGTCTATTACTTAAATCAAATGACTTCAGCACTTGGTGCTTTAAATGTCGATGGGATGAGTCCCAAAATGAAAAAAGTTGGAGTGCCTGTTACACCAGAAGCATTGAAGATAACTTTTTCCTTTTAAATTCTGGTTTCTATGGTTATTATTTTTACCTGAAGTTTTGCCCAAATCACAGGTGAAATTTGTCCTTTTGTCACGTCAAAAAAAACAAAACACCATTACTCAAATATTAATCCATGGCATTGAATATTTGGGGTTTCATTATCATTTAGGTTTATCTTCAAAAAAGGTATGAACAAAATTAAAAATTTCAGCCATTTTTTACATTTTATTGATTTGGCATGCATAATATTTACAGGATTTTGGCATGTCTTTGCTGCTGTAAAATGACCATGTTGACAGTAGTGAAAGTCAAGTAAAAGTTAAAAAAAAATCACAAGAAGCATGCAAAACCCAAAAATGAATACAGGTTTGTGACTAGAAAAGTGTATCTCATGAAAACACCGCAAAGTCAGTACACTGTTGCTCCCAAACACAGTTCAGCAGACTGTCATCAGAAAGTCGAGCTCAAAACTTAATGCTCAATGTCACGTTTGAGAGTAAAAGGTTTTTTTGGAAGCAACAGTGTGCTGACTTTGTTTTGATCTTTTGATCTTACAAAATTGAGTTAAAATATTATATAAAAGATCTGTACCAATAGTATTTTTTTTTATATGTGAAATATTGCAGCAGTGTGAGCAGTATTTAATTTGGTCTTTGTTCTTTATCTGCAGACTTGCAAGGTTGACTGCAGCTGTTTTTCTTTGTAAAGATATTCCTGTCTATCTATTCTCTACATATGTGCCTACCCCATTTGTGGTAAGACAGTGTTATTTATAGTTGTCTATAAACATTATGTCTGGGATAATTTACTGTTTGCCAGTCATTATTGCAAAATAAACCTAGACAGGATGATCAGGACATTAAAAGTAAGCAAAGGGGTCTTAAATAATTCCTGAAGGGGTTTGTTTTGCAATAATGACTGGTTAACTTCACATTATCTTGCTTATTATGGGGTTGTTTACCAAATAAATGAGTAAATACATGAACATATTAATTTCAGTTGTTTTATTTTTTCACTTCTAGATCTTAATACTTCCACAAAAAATAGTTTAGGCATACCGATCCATCTACCCTATTTAAGCAAAAGTTCTATGTATGTTCATCTATCTTAATTGTTTTGAAAAAGTTTTATGTAAACTTAATACTTAAGTTCCAAAGTAATTTTTACTACAGTCGGTAGCTAGCCGCTTTAAGTGGCAATATGATGCAAATGATCTTTTTCTGACTTTAACTGATATTTAAAGAGAGCAACTGTAGAGTGACAAAAGAGACTAGAAGCACTAGTATGTAAGAAATTGGTTTCCTGGGACAATGATCAATTAAACAGTTAGTGTTCATTATATGTATACTTTGACAGACCAATCAGAATCAATATTCCAGGGAGCAGTGTATTTAAATTAAATCAATTTATGTACACTTTCCGTAGTTATTGCATTCCATGTGCATTTAAATTACAGTAGAAGAACTAAAACACCCTAACGTTATTTTGTCTGGCTTGGGAATGTTACATGAAATGATGATGATGAGCTATAATAAATAAAGTGAATAGTGGTAGATGTTATCTTGAACCTTGTGATCCTCCAGCCGTACGCTGTGATGAAATATGGAGCTGCAGCTGGAGTCATGATCACTGCTTCTCATAACAGAAAAGAGGACAATGGATATAAGGTAAGTATTTGCTCCTCCAGTATTTGTTGTGAATAAGTTTATAGGATAGCAAGTGCTAAAGGCCAAATCACAGTCATACTGATATTTAGTACAACAGCACTGTTGCTTGTGTGAATTGCTTTTGTACAAAAATACTGTTAAAAAAAAAGTTAATATTGAGTTAAAAATTGGCCTGTTATTTTTAAATTTGTGCTCTGCTAACAAGAATAGTTCCAAAAGAAGCCAAAAGCAGGATTAATCATTGCATATTGATGGAAAACACACTGACCAACAGCCTGTCTGGAATGCCACAAACACAGACAAGCAGAGTGATACAAACAGTGAAACATCCCAATGCTGTTATACTAAATATCAGCACTCTTAAAATGTTGTTCACTTTTCAGTGTCCATTGGGTCATTGAGTCCCACTTGTCCTCAGGACAGCACTGCAGTGTTGATGCACTTTGATCTTTTGCTTTTTCTTGTTTTCCATTTCGTTTTTTTTAGTAGTTGTTGTTTTTTTTCTTCTTTATCTTACAATATCTTGGTATCAAAGATGTTGCCAGCCCCTGGTTTTGGGTAGTTTGTTGTTGTACCTTGAGGACGTCCTTAAATACAAAAAATATTTTGAGATTGATACTGTTCTTAACTGTGAATACCTTCAGATGGGCTCTTGTAAAAGAAAAAAATGGAGTATCCAAATTGTCTGAATCAACCTTGTTGTTTTTCTGCAGGTTTACTGGCACAGTGGTGCGCAGATCTCCTCGCCACATGATAAGGAGATCTTGTGTTGCATTGAGGAGAGTACTGAGCCCTGGGTTGAGTCCTGGAATGAGGACCTAGTTAAAAGCAGCTCACTAAGTAGAGACCCTCTAGAGGATGTCTGCCGCTGGTACATGGAAGAGCTGAGCACTGTCTGCTTCCATAGGTGCAATCTTTTACCTGTACAACAACAGTGATGTTAGTCTTTTACAGCTGAATATTAGGGTGTTTTAAGCTTTTTAAAATAATTGTGGTGCACTACCATTTTCCACAGCCTATACTCTGTACTTATGTATGACTTGATAGCGAGTAACAACACTGACTTACACAAACGTCCAAACATAATTTGTAATACCTAGGTCATTTTTGTTTGACCAAAGGGAGCTATATTAATTTTCGATTATATGTTGTAACATGTTAAGGGTAGTTGGATTTTGAACAGAACTGTCTTTTTAAAGAAATTCACAAGTCTCAAATTTTTGTCATTGCAGAGAACTTAACGCAAAGTCTCCACTGAAGTTTGTCCATTCATCTTTCCATGGTGTTGGTCACAACTATGTCCAGAGAGCTTTTCAGCAATTTGGCTTCCCACCTCCTATCCCTGTTCCAGAGCAGAAAGATCCCGATCCAGATTTTTCCACTGTCAGTTGTCCTAATCCAGAGGAAGGAGTATCAGTCTTAGTAAGAGAACTTTTCACATTTTTCATATCCGTGGAATACCTCACAGACTTTTAATGTTTACATCACTTTGAATTAGAATAAAATGTATTGAATTAAAATAAAAAATGCGAAATTCGGTCGCACTTTATTTTAGTGTTACATGTTACTGTGTATTTACATTAATTACTGAGTAATCTAATTAACTACATGTATTATGTAATTTTGTTTGTAGAGCTGCTTGTACTTCTTATTGTTGTTATTACTATAGTTATTAAAAATAGTGAAATGTGTGTAACACGGCCACTGTAAAAAAAAAGTGTTACCAAAAATAATTATACAATAAAAATAATTTATTTGGGGCTATCAGTTTAGTATTTTAAATGTGCAATTTAAGAAGTCCCATGTTTTTATGACAAAACACTAATCATGGCTGACCCTTTGACTATGGCACAGTGAAAAGAATATTGAATAATAATAATAATAATTAGTATAGCTGCAAGCAGCAATTATGGGGCCAAGCACCCAAAATGGCGAGCACTGCACAGCATTAACCACAACCCAAAGGTCACATATGACAAAAAGTGCAAACACACAACATTAGATTGGATTTGAGCATACAACTTTATCAGCCATACTGTCCCTCTGCCACATTGAATTTTATTAAAAAGTATTATATATTTTAAAAGCATTGTCAGATTTAAAAGAAAATTTGAATGCATCATAAACATCATGTCCTGAGGCTCAAAGAGCTAGCATGGTTAACATTGCCCCCAGACGGATTTAAACCCACAACTTTCCGTTCCACAGTTCAGTGTGCTATCCACTGCACCACACAGCCACAACATTGCCAGTCAACAAAGGGACATACCAAGCTTAATGGAATCACAGCAGAGCACAGCTTTTACCATGATCAACTATATATATTCATGTAAATTTTCAACAAAGATGCAAATCAACATTTGATTGGGAAAAACCCAGCCTCCATTCAGTAAGCACAACACAAAAATCACCAGAACTACACACAATTCTAATGCATGACTTGCTGAGGTGGGTATCGATCCGGGAACCATCTGTTTGACATTTCATGCCTTTAACCACTACTCCACTCAGCCGCAAAAACGTTTGTTGCGGAAATGGAAATTCATTTGACCATACCATTTGGGGGCACTGATGGATTCAGAAAAGCTGTAGAATTTTATTCTAGCCTATACCGTTCCGGAGATATTTGCAAAATATTTGTCACAAAATTTTATATACCGCTTTGTGTAGATATCCTACTTGCGTAAATAAGTTTCATGACCGTCGGCCATTCCCAACATGCCATATTTGTTGATTTGACGAGACAACTTTTTAAGAATATGTTAGCATTTGAACCAAAGATGATGCATATTTAATTTGAACTTTGTCACTCAAACGGCTTCAAAGTTACGATAGTTTTTTTTAGTTGTAGCGCCCCCTAGTGGTGCATTGTTCAAAACTTTGCATACATCTTCAAAATGTCCTCCTGACTAATTATACCAAGTTTGGTTACGTTTCGAGTTTGCGTTGAGTAGATATTGATCAGTTACTCAAATTGCATTCCACCAAAGGAACTGTTTCACTAATATCTTTGGAACGATTTAACTTATCGAAATTCTTTGAACAACTTTTGTCAGGGGGGTCTGTAGATGATGTATACCAAATTCCATGCCAATCGGACAAACGGTCTAAGAGGAGTTTGAAAAAATAGGTTTTTCAAAAAACTCAAAATGGCAGAAAAAATTTATAGACTGAAATGAAATTGGAGAATTTGTAGGGCCTGACCCAAGGAATCAGAATCAGAAAAAAAAAAAAAATGAATTTGAGAAAATTTTAGAATTTTGATTTTAGCCCTCGCAGTTGTGGAGATATGAGCCAAAATGTAAAAGTGCTTATTATAGTGCCACCTAGAGTCAGATGGGTGTGAGTGTATGCGTCTGAGTAGCGGTCAGGATTTGGGACCATCCTGCCAAGTTTGGTGTCTCTAGGACTTAAGGTCTTTGCTGCCCATTCACTTTTAGGGCAGAAAAAACAAAAAATAATAAGAAAATCCTAACGGATGCAATAGGGTTCCAGCATCTTAGGTGCTTGGCCCCTAAATATAGCTGCAAGCAGCAATTGCAGGTCCAAGCGCTCCAATGTATGGCATGTACGAAAGTGTCATTGGACATCACTGATTATGACTATGAAAAGCAGCAAAAAAAACCATAAGTAGAATTGCTAAAATTTAAATACAATTAATTATAAATTGACCAATAGGTGGCACAGTCACCAAGTTTGCTTGGTGGGGTCAAGGTGTGGTCATTATTACACACTCAAAGTTTCATGAAAATACGGCAAAGCATTGCAGAGGGACTCAGATGCTTTTTGGCGACTTGCCATCAAATACATTGGGGTGGTATTCGAACACCATTTTGTCTATCGAAAAACGTTTCATAACTATTTGTTGTGAGTATCCCTAGATGATACACGACAAATTTCATGCAAATCGGACTAGCAGCCTAGGAGGAGTTCGAAAAAGTATGTTTTCAATGAAATTCAAAATGGCGGAGAGGAAGTTTGGCCGACTATGGCAACTTTGGTATCCGCGTATTCGGCATGACTGAAGGAATCTTTAGAGACCAGTGACAGGACAATAGGCCAAAATAATAAAACGTTATAATAATTTTTATACATTTCATTTTAACTTTTGACCACAAGGTGGCGCTGGCACAAAAATGTAGAGGTACGCTCAGGGCATAGTGCCGATGACGCATACTGAGTTTCATAAATGTAAGCCAAGGCGTTTTTAAAATACAGCATTTTACAACAACTCAAAATGGCCGACATAGGAAAATTGGGTATCATTCAACTCCGTATGCCCCAAGGAATCTAAAGAGACCAGCTTCATAATTTTAGGTCAAACTATTCAGAAGTTATAAGCAAAAATGGCTATTTTTCGTATTTCCTGACCACTTGGTGGCACTGTCCTGAAACTGTGCAGGTATCCTCAAGTTATTATGGCTATGACATATACCAAGTTTGGTGTCAGTACACCCAAGCGAGGTGAAGATACAGCCTCTTGACCATTTTGGCATGCTCTCCGCCATATTCGTTGAAGCATTATTTGAGAACGGTTTGGTCTATCAAAAATCATTAATAACTTCTTTCCCCAGTGTCCCTAGATGATACACAACAAATTTCATGCAAATCGGAGTTACGGTCTAGGACTTTGAAAAAGTAGGTTTTTCTGAAAATTCAAAATGCTGGAAAATCTAGTCAGACAGAAATTGAAACCTTGGTGAAATATTGGTGTGCGTTCGACTCTGCATGAGCTAAGGAATCAGAGGAAAAAAATATTTTGATTCTAGTCCTTATGGTTCAAAGGTTATGAGCATATACATAAGTGCAACTTTGAACAGTTGGTGATGCTAGAACGTTGGAATTAGGACCCCAAATTTGGGTCAATCACAGTTCAGAGTGTCCTATGTTCATAAGTTTCCAATGTACGGTTCTATGGGCTGCCATAGACTTCAGTGGCGGAATAATAATAATAAGAAAACTAACGAATACAATAGGGTGCCTACGCACTTTCAGTGCTTGCCCCTAAAAATAGTACTAATGGATACAATAGGGGCTACAGCACTGTCTGTGCTTGGCCCCTAATTAATGAAAAGAAATTAATGATTACTATCAGAGTTAACAGAAAATAGAAATTCTGTCATTATTTACTCGCCCTTATGGCGCTCCAAAACCGTATGACATTCTTTTCTCTGTAAAGAACAAAATATGAATTAAAAAAAAAAAAGTCTTTACAGGGTTTAGTTGCCATAATGTAAGTGAATAGTGATTTCAATCTGTAAAGCTCGGAAAAGGAGAAGAAACACCATAAAATTGATACAGCTCTTTAACTATATTCCCAGTATTCTAAAGTAATACAGTGTGCGATGAACAGAACACATTTTAAGTAATTTACTGTCAAATCAAATCATTAATAAAGCACTTAAAGGAATAGTTCACCCAAAAAGGTAATTATAATAATGTTCATTTACTTATCTTTATGCTATCTCAAATGACTTACTTTCTTTTGCATAACACAAACAAAGACACTTTAATAGAGACACGATGTAAATACAGGTGCATCTCAATAAATTAGAATGTCGTGGAAAAGTTCATTTATTTCAGTAATTCAACTCAAATTGTGAAACTCGTGTATTAAATAAATTCAATGCACACAGACTGAAGTAGTTTAAGTCTTTGGTTCTTTTAATTGTGATGATTTTGGCTCACATTTAACAAAAACCCACCAATTCACTATCTCAACAAATTAGAATATGGTGACATGCCAATCAGCTAATCAACTCAAAACACCTGCAAAGATTTCCTGAGCCTTCAAAATGGTCTCTCAGTTTGGTTCACTAGGCTACACAATCATGGGGAAGACTGCTGATCTGACAGTTGTCCAGAAGACAATCATTGACACCCTTCACAAGGAGGGTAAGCCACAAACATTCATTGCCAAAGAAGCTGGCTGTTCACAGAGTGCTGTATCCAAGCATGTTAACAGAAAGTTGAGTGGAAGGAAAAAGTGTGGAAGAAAAAGACGCACAACCAACCGAGAGAACCGCAGCCTTATGAGGATTGTCAAGCAAAATCGATTCAAGAATTTGGGTGAACTTCACAAGGAATGGACTGAGGCTGGGGTCAAGGCATCAAGAGCCACCACACACAGACGTGTCAAGGAATTTGGCTATAGTTGTCGTATTCCTCTTGTTAAGCCACTCCTGAACCACAGACAACGTCAGAGGCGTCTTACCTGGGCTAAGGAGAAGAAGAACTGGACTGTTGCCCAGTGGTCCAAAGTCCTCTTTTCAGATGAGAGCAAGTTTTGTATTTCATTTGGAAACCAAGGTCCTAGAGTCTGGAGGAAGGGTGGAGAAGCTCATAGCCCAAGTTGCTTGAAGTCCAGTGTTAAGTTTCCACAGTCTGTGATGATTTGGGGTGCAATGTCATCTGCTGGTGTTGGTCACTGCACCCGTTTACCAAGAAATTTTGGAGCACTTCATGCTTCCTTCTGCTGACCAGCTTTTTAAAGATGCTGATTTCATTTTCCAGCAGGATTTGGCACCTGCCCACACTGCCAAAAGCACCAAAAGTTGGTTAAATGACCATGGTGTTGGTGTGCTTGGCTGGCCAGCAAACTCACCAGACCTGAACCCCATGAGAATCTATGGGGTATTGTCAAGAGGAAAATGAGAAACAAGAGACCAAAAAATGCAGATGAGCTGAAGGCCACTGTCAAAGAAACCTGGGCTTCCATACCACCTCGGCAGTGCCACAAACTGATCACCTCCATGCCACGCCGAATTGAGGCAGTAATTAAAGCAAAAGGAGCCCCTACCAAGTATTGAGTACATATACAGTAAATGAACATACTTTCCAGAAGGCCAACAATTCACTAAAAATGGTTTTTTTTATTGGTCTTATGATGTATTCTAATTTTTTGAGATAGTGAATTGGTGGGTTTTTGTTAAATGTGAGCCAAAATCATCACAAATAAAAGAACCAAAGACTTAAACTACTTCAGTCTGTGTGCATTGAATTTATTTAATACACAAGTTTCACAATTTGAGTTGAATTACTGAAATAATTGAACTTTTCCATGACATTCTAATTTATTGAGATGCACCTGTATATCCATACAATGCAAATCAGTGGGGTCCTAACTTTGAAGCTCCAAAAAGAACATAAAGGCATCATAAAGGTAATCCAAACGATTTGAGTGGATTAATTCAAAATAGTCTTTTGAAGCATTTCTCCCCCAAAAGGTTTTGGGAGAGCAACAGACCAAACTGACTCCTTTTTTAACTATAAATCTTAACATTGCACTTTTCTTGGCGCAGTCATGGAAGAAGCTCTGCGCATGAGTTAAGCGTGAGGAAGTGTAATCGAGCTCAATATCTTATAGTGAAAAAGGAGTTACATTTTGGTCTTTTTTTTCACCCACAATTGTACTGCTTCAGAAGACATGGATAAAACCACTCAAGTCATAAAGAATACCTTTATGCTGCCTTTATCAAATCAAATCACTTTGTCACTCAACATATACACAAGTGCAACTGTGGGTGAAAGTCTTGGGTGCAGTTCCAAGCAACATAGCAGTCATGACAGTGATGAGACATATATTTATATTTATGCATTTGGCAGACGCTTTTATCCAAAGCGACTTACAGTGCCCTTATTACAGGGACAATCCCCCTGGAGCAACCTGGAGTTAAGTGCCTTGCTCAAGGACACAATGGGGGTGGCTGTGGGGATTGAACCAACAACCTTCTGCTTACCTGTTCAGAACTTTAGTCCACTACGCCACCACCACTCCATATAACAATTTACAATAAACTTCAGATTTACACAACACAATTTACTAAACTAATATACACATAATAACACAACACAATATACAAATAATAATATACAATGTACAGTATACAATACACACAATATAGAATGCACAGTATACAATAAAAATAATATAAACTCTCCTCTTATAGAAACCTCCTCTCACTTTCAACTACTTTTATTTTCAGCAAACTTAATGAGTAAATATTTGTATGAACATAAAAAGATTCAACAACTAAGACATAAACTGAACAAGTTTCACAGACCTGTAACTAACAGAAATGGAATAATGTGTCCCTGAACAAAGGCGGGGTCAAAATCAAAAGTAACAGTCAGTATCTGGTGTGGCCACCAGCTACATTAAGTTCTGCAGTGCATCTCCTCCTCATGGACTGCACCAGATTAGCCAGTTCTTGCTGTGAGATGTTACCCCACTCTTCCACCAAGGCACTTGCAAGTTCCTGGACATTTCTTGGGGGAATGGCCCTAGCCCTCACCCTCCGATCCAACAGGTCCCTGACGTGCTCAATGGGATTGAGATCTGGGCTCTTCGCTGGCCATGACAGAACACTGACTTTCCTGTCTTGCAGGAAATCATGCACAGAATGAGCAGTATGGCTGGTGGCATTGTCATGCTGGAGGGTCATGTCAGGATGAGCCTGCAGGAAGGGTACCACATGAGGGAGGAGGATGCGTTGGGATTGCCTGCAATGACAACAAGCTCAATCCGATGAGGCTGTGACACACCGCCCCAGACCATGATGGACCCTCCACCTCCAAATCGATCCCGCTCCAGAGTACAGGCCTCAGTGTAACGCTCATTCCTTCGACGATAAACACGAGTCCAACCATCATATCTGGTGAGACAAAACCACAACTCATCAGTGAAGAGCACTTTTTGCCAGTCCTGTCTGGTCCAGCGTAGGTGGGTTTGTGCCCATAGGCGACGTTGTTGCTGGTGATGTCTGGTAAGGACCTGCCTTACAACAGGCCTACAAGCCCTCAGTCCAGCCTCTCTCAGCCTATTGCGCACAGTCTGAGCACTAATGGAGGGATTGTGCGTTCTTGGTGTAACTTGGGCAGTTGTTGTTGCCATGCTGTACCTGTCCCGCAGGTGTGATATTCGGATGTACCGATCCTGTGCAGGTGTTGTCTCACGTGGTCTGCCACTACGAGGACGTTCAGCTGTCCTTCCTGTCTCCCTGTAGCACTGTCTTGGGCGTCTCACAGTACGGACATTGCAATTTACTGCCCTGGCCACATTTGCAGTCCTCATGCCTCCATGCAGCATGCCTAAGGCACGTTCACGCAGATGAGCAGGGACCCTGGGCAACTTTCTTTTGTCCTTAGTGTCCTAAGTTTTTATAACTATGACCTTAATTGCCTACCGTCTGTAAGCTGTTAGTGTCTTAACGACTGTTCCACAGGTGCATGTTCATTAATTGTTTATGGTTCATTAAACAAAACATTGTTTAAACCCTTTACAGTAAAGATCTGTAAAGTTATTTGTATTTTTACAAAATTATCTTTAAAATACAGTGTCCTGAAAAAGGGACGTTTCTTTTTTTGCTGAGTTTATATAAATGTGCAGTAAGTTTGTATAGTGGTTGTATTGACATTCAGGCTGCCGGTTGATAGTCAGTTGCCAGTGTGTTGTTAAGGGAAATATAATTGATGACAGTCCAGTGTGAGATTAATAAAGTGCAGTGCTGAAATATGTTGATCGTGAGAGATCAAGAGTTCAAAAGTCTAACTGCTTGGGGGAAGAAGCTGTCATGAAGTCTGCTGGTGCGGGTCCTGATGCTGTGATACCGTCTGCCTGATGGTAGCAATGAGAGCAGCCCATGGTTCGGGTGGCTGGAGTCTCTGATCCTCCAAGCTTTTTTCACACATTGCCTGGTAAAGATGTCCTGGAGTTAGGGAAGCTCACCTCTGATGTGTCTGGCAGTTTGCACCACCCTTTGCAGGGCTTTGCGGTTGAGGGCGGTGCTGTTGCCGTACCAGGCAGTGATGCAGCCAGTCAGGATGCTCTCTACAGTGCTGGTGAAGAACCGTGTGAGGATGCGGTAGTTCATTCCAAACTTCCTCAGCCGTCTCGGGAAGAAGAGGCGCTGGTGAGCCTTCTTCACAACGGCCTCAGTGTGGACGGACCATGTGAGTTCCTCAGTGATGTGGACACAGAGGAACTTGAAGCTGCTGTCCCTGTCCACTGGTCCTTCATTGATGGTGATGGGGCTGTGTTCTCTCTTTTCTCCTGAAGTCCACTACAAGCTCCTTGGTCTTTCTGACGTTGAGGGAGAGGTTATGCTCATGGCACCAGGGTGTGCACCTCCTCTCTATAGGCTGTTTCATCGTTGTGAGTGATCAGAACTACCACCGTCGTATCATCAGCGAACTTGATGGCATTGGAGCTATGTGTTGCCACACAGTCGTGTGTACAGGGAATACAGGAGTGGGCTGAGAACACAGCCCTGCAGGGCTCCAGTGTTGAGGGTCAGTGGTGAGATGTTACTGCCCATTCTGACCACATGGCATCTGCTTGACAGGAAGTCCAGGATTCAGCTGCACAGTGAGCTGTTCAAGCCCAGAGCCCAGATTTTCGAGTCAAGCTTGGAGGGCACTATGGTGTTGAATGCTGAGCTGTAGTCTACAAACAGCATTCTCACATATGCATTCCTTTTTTCCAAGTGGGAAAGAGCAGTGTGTATTGTAACTGCAATGGCATCATCAGTGGAGCGGTTGCTTCTGTAAGCAAACTGTAGTGGGTCCAGTGAGGCAGGCAGCACAGAGCAGTAACTGTATGAGCTATAACAGTTCAAGGCAGCTACAAGTATTATGCTGTTAAATCTCAGTATAACTTTTCTAAAATGCTTAACTGACCTAACATCACTTCCATCATACATTAGAGTTGTGGGAGGGGGGGGGGGGGGTTATGAAGTGCAATCTGCTCTCACGTTACTATCGATTTGCATTGTGGGATATGGAGCTACCTGAAACATACATCAGTGTAAGCTCGCTCCCTCTGTCAAAATCGAGGGGTTGAGGGTCTGTTAACTGAAACTTCCCTCGCTCACTTAACGAAGTGGAACGGACTTCAAAAATGGTGGCGGGGATTCCCCGAGGTGAAGTGCTTAGGGGAGTTAGTGAATGGATGTTTAAAGTGAAGTGGAACGCAGCCCTGCACATCCGTCAAGCACTTGGAAGTGTAATCGAGCTTGAAATCATGATTTCCAAGGAGGAAGTGAAAAAGTAGTTATATTTTGGTCTGTTCTCACCTAAAACCAACTAGATCGCTTCAGAAGACATTGCTTAAAGCACTAGAGTCTGATGGATTATGTTTATAAACGTGAAAACTGAGAGCTGCTTTAAGTATTTGCTTGCTCAAATGTACCACTCAGACATCTTTCACCAAATGTAGGTTTTAAAGAAAACACCATTTGAGTATTCTGAGTGTCATCATGGTGTTACATTATCTGTGTTCTAGGAGTTGTCCCTTCGTTTAGCTGAGAGAGAAGGGGCCCGTGTTGTGGTGGCCACAGACCCTGATGCTGATCGCCTTGCTGTTGCAGAGCATAATGACAAGTAGGTTATCCTGCCCTCTTCTACTGTACACCCTCAACTACACCTTTCCTTGGATTTTGCATCATATTATGTACATTGTGGCAGTATTCAGATTTTACTGTAAAATGTGTCGTTTCAGTCATAATTGATAGTATTTGTTTTAAGTGTTGAGTGTCATGTATTTAGTGTCCAATGTTTTTATGGGCAGCTGCAGTTGGAAAGTGTTCACAGGAAATGAGTTGGCTGCATTGCTTGGCTGGTGGATGTTGTTTAACTGGAAGGAAGCGCACCCAGACCCAGCAAACACTGAAAGAGTATACATGCTGGCCACCACTGTCTCATCCAAAATACTTAAGGCCTTTGCACGCATAGAGGGCTTCCATTTTGAGGTTAGTACAAGTTGAACTAAGATTACATTTTTTTTATTTATTTATTCTTAAACAGACTGCGATCTAAATAGATGAATGCACAGATTTTACATAAGCAGTGGGTTTCTGTTTTGTTTATTAGTTTTATTCGCTGACATTTGTGTTTTTATTCCTTTACTTCATCTTAGGAAACATTGCCAGGTTTCAAATGGATTGGAAATAGAATCCACGAGTTAACAAAAACAGGAAAGGAGGTCATTTTTTCATTTGAAGAATCCATTGGTAGGTATAGGTTTAAAACCAGACATTAGGGATGGCATAGGGTCAGGATAGTAGACTAGTTGACTTGTCATGCAACAACAGACAAGTTGATTAGGAAGGTTTAATAGTAATTTTATCTATTCTCTTTTTTTTTCTTCTTTTTTTTTATTTTTTTTTTAGCTTTAATATTTTTAGTAGCAGTGCTTTTAAGGGGATGAATTGAGCCTTTCTCTGAGTTCATCCTTTTCAAATCACAGCTGCTACAACCATTAAAGCACTGCTTTATAACAGATACACAGACTTTAACAATACATGTTTAAATAATATATATATATATATATATATATATATATATATATATATATATATATATATATATATATTTGGCCTATGTACATATGGCGATGCTTCCCATTGTTTTTTTTTTTCAGCATCTCACATGTGTTTTTAAGATGTCATGTTAAAAGTAGTTAAGCTTATAAAAACATATCTCGAGTGCCTTGCATTATGTTACAATGTTGCACTCTGTCCTGCTGTTTGAATCCAAGAACGCAACCTATGTGAACGCCCCCTAAAAAAGTGTGCGATCGGAGTGTGGTGGACATGTCGTTCAGACTACCCACTAACATGTCGATTTTGAGAATGCATAGTTTTACACGTCCCTACCAGACATGCATTAAGTTAATTTCTTTTGAAATGGCAGCAGGTTGTTATATTTATTTATAAAACTATATTAAAGGGATAGTTCACCCAAAATTGGAAGCTCTATTAGTGTTCTACGGAAGAATAAAAATGTCATCAAATTATGACAAAAATCTAATTTTGGGGTGAACTATGCCTTATAAAAAGCTTATATCCCCGTCAAGGCCAAATAAGTTTTACTCTATCTTCTCCTTTATTATGATTCCAGGCTTTCTGTGTGGGAACATGGTTCTTGATAAGGATGGAGTCAGTACAGCAGTTGTTGTGGCTGAGATGGCTGCTTATCTACACGCCAAAAACCTTTCCTTGAACCAACAACTATGGAACATCTATGAAATGTGAGCACCAATCTATGTAATATCTTCTTCTTTTGCTACTTTGTTTTTTCAGGCATGTTTACACCAAATATGTAACAAATTTGCAAGACAATCTACCGATGAAAAGTTTATTCACATCGAGACCGAAAAGAATAAAATAGAAAGCAGTTTCATGCCCGTACAGTATGTGGTGCTGTTCTACAAACATAGGCCTATTTATTCTGGTTTACTGCACAGATCTTTCAGCATTCAGCTGTCAATGCATGAGATTAATATATGTAATGCTGTTAAAGCATTACCTAATTTGGCATAACTTTCTTTATATATTTTCGTCGTTTTTGATGCATTTTGAGTGAAATGAGTAAAGAGAGCTGTTGGTGTGGTTGGCGTCAGTATTAACCTTATGGAGCAATAACGCTCCGACCCATTCTGCGTACCTCCACCGCCATCTGTTATGAATCTGACTATGTGTAGAACTGGAATAAAATCATCTGCCGAGGGCCTAGCATGAGCCTCAGCTCTAGCCTGGCTGTTCTGTTGCATCCTCGTTATGAAGCTTAGTTACTCATCGTTTCAACTTCGCTGCATGAACTCTTGACCACGACTTGATACTGCTACTTATAGCATTTGCAGTGCACTTGGAATTGCTTGTCGCCCCCGCTACATTCATCGCTCCACCCACTGCTTCTGCTATTTCATCCATTTGGTCCAACAGACTGTATACTCAGCCACCACCCCGTGTGATGAACACTAATTGTTTAACTGCTATAACCTGCATCTCTCGCACATCTCTCCCTGGCTCTGTTAAACTGTCGCTGACAAAGCTACATTTCTTTGTGACACTCTGTGTGATAAAAAACATGATATGCTGCTACTCACAGAAACATGGCAAACTCCTTCTGATTATTTCTGTTTAAATGTACTCATTCCTCCTGGTTACAGCTACTTATCCAGACCACACCTCTCATCCAGTGCTGTTTTTCGCAGCCACCTAAAAGCAAATGTTATTGATGTACTCGAAGTTAATACCTTTGAATAATTGGCATTCAAATTGTCAGGTCCCTCACTCCTTGTAATTCTTGTTTAATGACCCCCTTAAACCATTATCAAACATTTTTACAGAACTGAAAGAATTGTTGACTCTTGTTTGTGCACTCTCCACTGCTGTAATACTGCTTGGTGATTTTAACATACATATTGACTAATTGTGCTAATGCCCATGAATTCATATCTGTATTGGAATGTTTCAGTTTTGTATAACATCTCAACTTTCCCGTAAACTCACATGGTCACACTTTGGACCTGGTTTGTACCTCTGGCCTAAATGAGGTCTCTGGTTCTATTTTGGGGTTGTCCGATCACTCATTTATTGAATTCAGGTGTAAATGCCACTTTCACTTGTCAAGTCAGAAAACTGCTATATCATTCTGAAATCTTAAGACTATTGATCAGAATTCCGTCAATGCTTCTCTGCAAGACTCCTTACTCTCCAGCATCACTGATCTTACCTGTCCCTCTGAGATTCCCTCTAGTTATAACACAGCCATCTCCAGTGCACTTAACTCTGATGCGCTCATCAAGATTAGACACGTTCCTTCATCTCTCTCCTCCCCATGGTTCAATGCTGATCTCCATGCTCTAAAATCAACCTGTTGTCACCTTGAATGCCTCTACAGGAAAACTGGTCTAACTGTCCATTCCATTGCCTACACTGACCACCTTCAGATGTACAGAGCTGCATTAAACAATGCATGCTCAGCATATTGGTCCTCAGTTATTCACAATTCTGTTAAAAGGCCAAAACCATTATTTCTACTGTTAACAAACTCATAAACCCACCTACCTCTGTTATTACTTGGTCTTCAGATCTTTGCACATATTTCCTGCACTCCTTTAAGATCAAAATTGACTCCATCTATGCATTGTTTCCTTCTATAGTACCTCTGCCTTCTTTCCTTGACCTTCAAACTGATCTTCCTGCCACCACTTTTTCCGACTTCAACCCCACCACCCCATCGGCAAACAAATTTGAACTCTACATACTGCCACCTTGACCCTGCTACTACTTCTGCCCAAACACTCTCTTTCTCTGATATCAACACCTACCTCTCACTTAATTAATAGGAGTTTCTGCACTGGTATGGTACCAGTCCCATTAAAAACTGCTGCTGTAACCCCAGTCCTAAAAAAAAAACCTGGTCTGGACACATCTGAATTCAATAACTACCACCCTATCTCAAACCTCCCCTTCCGTTTCAAATTGCTGGAAAAAGCTCTTGCCTCACAGTTACACTCCCACCTTGCTACCAACAACACCATTTTTGAACTTTTCCAATCTAGCTTCCGTCCTGTACATAGCACCAAGACTGCACTAATTAAAGTAACTAATGACCTGCTAATTGCTGCTGATTCTGGTGAACTCCTAATTCTTGTCCTGTTAGATCTTGACACTCGCATCGCATACTTTTCTCTCGCCTTTCTGTTATTGGTCCTTTTGTGGATTTTGATATCCTAGGTACTATCAACAGGACGGAATTTTGCAATCGAAGTGAACATGATGGATTATAGCACGATAGAAGGTTACTTAAGTAGTGGGGAGATTGACCATTCAAAGCTTTGTAATTAATAAGCAGAATAAGAAACTTGACAGGTAGCCGATGTAGTGACGATAAAATTGGGCTGATATGATCATATTTATTGGTTCTAGTCAACACTCAGCTGCTGCATTTTGTACCAACTGAAACTTATTTATTGAACCTGAAGGACATTCCCCTCCAATAATGCATTACAATCTTGAGTCTTGAGGTCATGAACGCATGAATTTGCTTTTCAGCATTAGAAACCGAGAGCTTGTGTCTTAACTTGGCAATATTTCTGATGTGGAAGAATGCTGTTCTACAAACATTGGAAATGTGATTTTCAAAGGACATATTGCTTTCAAATATAACACCCAAGTTCTTAATTGTAGAAGTGTCCCCTGTCTTTCAGAACTGTACATTGGTGTATATAAGGTGAAAGAGAAAAAAAATATTTGTCTAGTGTTAGCTGGCACCTAGACAAACAATTTTAGACCAAAATTAGAGAGATGTAGCAAACAGAGCATGTATTATAAGCTTTTGAAATTGAACATAAAACAAGGGTCAATTTGACTCTTCAGGACAACATAGGGACTTTTTTTTGTAGCTTTGTATTTAAATGCATGAGAAAAAAAAATGACATTGTAAGCTTCAGATCACCTCTGTGGAGGATGTCATGCAGATTCAGGCCAAAAACTTCTATGTTGATGTAAATGTGTTAAAAATTCAAAAGGACAAATTGGCCCATAATTCCAAGGTAGGGTAAACCTCACTGCTATTTTTAATGCCAGGATAATATAATAAACGCAGTCATATAAATATTAGCCTAAATAATGAACATTAAGACAAAATGCTAGGTATATTATAAAATATGAGGTATTAGCACATTACATAAATGTTTTAAAATGAAAATGTTTTTTCACAGCTTCTGTATTATTTATTTACAGCATAATTGCATTTTGTGCATTAGTATAAGAGCACAGGTATACACTTCGGTGTCTGTGTATTCATTTGCATTTATATTACATGCACATACACCGATCAGCCACAACATTAAAACCACCTGCCAAAACAGCCCCAACCCTCATCTCAGAATAGCATTTTGAGATGCTATTCTTCTCACCTCAATTGTACAGAGTAGTTTTCTGAGTTACAGTAGACTTTTGTCAGTTCAAACCAGTCTGGCCATTCTCTGTTGACCTTTCTCATCAAGGGATTTCTGGTGAGGGGCAGTTCAGCGGATGGAAATGCCTTGTTGATGAGAGAGGTCAACAGAGAATGGCCAGACTGGTTCGAACTGACAAAGTCTGCGGTAACTCAAATAACCGCTCTGTACAATTGCGGTGAGAAGAATAGCATCTCATAATGCAATTCTGAGATGTGGGTTAGCACTGTTTTGGCACAATATTTGGCAGGTGGCTTTAATGTTGTGGCTTATCGGTGTATATTATAGGCTTGTGTTTGTAGTACAAAGTGTTCATTAAATGAAACTCTTTCAATTTAAGTATATAATTTTTGGGTGTGTGAACTCAAAAGCATCTGGACTTCAGTGCAGGTGTTTGTTGTTATTTTGACGGTTGATTAGTGCCACCATCACGCTGGATTTTGCAGCAGCTGGAAACATGACAAAAAGCATTTTATCTCATTGATCAGTCAGTTTTCTTTGCAGTCCGAAAAAAAATAAAATCTGACTACCCTCCAATAAAAAAACTTTTGGATTGTCGGCGGATGATTTGCTGGACCTGGTGTGAACAGCACCATAGGAATCCATTATTCCTATTCAAAAGCTCGTTCGAAATAAACATTTGCACTAAAAATTCGGACATGGTGTAAATAGGCCTTTACTACTTATTATGTACCCTTTAATGTTTTGTTGTTGTTGTTGTTGTTTTTTAAGTTAAACTAATGATAATCATTGTCAAATGTCATAAGTTTAAATCAAATATGAAGTCTTAAGTGTTTAACTGTAATATATTGTTTATATTATTTGGATATTTCTAAATTTTTCGCTCTACTGTTTCACCCCAGATATGGCTATCACATCTCCAGAACCTCCTATGTCGTCTGCAGTGACCCTCCCACTATTAATAGAATATTTAGCCGTCTGCGCAACTTCGGAGGTCAGGGTGTATACCCAGGGTTCTGTGGTGGTTACTGCATCACACACATCAGAGATGTGACCACTGGTTATGACAGCAGTAAGCCTGACAAAAAATGTGTAAGTCAAATCAGTTCATCAGGTTTTATTTTTATTTATTTTTATTAAGGTTAATTACAAACAAAGTTGGACTTACAATAAATGAGATCTTTAATATTTTCTACAGGTCCTTCCATTGTCCAAAAATAGCCAAATGGTCACTTTCACATTTCAGAATAGCATTGTTGCTACTCTGAGGACCAGTGGGACTGAGCCAAAGATCAAGTATTACACAGAATTCTGTGCTTCACCAGGAGAACGGTTTGTATCTTTTATTATATTAAAAGTATTTAATATGGATGATATTGATGGTACTAAACAACAGTAATATAAATTTACAAATGTAAAAGTACTAGACTATTCTACTGGATAGTTTGTATTATATTTGCTTAAGAGAAGAATACGTTTTGCTTTAATAGACTCCAGTTTTTACTTTTTATGATCCTTAAATCTGACACTTTATGCTTAAAAGGTGCTAAATTTTCTGGAGTGCTGGACCTATACTGACACCTAGTGACATACATGTGGCATTAGGCTAAAGCAAATTAATTTCTTCAGTTGTGATGAATTCAATCTGAGTGAAAGTGACCAATAATAGGGGGATTATCAAGATTAATTGAGTAGTGTTCAGCGGGTCTTATGATCTTAAAATGTTAGCCCCTCTGAGGTGACCTGCTCCATGTAAAATAAATGTTGTTGTTAGACCACTGATGTCTTTATCTCATGTGTGTACATGATTTTAAACACATTTTTTAAAACATGATTTTAACAGAAAGTAGTATAATACAACATTTGTATGTGTAAAACTTTTTAAATGAAGAATATACTGATATATGTATGTTATGTATGTATGTATGTATGTATATATACATACATACACTACTGGTCAAAAGTTTTGAAACACTTGACTGAAATATTTCTCATGATCTTAAAAATCTTTTGATCTGAAGGCGTATGATTAAATGTTTGAAATTAGTTTTGTAGACAGAAATATATTTGTGCCACCATATTACTTTATTTCATTATAAAACTCAAATTTAATTAAAAAAATAAAAATAAAAAACATTTTTGAAATTGATGACTTGGACCAAATAATAAAGAAAAGCAGCCAATAAGTGCCCAACATAGATGGGAACTCCTTCAATACTGTTTAAAAAGCATCCCAGGGTGATACCTCAAGAAGTTGGTTGAGAAAATGTCAAGAGTACATTTCTGCAAATACTAGGCAAAGAGTGACTACTTTGAAGATGTTAAAATATAACAGTTTTGATTTATTTTGGATTTTGTTTAGTCACAACATAATTCCCATAGTTCCATTTTATGTTATTCCATAGTTTTGATGACTTTACTATTATTCTAAAATGTGAAGAAAAAAAAATTATAATAAAAAAATAAGTGTTTCAAAGCTTTTGACCGTGTGTGTGTGTGTGTGTGTGTGTGTGTGTGTGTGTGTGTGTGTGTATGGGGGGACTGTATTTTTAGGCTTATATATATATTATATAAGCCTAAAAATATAGTTCCCCCATAAATAATTTAAGCTACACTTTTAAATGTTTGAATGTCTTTGACTTACAGACATATAAAGCCAAGTGGCATTTATTCTAAAGAAAGTTAGAGCATCAGCACACTTTCCAATCAAAACATTTCACAAAAAGATTGTTAGATTAAAATTAACTGCAAAATTATGTAAAATGTATTTCATCACCTACTGGTCGGCAAACGTTAGAGGAACATGTCCATTGTTTATGTGCTGAATTAATTCATCCACTAAAAATCACCTTAATACCAGTTTAAAGTCATTGCAAAAAATGTCAGAAAAGTGAAGTTCTGAGAAAATGTGTTTGCATCATTTGTTTACAGATGCCACTTTGTCTGATATATTATGCAATGCAGTAATACATTTTTTTAATGGCCTAAATGTCCAAAAGGTCAAGGTATATTTTGGGGCCACTGCATGTCCATGCATTACATTAAAAGTTTCCTGTTATACATTACTTACTTCACTGATCTTCTGCATTCTTGAATATAGGAAACAAATAGTTGAAAAATGTACCACATTTCATTTTATTTATTTTTGTATTTTTGCAGAGATATCTCTAGTCTGGAGGAAGAGTTAAGAAAACTGACAACTGCTCTAGTCGAAGAGTTTCTAGAGCCTGACAAGAACAACCTGATTCGCAGATTAGTATAGCTTTATTTTAATTCTCATTTAAAATCAGCCCCAAGGGCCTGTCACTGAACTGTCCTGTGAATGTTGTTTTATCACTGTGAAATGATTTCAAGCATAATCACTTTATGGCCCTCAATCAAAGAAAGAAGTATTTGAGTAAACATGACTGCTTGTTTTTCATTTTTATGGTTTATACATGGCAAGTTTTGACATGTTAATTTCCTTTTAGAACACAGCCAAATGTGTCTTGATTAGAGAGAATTAACCGCAAGGCTTTCTTTTTATTTCTATTACATTTTTCAAGAAACCATCTCAGTTTGGCCTTAGTCTTTGAGTGTTCTACATTAGTACCGTAATAGTTATAATGTTTCACCTACCTTGGTATGGGGCCAGGATTTAAATTCTTCATCATAAACATTTACTTCACCTAGACCTGTTTTCAAACCCTGTCTTTAACTATGAGCATGTGTAATTTTGTGGATTCATAAACGTGTCCATATTATACATAATGTTGGTGTTCATACTTTTGATTGGAGTTATAATGCATTGATAAGAGGCAAAGCAGGACATAATCTTATTGCTCCATCGAAATTCTGCTGGCTTCATTAAGCTGGAAATGTACATGCCTATACATGTTTAAAGCTATGGAGGCTGCTATGTCAATCATAATACAAAGCATTTGGTAAAAAAAAATATATTTTTTTACTAAGCTGATAAAAGTTGTGGGTTGTATACACTATATGCTAGATGTGATCGAAGTACTTGTGATATTGCCCTACACTTTGAATAGAAGTTTAGGTAAGCCTGATTAAAAGAAATGTCAATAATGAGGTACGAGAGAGCAAAGCATTCTAACCCTTTATTGTACTATACTCGTACGTAAAGATCATGCAAGACATTTTACTGTTTGGGAACATTCACACAAAATTATTAAGTTCAAATAAGAAAAACAGTGGTCTGTCATGCTAGTGTTTCAAGAGACTTGTTTTCAGAGAATGTATCTTGAATGCACTTGCCTTGGTGCTCTGTCAAGTGAAAAATCTTCCAGTGCCACAAGACAAAAAAAGACTTTAATCTGAGAGAGAGAGAAAAAAACCTTTATCTGAAACAAGTCTTCGTGTCTTAAAAAGTAGGTATATCAAGCTTTGGATGTTTAGATACTTTTACTGGAAAACAAGACACCAATTATTTCAGTGTGGCAGTTCTCTTCAAAGTATCCTTTGCAAAAAGTTAGTTAGTGCTGTTTTAAGATTATTTTTAATACGCAATAAAATAACTGCCCGATTTATTTATGTTGCTCTATGGCTATGCAGTAAGTCAAAAAGCTATTTCTGCCATCATTTTGTTTTTATACTATTTTTTTTTTTTGTGAATTGGATTTACTCTTGTCTCTCTGGTAACATTACTTTGTGCCATTAAATACCCAGACTGATGCTGTTGTACTGTAATAATGAGTGTGTTTAAGGCATATTGTTTATTTTGTGTTACTCAAATTATTTAATGTTTCATTTCAAGAAAGAAATGTAAAAGTATTTAGTAGGTTCTTTAAAAAATTTAATATTTTGGTTGACCTCACTAGTAAAGATGGTCAAAAAGAGTGTAACTGATATATAGATTTTATATATATATATATATATATATATATATATATATATATATATATATATATATAATATAGTATGAGTGATAGTTTTTAGATAACCAAAGAACCATATTTTATTTAGAGTATCATTATGTACAAATACATTTTTTTTCCTTTCTCTATTATTGTTTCAAGTCAAATATTTATTTGCAGTGCAGCTGTGACATTACTAATATATGATGTATATTTTATATCTACCCTTATACAAATAAAAAGTTGTATTTGTAATATTTTGTGATTCCTTTTTGGGAAAATACTTGTATTAACTTTTAATTTAATAGAATAGAATAATAGAAAGTACACACTTTGCAAGATACGCACAGCTGGGATTTGAACCAAAAATCAACTGTTTATTAGAGAGGTGCTTGGCCATCTAAGCCATGGTGGCAACAGCAAGCTGTGTCAGTGGTGTTACGAGACAGAAAACAAAAAGGGGCAAATGTTGGTGAAATGTGGTGACTAGATCATGCAACGCACCCTCTGCAGTGTAAAAGATTTTTATAAAGGAAATGCAGTTGGCAGGCCTCTCACAAAGTATGTAGTTTGTAGTCCATCAAAGATAGTGGAAAGGAAAAGCCAGTTTTGCAATACTTTTTGGTGATGGCTGATTTATGAGCTCATTGGTGCATGTTACAAAGGCAAAATTCACAGCTTTCTCTATAACTTAATGAACTGCCTCATTTTGCAACCTGATGGCACACAGCCATGGGCACTAAGGAGGGGCTTGCAGGTGCTTAAGCCTCCCAAGAAAGTCCATTGCACCCCTGTAGCATCCCCAACTAAATTTTGTTAGCCTATTCTTAAAGATGAGAAACATATATATTGTATATATACACCGACACAACAATAAAATCACCTGCCTAATATTGTGTATGTCCCCCTCGTGCTGCCAAAACAGCACCAACCCACATCCAGAATAGCATTCTGAGATGCTATTCTTCTCACCACAATCGTACAGAGCGGTTATCTGATTTACTGTGGACTTTGTCAGTTCTAACCAGTCTGTCCATTCTCCATTGACCTCTCTCATATACAAGGCATTTCCATCCACAGAACTGCCTCTCACTGTATGTTTTTTTGTTTTTGGCACCACTCGGAGTAAATTCTAGAGACTGTTGTGCATTAAAATCCCCAGGAGATCAGCAGTTACAGAAATACTCAAACCAGCCCATCTGGCACTAACAATCATCAACCATGGTCCAAATCACTGAGATCACATTTTTCCCCATTCTGATGGTAGATGTGAACATTAACTGAAGATCCTGACCCGTATCTGCAGGAGTTTATGCACTGCTGCCACACGATTGGCGGATCATTAATCGCATGGATGATTGTTGGTGCCAGGTGGGCTGGTTTGAGTATTTCTAAACCACTTATTTGTCTTGTTGGCAGAAGTAGCGCCAGCACGTGCAGCGAAAAATAGAACAGGACATCCGTTTACTGCCACAGATGCTTCCAGTGTAGAAAGCTTAATTGATTATGGGTTTATTTTTGCTTTTGATCTGACGTGCCGCTCACTCTGGTGAAGATGGTTTTAAAGTACCACAGTATTGCCATGTAATTCCATCATTGTACTGGTACTGTCACAGCAGGCTACTTTTTTGAAAGGCAATTTTGGGAAACTTCACTAGTGCTGTCTTGTTAGTCTTTAAGAGATGCATAGCCCATACATTAATGCTACACAATGTTACTCAAGTATATGTAGAAATGCTTCTCCCAAAGTCACCAGAAATGAACCCTTTAGTTCCGTTTTTGCGACATACAAAAAAATCCCTGGACCCCCCATAAACAAAAATAGTACTTCTCTTTCAGTTATGCAGGATGTCTTCCTCTGGAAATGTGTTGGCTTTTATACTGAGTGACAGACTGGTATGTCTATGTGCAAACAAAAAATGCGTGTCCATGCCTAGTTTCATTTGGACATATTTAGTGATCATAGCTCTGCTTGAAGAAACATCGCTGCTGCCACGAAAGAAAGAAAAAAACTGAATATAATGCTTAATTTACTTGCTCATGAATTTAAAAGCAAAAAAAAAAAAAAAAAGAAACTATATTTCTCTAAATTGTAAAAGCTTTTATATAAACTTAATTAAAAGCCTAAACCGTGTCATCTTGCGGAGGATTCCATCTGATTGGGGTGGGGGGTGCTGTCCCACCAGACACGGACAGAGAATATAGTTATGGACCATGCGTGACAAGGACTGGTTAAGCCGTTGTGCACCGTCTCCAGGACGTGTGTGGGGTCCAAGTTGGGGTGGCAAAGTTAATTTTTAGGGTGGCAGCTGCCGTCCTGTGCCACCCTTCTGGCCCTGCCTGGGTAGCCACTGAAACCGGCTTTGTGCAACAGGCTTCAGAGCAATAACACATATTTTGCTTAACTCTTAACATAGACTGCAGACGTCTGCTGTTTTTAGTCCTTTCCCCTTTAAGGAACAACAGAATTTCTACACTGTCTAATCTGTTTATTTTATCTTTGGGTTATCATGTTTAGTGACGTTTTGATATAGTGAATAGGAATGTGTATGGAGCTCTAGAAATATTCTTATAGGTATTAGTTCACTTCTGAAAACTTGCTGTAATAAATTGTGTTGTAGCTTGGTTTATATGCTCTTTAATCTAATTAAACCCCACAATGAAAAGTAAAAAATATACATATTACTTTTGTTCATGCACTATTACATTAGATTTTTTCATGTACTATTTTTAGTGGTGGCCCTTTCAAAGATACATACTGTGTATGCTGTACACAGAGGGCATATAATATAAATATAATAGTATAGTAATAGTTAAAATATTCTTTGATTGGTTGGAGGAAACAAAAATCGCACCCACATTCTCCAAGAAGAATTGTTATACACTCAGGCAGCAAATGTTGGGATTTGTATTAATTTGGTATAAAGTTGGCAGCAAGAGTAAAATACAATATATTAATTACTTGTGTAAACCTGATTTGTTTTTCTAAAGCTTCCTTCCTTATTTGAAATAAAAGCCCTTCCAGTTAAATAATTCACTCTGGCAATATGTTCATATGTAGAACAATGAGGGAAACAGTAAAATAATACAAACTATAACTTTTAACAATTAAATTCAATCATTTAAATAAACATTACAATTACACACCATTACTTTAACTAATTTATTTAAATAATAGTAATAATAATAAAAAGATTCACTGTTCATAAAAGCATATTTGATGTGCTTAATCTGTATTATTATTAATGTAAGCTCACATTATATGGAAGCTAAAAAAAAATCTTTGTCTAAGTTTGCGATTCTCTGAGAATTCCTAACACCCTTCTCAAGTTGTCGCAATTATGTCGATTTATTGAGGTGATCAGAAAAAAGAAAGATGTTTTCTCATGGAATTTAGAAAAAGAAAAAACAATTATTTAAAAAATTGTAATAGCTTTTTGAGCATAGAAGCTTTAGAAAAGTTGTAACATTACAGTAGAAACACAACAGTCTATCTGGAGGCTTTTAATAGGTGTAGAATATTTTTGCATATATCAAGAAAGTTTCTACCATGAACAAGAGGGTTTAGATAGGGTGGTACAATAAGAAACTCAAGTGAAAGAACAATAGACAGCCCTAAAGGAAGCTCATTCACAAATCGACAAAATAGGGCAACTGAGAAATTTAAAAGGATTGCAATGTGTGGAATACAAGTTGATAAGCTTTGCTCTTGAACTCTTGGGTTTCTTTGACAAATGATAAGAATTTTAACATATGAATATATGACTAAACTCAAAGGGAGGAAAGCAGTTTGATTGTTACAATTAGGCCACACATATTATTAATAGTGAGAGCTTGACAATTATACAGTTGTGGCAATACAACTTCAGCAATTTGTTACCACAGATTGTCAGTCTGGCAGTTAAAAGAGCAGCAATACCAAAAGAAATCATTGGAAACATCCAGTTTAAAATTATCAACATGGTTGGAAACTTGGGAGTTAAAATGTTGTGGTATTATAAAGGTTTACTGATTGCAACAAGTCTATCATATTCCATTAGCATTAATATTGTAAGCTGATATGATGCATATGTGTAAATAACGAAAGCCTGTAAGTAACATTCATTCACAGGAGACTGTGTTTCAGATAGCAGATCTACCAGTAACCTTGGAGGAAAACAACAGCTGTACCATACACAGAGTTTATTGACAAACAGGAAATCAGAATGTACATTGGTTGGTGCAGTGTCCTTTCCAAAAATACTGCAAGAATAATAAGGGCATTAAAGTATATAACAACACAATAAAAATTAAACCCAAGCTGAAGAAACCATGTCTTATGTACCCAAGATCTTCAGACAACATAAAGTGAAATGTTCTATTTTTCATTTTGCTTTCTCAGAGGATGCCTTCATTGACTTGAGGAAGAGTAAACAAAATTTTTGTGATTTTTACACATCTTAAAAATAAACAAAGTTCATTTTAGCCACAGTGTCTTACACATATTATGTGACATGAAAAGATACTGTGTGAATAATTCAATTTATATTTAAATAACATGTTTATAAACATTCAGGCAACAAGAATAACACTTTACAAATATTACAAGCATTATTTGAAATACCTCCTGTGATACGCTCTGAAATAACCATAATTTCATATGCAGGGTGTAGGAAATTTGGTTGTATAAATGTACGTTACGGGTTAAAGTGCCTGCGTACCTCCATCATTATGTAAGGAAATTTATAATGGAAGTAGCTGCATTAGACAACTATTATAAGAGAGATAAATGACAAATAATTAGATTATTTGTCTGAATAAAATTCTCCACCATTAAAATTGTAATACAATGGCTCGTTGTATCCACTCACAATTTCTATTGTAAGGAATTAGCTTTAATAAGGGAATTATGATTAATTCACGTATTGGAGTAGTTATTCTCATGGCTTATATATCACACAGTTTAGATATAGTTCGAGCTTAGGTGTGCAGATCTTTGAAAATCAAGTGAAGAGATTATCAAAAAATACCACAGTCAAATTATCTTTGAATACAAACAAGACTTTATTGCTAATCTAAACATAAAAACTAATCTAACACATACAAACATTAAACAGGTTGGTAAGTAAAGTGAACGGAGTGACTTGAATGGAAATTATCTATACAGAGAAAAGGAACTTTATGGAGCCTGTAGACAATGCCTTGAGAACCACTGATACTTTGAGTCTGACTCGATTTGCAATCAGGTAACTCGATTTATATTAGAGAGACCACCAGTACTTTCAGCAAAGTCTGGAGATGTCTTTGTGTTTCCTTGCGTTTCTTTGGTTATTTAGCTGTTTCAATAGACAGTTCTGGTTGTTCTGTCAATGTTTTGGACCTCTGTTAAGATCGTGGATGTCTGTTGCTGGGATGATGAGGTGGGGCTTTGAAGCGAGACCTTCCGCAAGGGAGACTCGCGACTCCCGTCACTTGTGTGTGTCGTAGCGCAGAGAAGAGAAGGGCTTCCTCGGAGCTTTACTCCGAGCCTTCCTGGACTTCTACATTGCACGGATCTTGAGGGGCATTGGGCCGAGGCTACAAGCCACAAGGGCAAGAGTTTGGAGGATGCAGAGGAAGTGAAGAAGCAAGAGAAGAGCTGAAGAAGTGAGTATCCCCAGAGTTCCTCCTTGTAGGAAAGTTTTTAGATGAGACTGGCCACACCCAAAGGTGTCCTGAGCTAATTAGAACTTCCTTTTCAGAGTCACGTGTTCATTTCTGTCCTTCCTTTTCAAAGTTGATTTACAATCCTTTGTGTAAATGATTCTTAAAAATTTCAGGTCGAAAAGTACATGTTTTAACCACACATTTTATATCTTGGATACAACTAAACATATCAAACATTAATTAATATAAACATTCCTGAAATGCTGAAAGAATCTCAACGATAGTAAACATGAGAAGAATAATAATAACTGCAATGGTAATAACATTCATGATAAGTGATAACAAGAGTAATAAGACTAAATCATATGGTTAAAGCAAGGACAACCTTACATGAGGTAGTATGACCATCTCTAAGGTAGATATACATATGAGAAAGACAAGAACAATGTTAGTTCCATGTATTTAAGAGGGAAAAATTTTTGTAAATCCAGTCTTGGAATTTCACAGCTTCAGATCTAACTCTCCTGAGTGTAACTTTGAGAAGGAGGGGGTGGGAGCTCCCTTCCTTTGTTCTTAAACTGAGAGCTCCAAATAGGATGCCAGATTAAAAGTTATAATGGTTAATTAATTTGATTTTACAACATGGATAATACATTGCACTTAATGAGAAACATAACTGTCAGGGTATAGTGTCAGGTTAAGCCTGGGATATAAAGTTATCTTGTACGCTTTGTCCAACATGCATAGAGTCAAAATTTCGGTGCCTGTGTGGAAGTTCAGAAGGTTATGCTGAGTCTGCCCCATGTCACTGTCCCGTGGGTTGCAGGGGCCTCTCTGACCAGTGGCCCTTTTGTTTTAAATCATGCTGTTTTGCTGTTTTAGCAGAATGGTTAGTCTCGTTGACAAGCCATTTGGCACAAATATCCTAAATCAACAACTGAAAGGGAGCTTCAGTCTCCCAAGATCCTGTGATCTTGGACAAGTCTCCTTTGTTCGCTTTAATGGCCAGATGTGGTTCATCTCATTTAGCTAGGCCATGCCAGACTTTAGGGTACCATTTTGGCAGTCTCTTAGTTTTATGGCTTTGAGGAATTCCAGGGTTAAAAGGTTGGGTTTTCCTGGATTCAAGTCATTTTGCATAGCAATTGTATGTTGTTCTGCACCGAATATACTACAAGGGAATTAGCTCGTCCTGTGTTATGTTTTAGAAGAACTGTGGGTCACCACATGCTACTGTATTTATAGTTTTAAACATGTCTCAAGAGGCTTCTCTGGTGTGGCTTTCTTTGCATCATCATTGCTGGCACCACCACAACTAGGGAGCTAAAATGGTCAACCAGATTTACGTTACCCTAAGGGCAAGAATGCAAATATTTAGCATGAAATCAAAATTAGAGTTTAGTGGGTTGTAGTTCATGTGTGTTGTTTTTGGGGTCATCTCTATGCTAGTGTTTTCCAAAACATTGACAATTCATTTTAGCAGATTAATTAAATTAATAATTTAAGTACAATTATAATAATAATTATTATTATAATAAAACAAATTAAAATATGTCTCAATTATATATGGACCTAAAATATTGATGCTGCGCTACATAGATTTTTGTCCAATTAAATGCTCTAGAACAGGGATGGGCAACTGGCAGCCTGCGGGCCATATACAGCCCTCTGTATCGTTGAATACGGCCCATCAGACAAGACTGAGGATTGATTTTATTTATTTGAAAAAGAGATTATGTAAAGATTTATGATGTTTATGATGTTATTACAAATATTGACCAGAAGAAGTCGCTTGTTCTTAGCAGACCTGTTGATCGCTCTAGGATTCTAGCATGCAACATCTTACACTTGCTCATTATTTATAAGGTAAATTGAGCTAAATTTGACCTCAGCTTGTCAGCGACATAGTTCGCGCTATTGTTAATGTACGCAGGTGAAACCCTTGTCTTTTGTTTGCCTGGATACGAAATCTGTCATTAAAGATTTCAATTTGATTCGCAAATACACCATTGATCAATTGATCAAAGAGGTGTACAGTATGAGAGATACATACACCAGAGCTGCTCTCTTCACAGATGTAAAGGGTAAATAAAATACAAGGGTAAAAGGCATCAAAAGTTTTTATGAAATCCGTGACAGTGCAGGAATCACCAAAGAAATCTAATGCTGTTTCGCTCATGCTTGTAAAAAATGAAAAAGTTGTTATAAGAGGGAGAAACTTTGAAGAAATGCGCAGCTGAGATGCCTGGCTGATTGTTAAAGTCTTGCGAATAGAGAGAATGTTCTCTGATGCACGGGACTGTTCGGTCTGTGCGTGTATGTTGTGGTGCTGAAATGTTATGTTCTTGTATTCAGTATTGTTATTGATACCTATAAGCTGTTTTATGAGGTGGGGTTGAAAATATTGTCTGTTCATTTGTGTGTTTGTCTGTTGCCAAACGTAGACAATACAAATGAGTCTAAAGTATATTGCTTGTCAATTGAACATGAATTTGTACATGTGAACGGCATGTATTAGTAAAAATGCAAGTTACAAAATAATTATATTAGTTTTTATAAATATTGTTAAATAAAAATGTTAATATAGGTAACACAATCTTTAAAAGAACATTGCATTAGTTGTGCATAGATTACCCACAATAATGAGGAAATTGAGTATAGGGGTAAACATTGTTAGAGTGTGGATTTGTAATCCGGCCCCTTTGTAGAAAGGAGAAAAAATGTTGGCCATTGCCCCTTCAAAGTTGCCCATCCCTGCTCTAGAATGTGAATGTCTCTCCCCAGTTACCACCTGCAACTAATAAAGGAGGTCTACAGTACTTTGAGAAAGCTATCTGTAAAGGCCCAGGTCTACTTTGTTTTTGCGCTGACTTTGTGAATATTATTTTCTGACCGTGAACGAATAGGAATGCATTCGACACATGCGCACTACAACTGCTTTGTGATACTCTTAGTACAGTCAATGGCCAGTGCATGCACAGACAACGTGCACAGGTGAGGACCGCATGCGCGAGTCAAGAAAATCTAGGCAAATGTATTGGCCTTTAGTGTTCCCTTTCATCTCAATGGTACTTGGTCGGCTGGCGCAGGTTCCCCTGGAAGTGTGCGATTTGAATTCTGCCATCTTTACTCATGTCTGCTCATATGCGTTCAGTTCTGCTGCCAAGTCAAGAAAGCTTTATTGGCATGACTGTTAGCATTTACAATATTGCCAAAGCATTTTACTGTAAATACAGATGTGTGCAATATAGAAAATAATTAGGTGTGAAAAAGAAAAAGGAAAAAAAAAAGACAGAGTAAAAGTGCAAAAATTGAATACAAAATAAGGTGTAAAGTAACAATGTTATATATTTACACTACCGTTCAAAAGTTTGGGGTCACTTGCCTGAAATGTTTCTCATGATCTTAAAAACCTTTTGATCTGAAGGCGAATGCTTAAATGTTTTAAATTAGTTTTGTAGACAAAAATATAATTGTGCCAACATATTAATTTATTTAATTACAAAACTAAAATTTTATTTTAAAATAAAGTTTTTGAAATTGATGACTTGGAACGAATAATTAAGAAAAGCAGCCAATAAGTGCCCAACATAGATGGGAACTCCTCAATACTGTTTAAAAAGCATCCCAGGGTGATACCTCAAGAAGTTGGTTGAGAAAATGCCAAGAGTACATTTCTGCAAATTCTAAGCAAATGGTGACTACTTTGAAGATGCTAAAATATAACACAGTTTTGATTTATTTTTGATTTTTTTAGTCACAACATAATTCACATATTTCCATTACTATTATTCTAAAATGTGAAAAAAATAAAGAATGAGTAAGTGACTCTAAACTTTTGAACAGTAATAAATTATTATTTAGCCCTTAAAGGTACTAAATAATAATTAGTAAACCTTTATAAACATTAACAATGTATGAATAGTTTCAACTTTAGATTGGGTACTGCAAAAATATGAACAAATAATTAATAAATGATTTGTAAAGATGTGTATATAGTAAAAACATACATACATCAACAAACAAACAATAAATGTGTGGCTTTTACAGACCTTGGTTACTAATTAGCTGGACATTAATTAATAATTTGTAAACATGAATAGGGTAATAGGATCTTATCATGATGGCGCCATGGATGGCCGCCTCGGTGTGGAGCTCCTCAGTTCTTTTGTTGTTTTTGTTTGTTTGTCCTGTGTTTAGTAACCTTTTTCCAGTCAGTTTTAATAGAGATGAACTGCTGAACATTCGACAGCATGTACCAGACAATCTTTTCCCAGTTTTTGAATATTCAGACTTTTTGCTAGACATTTTATTTGGAGGCGCAGCTCTGCTGTTCAAGAGACGCAGGTGAGGGAGACGAGCCGGTGCGCTGGTCAAAATCCGTTGGCACGGATTTCGAACAGCGCTGCCAGGTATTCACTTAACGAATCTCTGCTCTCTTCCTAACAAAATGGACGAACTACATCTCCTCACCCACACAAACAAGGACTTTTCAACCTCTACTGCCTTGTGCTTCACAGAAACCTGGCTGAGTGAAGCCATTCCGGACAGCGCGTTACATCTTCCGGGCTTCCAGCTGTTCAGAGCGGATTGCATCGCGGAGTTAACGGGGAAAACGAGAGGTGGTGGAACATGCTTTTATATCGATGAAAGTTGGTGTACAGATGTAACAACGTTAAAGAGGATGTGCTGTCCTAATTTGGAAGCGCTCTTTATTAACTGTAAGCCTTTCTACTCGCCACGGGAGTTTTCCTCGTTTATTCTGGTGAGTGTGTATATCGCGTCAAACGCGTGTTTGAACACAGCGCAGCAACAGCTGGCTGATCAAATCACAGACACGGAACAACAATACCCGGACTCAGTTATTATTATTCTTGGGATTTAAACAAAGCAAATCTCACATGTGAGCTGCCCAAATACAAACAGCACATCACATGCCCAACCAGAGACAGGAACATACTGGATCATTGTTACACAACAATAAAGGATGCAAATCGCTCTGTCCCTAGAGCAGCTTTGGGACTCTCTGATCACTGTCTGGTTCATCCTCTTCCAACCTACTGGCGGAAATTCAAATCAACCAAGCCAGTAGTATGGACTGTAAAGAGATGGACCAATGAAGCAGAGCGGGAACTACAAGCCTGCTTTGACTGCACTGATTGGAGTGTTTTTGAGGCTGCACCCGCAGACCTGGACGAGCTCACAGATACGGTTATACCATATATCAGTTTCTGTGAGGATATGTGCATTCCTACTAGGACTTATTTAAAGTTCAACAACGACAAACCGTGGTTTACAGCAGAGCTCAGGCAGCTTCGTCAAGCCAAAGAGGATGCTTACAGGGGTGGGGATAAAGTCTTGTACAATCAGGCCAGGATCACACTGAACAGGGAAATCAGAGTGGCTAAAAGAAGATACTCTGAGAAGCTGAATAACAAGTTTTCAGCTAAGGACCCTGCATCAGTGTGGAGTGGCATGAAACGACTCACAAATTAAAGGACTCCTACCCCCAACCCTGTAGGGAACAAACAACTGGCTGACGACCTGAATGTGTTCTTCTGCAGATTTGAAAGGCCCAATCTCACACCCCACACCCGCTCTGACCTTCACTTCACACAAACACCAACACCTCCTGCAACCCCCCTCCTCCCCCTCCTGCTACTCAACCTGCATTTAAGATCTGTGAAGTTGATGTGAGCCGCGTCTTTCGGAAACAAAAGATGAGGAAGTCTTCAGGCCCAGATGGCGTCTCGCCAGCATGTCTTCGATCCTGTGCTAACCAGCTGGCCCCCATCTTCACACAGATCTTCAATACATCACTAGAGCAGTGTGAAGTCCCATGCTGCTTCAAATGCTCAATCATTATTCCTGTCCCAAAGAAACCAAAACTCACAGGACTTAATGACTACAGACCTGTCGCCCTGATGTCTGTGGTCATGAAATCATTTGAGAAACTGCTGTTGGCCCACCTGAAGAACATCACTGGACCCTTTCTAGATCCCCTTCAATTTGCTTATCGAGCAAACAGATCTGTGGATGATGCAGTAAACATAGGATTGCATCATATCCTGCAACATCTGGACAGACCAAGGACATATGCAAGGATCCTTTTTGTGGACTTTAGTTCAGCTTTCAACACCACAATACCAGCTATACTCCAGAATAAATTACATCAACTCTCTGTTCCCATGTCTATCTGTCAGTGGATTACCAGCTTTCTGACGGACAGGCAGCAGCTTGTGAGACAGGGGAAACTCACTTCTAGCACCTGTACAATCAGCACTGGTGCCCCCCAGGAATGTGTGCTCTCCCCACTACTCTTCTCCCTCTACACCAATGACTGCATCGCCAAGGACCCCTAAGTCAAGCTCCTGAAGTTTGCAGACGACACCACTGTCATCGGCAACATCCGAGATGACGATGAGTCTGCATACAGAAGGGAGGTTGAACAGCTGGCTGTCTGGTGCAGTCAAAACAACCTTGAGCTGAACACGCTCAAAACGGTGGAGATCATTGAGGACTTTAGGAGAAACACCCCAACACTGACCCCCCTCACCATTCTAAACAGCACTGTGGCAGCAGTGGAGTCATTCAGGTTCCTGGGCACTACCATCTCACAGGACCTGAAGTGGGAGACCCACATTGAAAAAGGCCCAGCAGAGGTTGTACTTACTTTGCCAGTTGAGGAAGTTCAACCTGCCACGGGTGCTGCTGATACAGTTTTACTCAGCAGTCATTGAGTCTGTCCTCTGCACTTCAATAACTGTCTGGTTTGGTTCAGCTACGAAATCAGACATCAGAAGACTACAAAGGACAGTTTGGACTGCTGAGAGGATTATTGGTTGCCCCCCCTTCAAGAACTATACACTTCCAGAGTGAGCAAAAAGGCTGGAAAAATCACTCTGGATCCCACTCACCCTGCCCAGTACCTTTTTGAACTGTTGCCTTCTGGCCGACGCTTCAGAGATCTGAGCACCAGAACCGTCAGGCACAGGAACAGTTTTTTCCCTCAGGCTATCCATCTCATGAACAGTTAAATTGCCCCATTGAGCAATAACTATGTGCAATACACAGTTTAGTCTTTCTTATATTTATCCAACACATCCAACCTCTTCTGCCATTTCATTCCTCTGGATAAAAAAACAAGAAAAAACAAAACAAACAAAAAAAAAACATTTGCACTGTACATAACATATTGTATTAGATTTGCACTACCCATGTGTATGTGTGTGTGCATGTATGTGTGTGTCTGTATGTATGTGTTATTTTTTTATTATTATCTATGTCTTGCTGCTGTTTTTGTATTGTTTTTGTATTGTTGTACACTGGAAGCTCCTGTCACCAAGACAAATTCCGTGTATGTGTAAGCATTCTTGGCAATAAAGCTGATTCTGATTCTCTTCTTCTGTATGAAGTGGTGAAAAATACCAATCATTTCCCAAAACTTTTAAGCATTCAAATGTACATTAAAAAATGATCTGTTAATCATTATGTAACATTTGTTAAAATTGTTTATAGTTGTTAAAAAAGTGCAAAGCTATATATGAATAAAAGCTTAATAACATTTGTAAGTATTTGAATTTACATCAACTAATAATTTGTAAAGCATTATGTTATGTTAGTTAAATTCAATAGTTAACATTAACAAGTGCATTATCTAATATTTCAAACTATTTGAATAAACATTAACTAATTATCTGTTAAGCATTACATAATGTTTTTTGATGATTTATTAATGAAAGTTATTAAGTGTTACCCATTAACTTTTGTTATCTTTTTGTTATCTTTTATCTCTAGCTCTTAGATTCACACTCTTTTTAGGGCCCAAGCACTGAAAGTGCGGAGGCCCTATTGTTCTTAAGGATTATACATTTTTTTTCAAGGTTTCGGGGGCTTTTGGGGCACTTAATGTAGCAAATTACATCAAATAACTAATTTAGATCTTTGCACGCATTCTCCCACCATTATATGTAGCGAATTTGGTAGTATAAATGTACACGGGATGGGTTAAAGTGCCCGCATACCTCCATTATATGCAGGGAATCAGTATGTGTGAGCTAGGAATTAAATTAAACTGTCCTTATTCTACATTATTATGTAAGGGAATTTATAATGGAATTGGTCGCGTTTGACAACCATTATAAATTAGATAAATGACAAATAGCTAGATTATTTGTCTGAATAAAATTCTCCACCATTAAATTCGTAATACAACATCTCGTTGTATCCGCTCATAATTTCTATTGTAAGGAATTAGCTTTAATAAGGTAATTATGATTAATTCACTTATTGGAGTAATATTATTCTCATGGCTTATTGAAAATAATATTACACATATTTAGGTACAGCTTTGAAGCGAAATCTTTTAAAAACAGGGATGAGATTATTTATCAAAACATACCACAGTCAAATTATCTTTAAAAAGGGAATATGAATAATTAATCATAACTCGTTATAATCAATTATAAATATTTGGATCAGCTAATAGAATTAACTCGATGTAGCTGAATTAACATTACAATCAATTAATCTGTTCATCCAGCGAACACTCAGTATTGATCATCTATCACAGCATATACTAAACCTTTGTTTAGTTAGTTAATTGTACGTTACTTGCAATGCCTTAGCTGATGAGAGAGAGAACCCGGATGCAGTCTCAGGAGAAAGTCTTGATGGTTCCTTGAGTTGATGGTGTTGAAGTTGCAATCAATTTCTTCCATGTTGAATGAAGAAATGATGATGCACTTGCGGTGTTAGTTTGACTCCGTTATGGTCGAGGAAGTTACACATGGCTTGATGTGTTAAGGCCTGTCGGCCCACGACCTCACGGTCGGACCGGGTGTTTCCGGTCCCACACGAGCAGCAACCATGAGCAGAAGGGAGAAAGAGAAGAGGGGAGAGAGAGAGAGGGAGGTCACTCCGACAGTGCCCTTTAACTCCTGAGGGAGGCCACTCCTCTCGAGTTTGGCTTGACCAATGAGAAAGGTGCAATCTTCCAGCAGGAAAAGTTCCTTTGTTTGGAATCTGACTCATTTGCATGATTGGAGTAAGCTAGCAGTTTGTGTCCCTTTATGCTCTGATTAATATAACAAGCATACAATGCATGCTATAAGGGGGGTGCTATACTCCAATGTTTAGGGCATCACACAAGGATTAATGTGATAGGAAGCATGATACCAATAATTTTACATTATCTAGTGGTTCTGTCATAAAGCATGCACAAAATGGTATACAGTACAAAATACACTATACAAGACAGTAATAATCATACACATAATGTCTTGAGGATATACATGTTCATCTATAGAACAGTTTGTCTGTAAATTAATGAAGAAATATCTGTTTTATGGGCTTTATGTGTCTTTCCTATGGGGTAATGGAGTGAGTTACTTCTTCCTACATTCCTTTGCTTTGCATGTGGCTACCATCCTCCACCTGGAATGTCTCTGAGGTCCACTAGTTGCTGGACTAGTGTCAGCAAAGGGGGAGTAAAAGCTCATGATTAGTGGGAGAGCCGACATCTCGGAGTCTGCTTGGGCCTTCTTGGACCTTTGCTTTTTATGGTCTTGAGATGTCTGTTGGATTATTTGTTAAATAATGAATAACTGTGTGTCTGATTTGTCCAGATGCTACATTAACATGCTCAAAAACTCATTACATTTTGCACATGCCTCAGAGTCGTCAGCCATTAGGGCGTGGCAAAAGTTCATACATGTGCATGTACAGGGGGCTCTGTAGGGCCACCTAGAAGATGGGCATGTTCGAGGGGCTCTGTAGCACATCCCTTTTGAGCTACAGTCCCGAACTTTATATATATATATATATATAGATCTCATCAAGCTGGACAACTTTCACACTGACAGTCATATAATCCATCCAACAGGAAGTCAGCCATTTTGGATTGTTTGAAAAATGCATACCCTGGAATTTGCAATACTCCTCCTAGGGGATTCATGTTACAGGTACCAAATGTGGGTGACATCATGCACATTGACGATGCTAAATTGCAAACGGATTTGATATATCAAATGGTGTTGCCATGGCGATTTGAAATTAATGTCAACAAAGGCAAACAGGAAGTGTTTCATATCTTCTGCGTGCATTGTGTGATTTACATCAAAATTGAGCCGTATATTTGGCCTTGCGGGCTGATCACATTGATGAGGCTATTGTGGGTCAAGGTCATAGCAGCACCAACTGGCGGAAGGAAGTGTGGCACTTTTAACCGGCATTGAAATATTCCTCTTATGTTTACCTGAATTGCTTACATTTTTTTTATAAAGTCAAGACAGTGCAGATTTAAAATTCTGAAGAGATTCTTAATATCTTAAATAGTGTTGCCATGGCAACGCATTAAACGTCATTATTCCTTTTTTTGTATATTCACATGTTTTTGAAGTACTTGGCATGCTTGAAATTTCATAATATTTTGCACACACATCAGAGTTGTCAGCCATTAGGCCTGGGAAAAAGTTAACACATGGGCGTGGCTGGGGAGCTCTGTAGCGCCACCTTTTGACAAAAGTGGTGGGGTCAGTTTCTTCTACGGTCACCAAACTTGCTACATATAGTGTTCTCATGTTCTCATGCCGGATAACTTTCAAAATTACAGTCATTAGCTCCGCCCAACAGGAAGTTAGCCATTTTGGATTTAATGTGCATTTTTGGAAAATTGCAGTCCCTCAACTTTTGAATATTCCTCCTAGGAGATTCATGTGACTGTCACAAAATTTTGGCAACCTTATGCCAAGAAATTGAAGATGCTAAATTGCGAACAGATTTTTAATATATCGAACAGTGTTGCCATGGTGAGGCAATAAATTAATGGAAAAAGTGGGAAACAGGAAGTGTCCTATATTTTCTGCATGCATTGTGTGATTTAAATTATATTGGTGCTATTTGTTCATGGGGGCTGATCGCATGGATGTGGCTATTGTGGGTCAGGTTCTTAGTGCCACCAACTGACAACAGGAAGTGTGACACTTTGTGTGACTTTGAAATAGTCCTCTTATATTTACCCTCTCAAATGCATGCACCCACCATGCTTTGTTGACCTCTAGAGCCACCAGGTGGTGATGGTGCCATAGTGCTTGGGCCTGTCTGAAGACTAAAATTTGCATGCTGCAGTATTATTACTCATTAGTTTTATTAATCACTGTTAATTGTCATCAGTATTCATAATCATTTAGTAGCAGTATTGATCATTATGTCTTTTTGTTAAGTTGTGTATGTCAAGGCATGTCTAAAGCCTGTTGTAAGACTCAAGGTTGCATATGTAAGCTTTATATGGGTTGGATATGTGCTTTTACATCATGTGTGTCTTGTATGCTCTTACTGCCATGTGAAGATTTATATAGGTTGTATGTGAAAGCTTTCCTTATATGAGTTGAAGTTTGTATGTGTGACGTGTTTTACATTATAAGGGGAAGGGAAGTTATTTTAAACTGATAGGGTATGCTTAAATACATACTGCAAATGTATTTCTTCAGAGAAAGACTGTTTTTTTAGAGAGACTGCTCTTCAAGAAAAAAACAGAGAGCCCGAGCAAATGAAGACCATCGCAAAACACCATTATAATTGACATTTTCTTTCTCTTCTATGTCTGATAACTAAAGATTTAATAAATTTGTTGTTTCTTGGCTCTGTGAGTCACAATGGGGGAAACAAAAGACATACATTTAAAGTCTTCAATCTGTCTCAGAACAATCAGGTAAGACTTTGTTTTGATAATTTTTAATAACTCTGCCTGATAATAGTCAATGATGAGACATATTGTCTAAGAACTGCTGTAAAGACCTGTGTTATCAAATACCAATTGGTTTTGCCAAGATTTAGTAATTGTCAGACATAGCTAAATTTAAGTTCCTAAATTTAAGATTAATTTTAGTGTGATTTGGCTATTTAGGTTGATTTGGCTAAGTTAGGTTTATCTGGTTGGTTGAGTTGATCTGAACAGTGAAGCTCCAAATTTTAACTTAAATGGGAAATTGACCTTGGACAAGAGGAAATTGACCTCGGGAAAGAGGCGATTTAAAGCTATAAGACAAGGTTAAATAGGTCAGGAGTCATGACCGGGAGGCCAAAAAGGGCTAGCAATTCAGTTTGTTTGTAGTTTTACTGTTAAGAGGAACAAGAGGGAAGAAGAAAGAATAAAAGAAAGAGAGAGACAAAGAAAAATGGTTAAAAGTATTCAGAAAAGGTACAAAATTAATGAACGTTTGTTTCGTTAAGTTATCCAAACAGGAAAGAGAGCTGTAAGGGAGGGAGAAGCCTCCTGAGAGTTCCCCCACTCACTCTAAGACTTGCTAGGTAAGAGAGGACACAAACACACATTGACTGGACACACATTCCTTTATATACATTTGGCTCTTACACTCAGATCAATCACACACATGTCCTTTCCTCTCTTTTAGGATTTTTATTAAGATAGATTTAGACATTTAGATCACAAATACATAAACAGATACATACACATATATCCCAGCTGCACAATGGCTGAGAGTAACTGTCAAACTGTCACAAAATGGTTTCTTGAAAAGAACAAGAAAAAGCAGGCTGAGTTGTTGAAGAAAGGCCTGAAAATTGATGCGTCTATTGATGAACAGTTTGATTGGTTAGTGTAGAGCGAGGGATAAAGGCGGCCGGGGATGACAGTTCGAGAGAGAGAGAGAATTACAGGCAGCTGTACTGTGTGTTTATGGTTGTGTTTTTGTTTAAATTGTTCATTAAATTATTATTATTTAAGTTGTCAAGCCGGTTCTTGCCTCCTCCTTTCCACTAAACCCCCTTACAGTTAGAAAGCCAAAATGACTCTGTCAAGTTACAAGCATGTCCAATACTGACAGGTCATTGGATTTTGAAACAAGGAGGAATTTGATGCCACATTGATGGTTGTCCCATTCCACTTGCTGATGCAATGAGGCCTCAAATTGAAGCATATCATAAATTGAACAAAATTATGTCCATCAAAAGTTCAGAAGAAGAAAAGACAAACAGCAGTGGTTCATTTGATCCAGATTGGACAGATATAATAGCAGAGGCTGAACAAAAATATCCGCAAGCACCTGTTGACTCAGACTTTATCGCCACCTCCTTACAAACCAATATATCCACCACTGCCTGTAATAAGTGAAAATAGCTCCCCTCTTACACAGCCTCGGGTGATAGGTCTGAATGGAGCTACAATTGGTAAAATTTATGTTGCCTCTTCCCAAGCAGCTCCAATAATCACCAAATCGAAATCCCTCCAGCCAAACAGAGAAATGCTGATGTATACACCAGATTGTACTCATGATTCAGACTGGAGTGACGAGATTGATGAATTAGTCACAATAGACAAAGTAGATCCTGATTCTTCTTCACCTCCAGTCAGAGGAGGAGAATCCCATTTCGAGATGACAACAACTGAAGAAAGGCCATTTACACCAGGAGAACGTCAAGCCATTCTCAATGGGCAGGTTGCCTAGAGATGGCTATAAGATCAGATAAAGGAGGAGGAAACAAGCCAAACTGAAAAGGGAATTGCAGCTGTTCTATCTAATATGGATACAGATAGAAGACAACTGTGGAAACCGTGGTCACTACTGAAGGGATTGCTGGGCTAAAAGAGGAGTAGAAGGTAATGGCCCATCATTTAAACAGGTTGCTGTCAAAAATGTTGATCAGCCCTCTCAAGGGAGACTGCGGCACAAATTTGCAGCTCATTGAGGGGATCATACGTCCACAATAGGAATTAGCAGCCCCCTGTATGAGGAAGACAAGAGACAATCGCCTTTTTATTTCCGCATTAATAGGGGGCCATCAGTGTGAATGTTTGGTAGACACTGATGCTGCCATTTCAATAACCGACCTGGACCTACCCACAACAAATGTAACCATAGATGTTGAAGGAGATGGAGGAGGCATCACAACATTTCGTAAAAGCATACCCCAGTACCCTTGCAAATATATGAAGATGAAGTTTTATGGACATATTTTTGGGTAAGGCCAAATTCACAAGGAAGCCTCATTGGCATGGATACCCTCCTATTGTTGAACATGATCATTTTCATTGACAGCCGCCAAATCGCCACAACAGCAGGTCTAATACCACCTGAAGATCATACATGCACTATATAAGTTCTGTTTGTGCTGCCAAACCAATCTCCAGAGACTGGGGAAAAGAAGGTGTATGGGGTCAATTGGCCATTGTGGCCAATCCCACCACCATTCTGAATGACATTCCTGGAAATGCAAAAATATTCACTGTGCTGGATGTGTTGTCAGTACCAGTGTCAATACCAGTTGATAAAAGATCCCAGGAAAAACTGGCCTTCACTGTGAGGGCGAAAAAGTATGTCTGGAACCGGCTCCCACAAGGTCTCAACCTCTCTCCCATTGTTTTTCATTGTACTTTGGATCAATTCTTAACTTCACAAAAAGCTGACATCAAGCATACAGGAAGTGTTTGCCTCCAATATGTTGATGATCTGTTGATTGCAATCCCAGATGAAAATAGCCACATAGCTGGACTGAAAATTGTTCTACAAGCTCTTCGAGAAGGGGGATTTAAAGTCAACCCTGACAAAGCACAACTGGCCAAAGATAAAGTCATCTATCTAGGCCAAGAGATATCTATCAAAGGGCGGAGGATGACAACATAGTGTGTAGAGGCATTGCAGAAACTTCCAAAACCTCTAATGGTCACAGGAATGCAAAAGGTGATGGGACTTTTCAACTACTGTTGTCAGTATGTTACCTGATTTTGCCAGCATCACCAGTCCTCTCATTGACTTGTACAAAGGAGAAAAACCTGGAGTGGAAAAGATAGACTAGACACCAGAGGCAGACGAAGCGTTCACTACCATGAAGCAAAAATTGATTGCTGCCCCAGCCCTGGGACTTCTTGATGGTTGACTACCATTTCACTTATGGACCCGGGTGGAAGATGCAACCAATTAAGCAGTGCTGTGTCAAAAGCCAAGTGATCGATACAAACCAGTTGGTTACTTTTCCACAAAGAGTCCAGCTACTATGATGGGCCAAACTCTGGATGGTGCGACGTGGGCAGTTGGTGCTGTGGAAGACCTGGTAAGTGTGCAAACTGTCATACTACATACTCCACACAATGTAATGACCTTGTTGAACAACACAAACATCAAAACTATTACTGATGCAAGGAGAGCAATGGGAGGCAACTCTGCTGACTAAGGATTTGAGAGTGGAAATCAATAGCGACACATCACTAAACCCTGCAACAATGATGCTGGAGCCACGTGAGGGAATGTCGCAAGAGTGTGCAAAGCGAGTGGAAGAGGAAAGTCTTGGTCCAGTTAGTCCAATTCCTCTTGAAGGTCCAGATAAAGAGTTCTGGGTAGATGGATCCAGCTACTACACTGAAGGGAAGCGACATACTGGATTGGCAATTGTATAGGCTAATGGAACAGTTATGAAGAAAGGAGCACTTTCTGGACAATACTCAGCACAAGTAGCTGAGCTCATAGCACTTGCTGAGGCTCTTGAAGCATCATAAGGATGTCGAGTCAACATATATACAGGTGCATCTCAATAAATTAGAATGTCGTGGAAAAGTTCATTTATTTCAGTAATTCAACTCAAATTGTGAAACTCATGTATTAAATAAATTCAATGCACACAGACTGAAGTAGTTTAAGTCTTTGGTTCTTTTAATTGTGATGATTTTGGCTCACATTTAACAAAAACCCACCAATTCACTATCTCAAAAAATTAGAATAGTTTGACATGCCAATCAGCTAATCAACTCAAAACACCTGCAAAGGTTTCCTGAGCCTTCAAAATGGTCTCTCAGTTTGGTTCACTAGGCTACACAATCATGGGGAAGACTGCTGATCTGACAGTTGTCCAGAAGACAATCATTAACACCCTTCACAAGGAGGGTAAGCCACAAACATTCATTGCCAACGAAGCTGGCTGTTCACAGAGTGCTGTATCCAAGCATGTTAACAGAAAGTTGAGTGGAAGGAAAAAGTGTGGAAGAAAAAGATGCACAACCAACCGAGAGAACCGCAGCCTTATGAGGATTGTCAAGCAAAATCGATTCAAGAATTTGGGTGAACTTCACAAGAAATGGACTGAGGCTGGGGTCAAGGCATCAAGAGCCACCACACACAGACATGTCAAGGAATTTGGCTACAGTTGTTGTATTCCTCTTGTTAAGCCACTCCTGAACCACAGACAACGTCAGAGGCATCTTACCTGGGCTAAGGAGAAGAAGAACTGGACTGTTGGCCAGTGGTCCAAAGTCCTCTTTTCAGATGAGAGCAAGTTTTGTATTTCATTTGGAAACCAAGGTCCTAGAGTCTGGAGGAAGGGTGGAGAAGCTCATAGCCCAAGTTGCTTGAAGTCCAGTGTTAAGTTTCCACAGTCTGTGATGATTTGGGGTGCAATGTCATCTGCTGGTGTTGGTCCATTGTGTTTTTTGAAAACCAAAGTCACTGCACCCGTTTACCAAGAAATTTTGGAGCACTTCATGCTTCCTTCTGCTGACCAGCTTTTTAAAGATGCTGATTTCATTTTCCAGCAGGATTTGGCACCTGCCCACACTGCCAAAAGCACCAAAAGTTGGTTAAATGACCATGGTGTTGGTGTGCTTGACTGGCCAGCAAACTCACCAGACCTGAACCCCATAGAGAATCTATGGGGTATTGTCAAGAGGAAAATGAGAAGCAAGAGACCAAAAAATGCAGATGAGCTGAAGGCCACTGTCAAAGAAACCTGGGCTTCCGTACCACCTCAGCAGTGCCACAAATTGATCACCTCCATGCCATGCCGAATTGAGGCAGTAATTAAAGCAAAAGGAGCCCCTACCAAGTATTGAGTACATATACAGTAAATGAACATACTTTCCAGAAGGCCAACAATTCACTAAAAATGTTTTTTTTATTGGTCTTATGATGTATTCTAAATTTTTGAGATAGTGAATTGGTGGATTTTTGTTAAATGTGAGCCAAAATCATCACAATTAAAAGAACCAAAGACTTAAACTACTTCAGTCTGTGTGCATTGAATTTATTTAATACACGAGTTTCATAATTTGAGTTGAATTACTGAAATAAATGAACTTTTCCATGACATTCTAATTTATTGAGATGCACCTGTATATATATATATACACTATATTGCCAAAAGTATTCACTCACCCATCCAAATAATTGAATTCAGGTGTTCCAATCACTTCCATGGCCACAGGTGTATAAAATGAAGCACCTAGGCATGCAGACTGCTTCTACAAACATTTGTGAAAGAATGGGCCGCTCTCAGGAGCTCAGTGAATTCCAGCGTGGTACTGTGATAGGATGCCACCTGTGCAACAAGTCCAGTCGTGAAATTTCCTCGCTACTAAATATTCCACAGTCAACTGTCAGTGGTATTATAACAAAGTGGAAGCGATTGGGAATGACAGCAACTCAGCCACGAAGTGGTAGGCCACGTAAAATGACAGAGCGGGGTCAGCGGATGCTGAGGCGCATAGTGCGCAGAGGTCGCCAACTTTCTGCAGAGTCAATCACTACAGACCTCCAAAGTTCATGTGGCCTTCAGATTGGCTCAAGAACAGTGCGTAGAGAGCTTCATGGAATGGGTTTCCATGGCCGAGCAGCTGCATCCAAGCCATACATCACCAAGTGCAATGCAAAGCGTCAGATGCAATGGTGTAAAGCACGCCGCCACTGGACTCTAGAGCAGTGGAGACGCGTTCTCTTGAGTGACGAATCACGCTTCTCCATCTGGCAATCTGATGGACGAGTCTGGGTTTGGCGGTTGCCAGGAGAACGGTACTTGTCTGACTGCATTGTGCCAACTGTGAAGTTTGGTGGAGGGGGGATTATGGTGTGGGGTTGTTTTTCAGGAGCTGGGCTTGGCCCCTTAGTTCCAGTGAAAGGAACTCTGAATGCTTCAGCATACCAAGAGATTTTGGACAATTCCATGCTCCCAACTTTGTGGGAACAGTTTGGGGATGGCCCCTTCCTGTTCCAACATGACTGCGCACCAGTGCACAAAGCAAGGTCCATAAAGACATGGATGAGCGAGTTTGGTGTGGAAGAACTTGACTGGCCTGCACAGAGTCCTGACCTCAACCCGATAGAGCACCTTTGGGATGAATTAGAGCGAAGACTGCGAGCCAGGCCTTCTCGTCCAACATCAGTGTCTGACCTCACAAATGCGCTTCTGGAAGAATGGTCAAAAATTCCCATAAACACACTCCTAAACCTTGTGGAAAGCCTTCCCAGAAGAGTTGAAGCTGTTATAGCTGCAAAGGGTGGGCCGATGTCATATTAAACCCTATGGATTAACAATGGGATGTCACTTAAGTTCATATGCGTCTAAAGGCAGATGAGCGAATACTTTTGGCAATATAGTGTATATATATATATATATATATATATATATATATATATATATACAGTACTGTGCAAAATTCTTAGGCACATAAGATGTTTCACAAAAGCATTTGTCTTAAGATGGTTATTTATATCTTTAGCTTTAGTGTGTCAATAGGAAATATAAATTTTAGACTCCCAAACATTACTTTTGCAAATAGAAAAGATTAGAATAGAAGAACAGGGAGCCCTGCAACAGATGTCATGGCCCCCACAAAGCCCCCCACTGAACATCGTGTATGTCTGAGATTACATATAGAGACAGAAGCAATTGAGGCAGCCAAAATAGATAGAAGAACTGTGGCGAATTCTCCAAGAAGCTTGAAACATCCTATCTGCCAACAACCAAGAAAAACTGTATCCAGGTGTACCTAGGAGAATTGGCGCTGTTTTAAATGCAAAGGTGGTCACACTGAATATTGATTTAGCTTTTATTATGTTCACTGGACTTTGTATGACATTACGTGATAAATGAAAACTATTTAATTCATTATTTTTGAAGACATCCTCACTATGAACATTTTTCACAAGTGCCTAAAACTGTTGCACAGTACTGTGTGTGTGTGTGTGTGTATATATATATATATATATATATATATATATATATATATATATATATATATATGTGGTGAGCCGAGCGGCGTCTGAGCAGAGCGAGGCCGGGAAGATGAGTGGCAAATTACTTTCACCTGTGCGCCACACTGGCCTTGCGTTCCGGCGAGGGGTGGCGGGAGTATTTGAGGACAGGAGACAGGGGCAGGGGAGAGGGAGAGATGTATGAAGCTTGTCTGCGTGTCTGAATGCCTTTCTGATTTGACGCAGCTGGCTGAAAAGCAGTGCGTGTTTTTGTTTCTTTGGATGCTGAAAAGTGTTATTAAATGTCTATGTGTTTGTCAAGCCAGTCCCAGCTTCCTCCTTTACCTTCCTTTATCTGTAACATTGGTGCCAAAACCCGGGAAGATGGAAGGATGCCCCGTCCAAGGAGTCCTTGCTGCTGACTGGGGGGTCACGACACAGAGGGAGGGTTCGTTCTGGTGGCGCTGGAGCCCCACATCAACCGGCAACCAGAAGGAATGGCTAAAGGGGTCCAGTGCAGTCACTCGGCATTGCGGACGGAAGGACAGTGGGCCGAGGACCACTCGATGGCGTATCTGGGACCGGCAAGCTCCTTTCTCTCTCTCCTCTTTACTTTCTCTCTCCCTTTTGTTATTCCAACTCCCTCTTCCCTTTCTCATCTCTTTCGCCCTGTTCCCCCACCCCAGGCATGCACAGGTCGGATCCGGAGACCGGTGTAACCTGTTGATGCTTCCTCTCTAGAAATGGGGGGGAGTAGGTCACAGGCCAGAGAAATCCCCAACCTGAGTTCGGCGATGGGGGTATGTGGTGAGCAGGGCGGAGCCGAGCAGCGTCTGGGCAGAGCGAGGCCGGGAAGATAACTGGCAAATGACTTACACCTGTGCGCCACACCGGCCTCATGTTCCAGCGAGGGGTGGCGGGAGTATTTGAGGAGAGGAGACAGCGGCAGAGGACAGAGAGAGATGTACGAATCTTGTCCACGTGTCTGAATGTCTTTATGATTTGTCGCAGCTGGTTGAAAAGCAGTGCGTGTTTTTGTGTTCCTTTACCTTCGTAAGTGTTACATTTTATACATTATATATATATATATCCTGAGCATATCATGTAAATGTAATAACCTAATAATTCTATGAAAGAATAATTTGTTTGACAATATATTTTTTCATATATAGAAAAAAGAAATATTGAAGTTATAGGCACCAATAATTTTATTAAAATTTTAATTCAATTATTTGAATAAACATTAACATTTTAAACCATCAAAACATTATTTTTAAAATATTCACATTTCATAAATGCATGTAATCTGTAATCTACCCAAGACTAGTTATTCATGTGAGCACATATGATATGGATGCCCTCCTAATGATACAAATTTCAAGCTACATGCTAATGTTTTCAACTGCGACAGACCAGTCTTTGTCTACATTTGAGCAACTTTTTGAGTGTTTCCAACAAATGTTTGTTTGTATCTTTTTTTAAAAAATTTTTTTATCTTAACATTTAGTGCATGACATTATACAGCTTTGAAAAAAGGTTAATGATTGCTTGATTGGACAATGATCTTAAAATGTAAAACATCGCTGTCTGTCTAAGATTTTTACAACATAAATGGAACAGTTCATCTGGAGGCTTTTAAAAGGCATATATTCTTTTGGTGAATATCAGTTTAAGTTTAAACCATAAACAAGAGGGTTTATGAATGGCAGTACAATAAGAAACTCGAGTGAAAGAAATACAGTTAAGCCTAAAGGAAGCTCCCCATTCACAAATCAACTCAATGTGAGCTCACAAAAAATGGCAATTGAGAAATTTAAAAGGATCACTATGTGTGGAACACACGTTTGATATGCTTTGCTCTTGAACTCTCGTGAGCTTTTTTGACAAATGATAAGAATTTTAACATATGAATATATGATGAAACTCAAAGGGATAAAAACAGTTGTGACTGTAACAATTAGGCCATAAATATTATTAACAGTGTTGATCACACAAGACGTGATCTTGACAATTTCATAGATGTGGCAATATACCTTCAGCAATTTGTTACCACATATTGTCAGTCTGGCAGTTAAAAAATCTGCAATACCAATAGAAATAATTGGAAACATCCAGATTAAAATGATCAAAACTGTTAGAAATGTGGGAGTTAAAATGTTGTGGTATTGCAAAGGTTTACTAATTGCAACAAATCTATCATATGCCATTAGCATTAATATTGTCAGCTCATATGACATATGTGTAAATGACAAAAGCCTGTAAGAAACATGCTTCATGGTAGATTGTGTGTGTATCAGACAGCAGATCTGCCAGTAACCTTGGGAAAAAAACAGCTGTACCATACACAGAGTTTATAGACAAACAGGAAATCAGAATGTACATCGGTTGGTGCAATGTCCTTTCCAGAAATACTGCAAGAATGATAAGGACATTAAAGCTAATAACAACTAAATAAAAAATAAATCCCAAACTAAAGAAAACATATCTCATGTATCCAAGATCTTTAAACAACATGAAGTAAACTTTTCCATTTTGCTTACACAAAGGATGCCTTCATTGACCTGAGGAAGGGAGTAAACAAAGTTTGTATTATTTTTTACACATCTTTAAAATAAACAATGGTAATTTTTAGCCACGGTGTCTTACACATATTATATTATGTGACATTAAAAGATACTGTGTGAATTATTCATTTAGTTTAATAATATACACAAAAGACATATAAGTAAATCACTTCAAATAAAATTTTTATAAACGACTTAATGCAACAAGAATAACACTTTACAAAAATTAAAAGTATTATTTTAAATACCTCCTGTAAAACACTTTGAAATTACCATCATTTCATGTGCAGGGAATTCGTCCTGTGTTATGTTTTAGAAGAACTGTGGGTCACCACATGCTACAATATTTATAGTTTTAAACATGTCTCAGGAGGTCTCTCTGGTGTGGCTTATTTTGACACCACCACCACTAGGGGGCTAAAATGGTCTGTTGTTTATCAGATTTACGTAACCCTTAGAGCAAGAACGCAAATATTTAGCATAAAGATTCCATGAAATCTGTTGGGGGATTGGTTTGACAATAGGCATTGGAGGGATGGTAGGCGTAGTCTGATAGCTTGTCTTTTCTAATAGAGAAGAAGCCTTGGACGAAGGGTAGGACTGCTCAGTGGGTGGGGGAGGTATTGAACCCTGGCTGCATAGCAAGAACGAAAAGCAGTGGAAAGCATATGGTGTCCAGCTGCGGACGGGTGGCAAGGTGACTTACAAGTTCTCTGACCCTTGGCATTTCTTGCAGCCTAATTTTAAATAGTTTTCTTTTGTTCTTCTTCAGTACAACATACGTACTCTCGAAGTGATTACTCTTTAAAGGGTTAGTTCACCCAAAAATGATTTCATCATTTAATCACCCTCATGCCATCTCCGATGTGTATGACTTTCTTTCTTCAACAGAACACAAAGATTTTTAGAAGAATATCTATAATCTGTAGGTCCATTCAATGCAAATGGATGGTGATTAGCACTTTAGAGATCCAAAAAGCACAGACAATCATAGTAAAAGTAATCCACATGACTCCAGTGGTTTAATTAATGTCTTCTAAAGCGATTCCATTGTGTTGGGTGAGAAAGATACATACAATTGTTTACTTCCGGTCTCTCTCTGATGCACGTTTATGAGGGGACTGGGTTCATGCTGCATGAACTTACACGATACAACCAGGGCTTGACATTAACACCCGCCCACCTTCCAAATGTGGGTTGAAATCGGCAGTGGCAGGTAACTCAGTTACTCTTATTAGCCACTTTGGCAGGTGGCTGCAGCAGAAGCAAATTTAATTGTATTCATCTCAATTTCAGTGCCTTATAAGCATTAAATATACTTCTCATATCTGACACCGTCAGGCGCAGGAAGGATGAGGAAGACTGATGTTTTTGGAGAACCCAATTGCTGGAGTACTTTAATAAATAAAAGAACAGTACAAAGTAAAACAATAACAAAATAAGCACAAATAACAAGTAACACTTAACTTGGCAAACACTGAAGAGGATAGGGTCAGATGATATCTTGAAACATGGAAGGGTGTATGCACAATCAAGACTTGACAAAGACTGAACTAACTGAAGGGCTTAAATACACAAGACACTGATGAAGGGAATGGGACACAAGTGTGTGAAATGAAGAGCGGGGCAAAGTAAAACACTGGAGAGGTGGTTATTGTGAGAGCGGGAGGAGGAGAGATTGGAGAGGGTGTGACAGAACCCAACCCCCCCCCCCCCCACAGGCAGCTCCAGAGGCTCAAACTCCTTGACATCATGGATGAGGTGCTGGATGGTCTGGATGGGACTGGTGGAACTCAGTGAGGAGGGCAGGATCAAGAATGTCGTCTCGTTAGACCCAGGACCACTCCTCGGGACTGTACCCCTCCCAGCAAATTAAATACTGGAGACGCCCTAGACGATGCAGTGAGTCCAGGAGGGTCTGGACAGTATATGCTGGACCATCCTCTAGGAGCAGCGGAGGAGGAACGTTTGCCTCACCAGTCCCTGGGGAGTCAGAAAGAGAGGGAGAGAATGGTTTGAGTAAGGAGACATAAAAGGTGGGGTTGTTCTTATATTGTGGTGGAAGTTGTAACCAGTTTTTGACAGGATTTACTTGGTGAAGAATAGGGAATGGGCCAGTGTAGCGGGTACTTAACTTTCGTGATGGGAAGTGAAGGCTGATATCCCGGGTCTCCTGGATGGTACTGAGGAGCCTCTGAATGTTGTTCTCTCACTCTCCCTGAACCAATGATCGATGGTATGGTGCATTCTATTTGGTCATTTGTCTGAGTATGGTAGCCGGAAGAGAGGCTGATGGAAACCGCCAAGAGGGAGATGGAGTGCCAGACCCTGGAGAGGAACTGGGGCCCTCGGTCTGACACAATGTCTTCTGGAATGCCAAAGTTGCGGAACAGATGATGGAAAAGGGCCTCTGCCATCTTCAGAGCCATGGGAAGTCTCATGGGAAGATGGCAGACATTGGAGAACCTATCTACTGCCACAAGATGCAGGTGTTGTGGTCAGATGGAGGATGATCTGTAACGATGTGCACGCCGATGTGAGACCAGGTCCATCATGGAACAGGGAGAGGATGGAGTTTTCTGAATGGGAGAGAACGGGGAACCTTAGAAGTTGCACACCGAGGGCAGGCCCTCACATACCGGGTGACATCATCTAGAAGAAGAATGAGCAGGGAAGTAGCTTTGGAGGTTTGCCATTGCGTTGTGACAGTACCGCCCCTACCCCAGTTGTAGAAGAATTCACCTCTGCGATGAAGGGCTTAGTCGGATCTTGATGCTTCAGGATAGGGGCGGTGGTGAAGGCGGACTTCAGGTAGTGGAGAGCGATAAATTTTGACAGGTGTCCAGGAGAGTGATTTGGGTTTATTTCTGAGGAGTGAAGTGAGAGAAGCAGCCACCTTGCTGAAGTCTTGAATGAATTGCCGATAGAAATTGGCAAACTGGAGGAAGCACTGGAGTTCCTTGATCGTGGTGGGTTGTAGCCAATTATGGATGTCCTCGACCTTCACCATGTCCATCTCTACCCCCTGTGGACTGGTCAGGTACCCATAGAAGGGGATAAAGTTCTGGTGAAATAGGCACTTTTCCCCTTTGAGATAGAGATGATGTTGTCAGAGGCACTGCAAGACCTGTTTGACATGGTCTACATGTTCATCAAGTGAGGTGGAGAAGATGAGGATATCATCTTTGTAAAGCATGATGAAACGATGGAGAAAGTCCCGCAGCACCTCATTCATGTAGGCCTTGACCAGACCATATGGCATGACTAAGTATTTGTAGAGTCCTGTGGTTGTGATGAAGGCTGTCTTCCATTCATCCCCTTCTTGGATCCTGATCAGGTTGTAAGCACTGCGAAGGTCAAGCTTGGTGTTGACAGTGGCCCAACAAAGGAGCTATAAAGCAGCAGGTGCTAGGGGAAAAGGATACCTGTCCTTCACAGTACCTTCATTATGAGCCCAATAATTGATGCAGGAATAGAAGCCACTGTTTTTATTGGACACAAAGAAAAAAAACGTAGGTAACATAGATGGACATATATAACCCTGCTAGAGTGCTTCCTCAATATACTCCTCCAGGGCCTTCTCTTCAGGGGGTGACAGAGGGTAGATGTGCCCACGGGGAAAAGGCGCACCAGGGAGGAGGTCGATAGCACAATCCCATTGGTGGTGAGGGAGCAACTGTGAAGCCTTCTGGGGGCTAAAAACATCAAGGAATGTTTGGTATTTGGAGGGAATATTGACCTTGATGTTGATGGAGGGACTCTATGGTAATGGCTTGACAGGGAAGGGAGCAGCTGTGTTGTTGACAGGAACCTCCCTAGGATTGGATTTACCCAGTTGCCCACAAAATGACCAGATTATGGAATCAGAGCCATGGCAACACCAAGATGGCATTGGCGGTGGCACTCTCCAGGAGGAGGAAGGAAATGGACTCTGAGTTATGGGGACCAACTTGAAGGGATGAGTGAGTTTCCACTCCCCTGCTCAGGGGTTTGTCATACACAGCTTGAATGGGCATAGGGACCGGACACAGCTTCACTGAGATTTGGAGGGAGAGGATGAGGTCACGGGTGATGAAATTCCCAGCGGAACCTGAATCAATGAGAGCATTAACAGTGAGGGAGGTAATTGGCATGTGAGAATGACTTGGTGGGAAAATGGTTGCTTGTGGACCATAGGACAGAGGATGGAACTCACTGTCAGTTAGGGAGGACAGACAGGGCAGGCCGGGAGCTTGTGATGGGAAGAGCCACAGTACAGACAAAGCAGTCCAGCGATCTGCCTCTGGCACTCAGTGGGAGACAATTGGGAGGATCCCACCTGCATAGGCTCCTCCAGAGAGGGTGGAGGATGATGGGCCATGTGAGGGTAGGAGAAAGTGGTGCTCTCGTTTTGGGTTCAGTGCCTAATTCGGTAGACCTGCAGCCATTCGTCCACACGGATGGTGAGTTGAATGGTCTCCTCCAGTCCAAAGGTGTTATCTATTCCTACCAGATGGAGTTGGATCTCCAGGCGGAGCCCAAGGTGAAAAGTAGTAAGGAGGGCTGGTTCATTCCACTCACTGGTGGCTGCGAGGATGCAAAAGTGGATGGCAGAATCCACCACAGAGGAGTTAACTTGATGCAGATGGGAGAGTTGTTTTCATGCCTGTTCCCCTCCAACTGTAGTGCCAAAGACTTCCTGGAAGTAGTCCGTGAAGGTTTGGGAGGAGTTAAGCACCTGTCCCTTCTGGTTCCACAGCACTGTGCCCCACTGAAGAGCTCTATCGGTGAGGTCAGAGATGATGTAAGTGGCTTTGGCTCATTCGGTGGAAACTGGAATGGCTGCATTTCGAATGCCAGATTACATTGGAGGAGGAATCCACTGCATTTGTCAGGGGCATCAGAATACTAGTATGGTGGCCTCGCCACAGGACATGAGTCGGAGGTGCTGGCCAGGGGGGAAGGAGTAGAGTTGAGAGGAGAAGGTGGTGAAGCTGCCGAGGATGAAGATGGAGGAGTTGGGGAGGAAGAAGATGGGGTAGACAGGTGACCAATGGCAGTGGTGAGTTGGCGCAGCATCTCGCCCTGCTGTTGCACTGTTTGAGTGAGTGTTGTCAGTGTGCCTTGCATTGCTGTCAACTCCGCTGAGTCCATTTCCTAAGGTCAAGTCTTCTGTCAGGCACAGGAAGGATGAGGAAGACTGATGTTTTTGAACCCAGTTGAGGGAGTATTTTAATAATAATAAAAAAAATAACAGTACAAAGTTCAACAATAACAATAACAAAATGAACACAAAGAACAAGTAACACTTAACTTGGCAAACACTGAAGAGGATGGGGTCAGATGATAGCAGGATATATGGAAGGGTGTATGCACAATAAAAGACTGAACTATCTAAAGGGCTTAAAAACACAAGACACTAATTAAAGGAATGGGGAGCAGGTGTGTGGAATGAAGAGCAGGGCAAACTACAACACTGGAGAGGTGGTTCTTGTAAGAGCGGGAGAGACTGGATAGGGTGTGACAGACACATGCATCTCCATGGGACAAATGAAGTGTGCTTTTTCAGACCACAGACCACTGTGCTCCAGAGACAAAGGAAGAGCTTGCCTGATTCAGTCTCATTTCACTCTATTGCGGCAGCCTGTGGATACTTCAAAATGTATGAACCATTTGAATTCTTCAGAGAACGTTCTAGTAAAAAGCTCTATATAGAGGAAGTGGAACCAGATGGAGTGAAGTCGTTCCTCTCATGGGCTGAGTATGCCTGTAACAAGGTTCGGGAAAGGAGGAAGTGGGAACCGGATTTACAATTAACAAGACTTTAATCAACACAAATGCTGAACTGAAACACAAAAACAGACGTAGACACGCACACACAGCGTCATGTGCGTCTCTCTCTCTCAGCCATTCTGTTGCCGGCACTTCCCTTATTTCTCTCCCACTGATTAGGCAACTCGGCGCCAGGCATGCATCCTCATGGCCCAGCCATGACCTCCTCCTTGTCATACTCCTCCACCACCTGATTCAGGCCGGGGCACCATCCGGACTGGCTTACTCCCCCCCCCATCTCTGGAGGGGAGATGCTGCCCTTCCGGCGTTCCTCATAAACATTGATTGCAAGATTTTTAATACATATCACCATCCATCACATCCAACATGTTCTGACTCAAGATGGCGCAGAGTATGGCCGCTGCGTTGCGAACTCCGACACAACATTGCAGTTTTTTTGTTTGTTTTGTTTACAATTCTTATGTTTTTTGTCTTGGATGTTGTCTATGATAGACAAGCACTTTTGGACATTGGTTCTGCAATTGCATACCGTAAACCGGACTTTAAATAACTCAATGCCGACCCACTGTTTACAAACATGCCAGCGGAGCCCTTTTTCTGGGCAGCCCGGCCGCGGAAACGCCGAAGGAAAAGGGGAAGGTGAGCTGGTGTTCTCATCAGAGTAAGACGTCACGCAAATCGACCCCCGCTACCCAGTATTCTACTGGCAAATGTTCAGTCTCTGGACAACAAGCTCTGCGAGCTGAAAGCGCGGATCTCTTTCCAACGAGAGGTGAGGGACTGTTGCATTATCTGCCTTATGGAAACTTGGATGTCTGCTGCGATTCCAGACTCAGCCATCAAACCCGCGGGGTTCTCCGTGCACCGAGCGGACAGAGCGAAAGACCTCTCAGGTAAAAGCAGAGGTGGTGGTGTATGTTTTATGATCAACAAATAATGGTGTGATCAGAAGAACGTACATTCTATCAAGTCTTTCTGCTCTCCTGATCTGGAATTTCTCATGTTTCTGTGTCGACCATTCTGGCTACCGAGGGAATTCACAGCAGTCATTATCACTGCTGTGTACATCCCGCCACAAGCCGACACAGACCGGGCACTCAAGGAACTGTATGGGAGTATAAGTGAGCAGGAGACCGTGCACCCTTCAAATCAATTGCACCAAAATACCACCAACACATCGGTTTCAACACACGAAGGGACCGGGTTTTGGACCATTGCTACTCTCCCTTCCGGGATGGCTACAAATCCCTCCCCCGCCCACCATTTGGCAAATTGAACCACTCTTCCATTCTGCTTCTGCCCACTTACAGGCAGAAACTGAAACAGGAAGCACCCACCCTCAGAATGATCCAGTGCTGGTCGAACCAATCAGATTCCACGCTACAAGACTGTTTTGATCACGCGGACTGGGGGATGTTCCGGTCTGCCTCTGATGACGACATTGAGATTTACGCTGATAGCGTAACGTGTTTCATCAGAAAGTGCGTAGAGGATGTTGTTCCGACCAAAACAATACGGATCTTCCCCAACCAGAAGCCATGGATAAATAGCAATGTTGGCACGGCACTTGATGCGCGGACCTCCGCTTTTAATTCTGGGAATGCGGAGGAGCATAAACAGTTATGCACTCCAGTTATGCACTCCGCAAAACTATCAGAGCAGCCAAACGCCAGTACAGACAGTTTAACACCACCAACTCTAGAAGCATGTGGCAGGGAATTAATATCATCAAGGACTACAAAGGGAATAAAAACTCCACCGTGAACACCACTGCCTCTCTCCCGGATGAGCTTAATACTTTTTATGCTCGTTTCGATGGAAATAACACCACCCTCGCGGAGAGAGCTCTCGCTGCCGAAGCTACAGAGGTTAGTTCACTCTCCATTTCTGTAGCAGATGTAACCCGATCCTTCCGACAGGTGAATATCCATAAAGCCGCGGGCCCAGACTGCATTCCGGGCCGCATCATCAGAGCTTGCGCGAACCAACTAGCTGGTGTTTTTACGGACATTTTCAACCTTTCCCTCTCCTTGTCTGTGGTCCCCACATGCTTTAAAACGTCCACCATTGTGCCTGTACCAAAGCAATCCAAAATCACATGCTTAAATGACTGGCGTCCTGTTGCTCTGACCCCCATCATCAGCAAATGCTTTGAAAGACTAATCAGAGATTACATCTGCACTGTGCTGCTGCCTCACTGAACCCATTGCAGTTTGCTTACTGCAAAAACCGCTCCACTGATGATGCCATTGCATCTACACTACACACTGCTCTCTCCCACCTGGAATAAAGGAACACTTATGTGAGAATGCTGTTTGTAGACTACAGCTCAGCATTCAACACCATAGTGCCCTCCAAGCTTGATGTGAAACTCCAGGCTCTGGGCTTAAACAGCTCGCTGTGCAGCTGGATCCTGGACCTCCTGTCAAGCAGATGCCAGGTGGTTAGAATGGGCAGCAACATCTCCTCATCACTGACCCTCAACACTGGAGCCCCACAGGGCTGTGTTCTCAGCCCACTCCTGTATTCCCTGTACACACATGACTGTGTGGCAACACATAGCTCCAAAGCCATCATTGAGTTTGCTGATGATATGACGGTGGTAGGTCTGATCACTGACAATGATGAAACAGCCTACAGAGAGGAGGTGCACACTCTGACACGCTGGTGTCAGGAGCACAACCTCTCCCTCAATGTCAGCAAGACAAAGGAGCTTGTGGTGGACTTCAGGAGAAAAGACAGAGAACACAGTCCCATCACCATAAATGGAGCACCGGTGGAGAGAGTCAGCAACTTCAAGTTCCTCGGTGTCCACATCACTGAGGAACTCACATGGTCCGTCCACACTGAGGCCGTTGTGAAGAAGCTCATCAGTGCCTCTTCTTCCTGAGATGGCTGAGGAAGTTTGGAATGAACCGCCACATCCTCACACGGTTCTACACCAGCACTGTAGAGAGCATCCTGACTGGCTGCATCACTGCCTAGTACGGCAACAGCACCGCCCTCAACCGCAAAGCCCTGCAAAGGGTGGTGCGAACTGCCAGACACATCATCAGAGGTGAGCTTCCCTCCCTCCAGGACATATATACCAGGCGGTGTGTGAAAAAGCTTGGAGGATCATCAGAGACTCCAGCCACCCAAGTCATGGGCTGCTCTCACTGCTACCATCAGGCAGGCGGTATCGCAGCATCAGAACCCACACCAGCCGACTCCATGACAGCTTCTTAACCCAAGCAATCAGACTTTTGAACTCTTGATCTCTCATGATCAATATATATCAGCACTGCACTTTATTAATTTTATTAATGTTATTGTCTCACACTGGACTGTCATAATTAACAACACACTGGCAACTGACTGTCAACTGACAGCCTGAATGTCAATACAGTACAATACAACCTACTGTATATTTATATATACTATTTTTATTGTATAATGTGTATTCTATATTGTGTGTATTGTATACTGTACATTGTATATTATTATTTGTATATTGTGTTGTAATTATGTGTATATTAGATATGTAAATTGTGTTGTGTAAATCTGATGTTTATTGTAAATTGGTATGTCTCATCACTGTCATGACTGCTATGTTGCTCGGAACCGCACCCAAGATTTTCACCCACTGTTGCACTTGTGTATATGGTTGTGTGACAATAAAGTGATTTGATTTGAAACTAAAATGTTTTTACTGTAGTAACACTAACTGGTATATATGCACAATAAATCGATTAAGGCAAATCTATGAAACTTCCTTTTTATTGTTAATAGCCAATTTATTCTCTCATCATTCACATCAGCTATCTTGATCCAAACCCATAGGATTTTCTTTCTTCTATAAATGGAAAAAAGATTCTTGCATTTTTCATTTATGGAAAAACACATGAAAGTTGTAGTTAAAGGTTTCTTAACCTGTCTAGGCTATTAGTTTTTATTTTATTTTATAACAAATACTATAGTTTAATTTTTAGAAAGACTATCTACATTAGCCTAACTTACCACAGTACTGTGGAGCCATCCATGGTCTTTTATGTGGTTATGGCCTTTATTATTACAAATGCCACAGTTAAACATTAAAAACAATTGTAAACTTTCATAAGGGCAAGTACAATTAAGAATTTTAAAGGTGGTTAAAAGGGGTTGAAATCTGGACTCCCATGGTCAAATGGACAAATGGTTGACAAAGTTTTTCTCCTGTTCTGTACTACTCCTGTTCTAACTGGCCATGTTTGCCTTCAGATATCCTAAAAGTCACTTAAATCATTAGGCTTGTGTCCTGCTAAACCCATCATTCTGGTTCAAATAAAATATCCAAACAAATGCATAAAGTTGCAGTCTTCATTTACCTTTATCATTTTTTGTGGAGCGGGGGATTTTGGATAGTAAAAATGCTGAGTGGCTAGTGACTTTGGAATATCAATAGCCATAGTGGCCGGTGAGCCAAAAAGTTAATGTCATGCCCTGGATACAATCAGAAGTGCAGCTTGATTTGTTTACAAGAGAACGCTGTTCACAAGCTTCCTTGGTTTTGCTTCATTTGAACATGCCAGCGCGTTTGTGTTACGTGGGAGGCAGCATGAACCGAGTCTCTTCATGGACACGCTTTGGAGAGTGACTGGAAGTAAACAATAATAGTAAAAAGGACTTAAATATTTATCTGTATTTTTTTATTTATTTATTTATTTTTTTTTGTGATTAACATTTTTATTGATTTTTCAAAGCAAACATAAGAAACAAAACATATATACAATAAATCAACATTAACTCCCACTACTACCCCTCCCCAATCAAGAACCCCACCCGACCCCAAACGAACATCCCAGCGGTCTTACCTAAGTACACACATATACAGAGAATAAAATAATAATAATAATAATAATTAATAAATAAATATATAATAATAATAATAATAATTATATATATAATATATATATATACACATATACATATATATATATATATATATATATATATATATATATATATATATATATATACATATACACACACACACACACACACACACATATACATATATGTATATACGCATACACACATACACATTCTCATACACATATATACTACTCCAAGAGCCCCCCAAAAACATCAAATATTTACCCAATTTCCCATTAAAAGAATCCCATATCCCCAGCCTTCTACATATTACCTCTTCGAAGGCTGCCACCCTTCCCATCTCCTCGCACCACTCCCGAATTGAGGGTGCTCCCACCGACTTCCAACCCCTTAAAACAATCTGCCTGCCTATCATCACACTGGTGAGGACCCAATCTTTTATGTATTTATTGCCCCATCACCCAAGACACAGAGTCTGGGGCAAAACTAAATCCGAATGCCCAACATGTCACATACAAAACTCTGTACCTTCAACCAAAATTCCTGAATCTCAGTGCACCACCAAAAAACATGGGCCATGTCTCCATCCTCCGATTGGCAATGCCAGCAGGTGGGTGTGTCTTTAAGACCAAGCCTATACAGTCTAGAGGGGGTCCAACAGAATCTATGTAGAATCTTGAATTGTATAAGTTGCACCCTTGCGTCTCTAGATGCAGTCTTGAAGTTTTTTAGAATCCCAGCCCACACTCCATCCTCCAATATCAAATGAAAATCTTTCTACCATAATCTCTTGATAGAGGTTAAAACTCCATCCCCCAGACTCTGAACTAGCAGGGAGTAATACACTGATGCCTCGTGACCTTTTCCAAAAGCAGTAATCGCCTCTCTCAAAGTATCTGCCTCTTTAGCGGGGTGTATGCTACTCCCAAAAATAGTACAGAGCAGGTGGTGCAACTGTAAATACCTAAAAAACTGAGTATACAATGAGGAATACAATTCATTTTAATAACATTAACCTTCCCAATCACCGATAAATGTAATGAAGCCCACCTGTCCACATCGCTCGAAAATCTTTTTATTATGGGGGCAAAATTAACTCTAACTAAATCAGACAAATTTGCTGGGAATAAAATACCCAAATATTTGGTGCCCTGATTGGGCCACTGGAAGGTGCCCAGCTAGAAGGCCGCTACTGGACAGTATGCTGTCAGAGCCAAAGCTTCGGATTTAGCCCAATTGACTTTGTATCCTGAGAATTTGTATAATTCTGTGGAGGCAAGGCATAGATCTAGTAGGGTCAGAGAAAAATAATAAAATATCATCTGCGCACCATACCTCCCGCAATCACCCCTGGAAAATCATCCTCCTTTCTTTTCGCGTCTGCTAATGGTTCCAGGGCAAGACAGAACAATAATGGGGAAAGAGGGCAACCCTGCCGAGTGCCACTATTCAGAGTAAAATCATCTGAAATTAATCCATTTGTTTGTACCGCTGCTACAGGGTGTCTATAAAGTAACTTAATCCAGCCAATAAATGTACTCCCGAACCCATATATTTCCAAAATCTTAAAAAGATAATCCCATTCTACCATATCAAATGCCTTTTCACCGTCAAGTGAGATGGTAGCGACCGGAGACTGATCATTTGCTAATAAACCCCACTTGATCTATATGTATAAGAGATGTCATAACTTAATCGGTTAGCCAAAATTTTTGGCAACATTTTTACATCTAGCTGGATATGGGAAATTGGACAGTAACTTTTACACTCGCTTGGATCTTTGTCCTTTTTAAGAATCAGACTGATCCGGGTTTGTGTCATGGTTGGAGGAAGCTTTCCATTCTTTAATGATTCTGTATATACTTCTAACAAAAGTGGAGCCAGTTCCGTAACATAAGATCTAAAAAATTCAGCAGCAAAACCATCTGTGCGGAGCCTTGCCTGTAGGTAAGGACTTAATTACCTCGTCAAGCTCCTCCAAGGTTATCACAGAATCCAGATAATTTTTTTGCTCAGTTGTCAGTTTAGGGAGTTCTAATGGTTCCACTAATTTTGTAATATCTTCATCAGTAGACGAAGACATGGAACTATAAAGATCAAGATAGAATTCTTTAAAGGCATTATTAATATCAGTGGTAAAAATTTCACCACCAGCAGATTTCACTGAGGGAAGGATAGAAAAAGACTCTCTCTGTTTCATATATCTAGCCAAACCCCTGAATAGCCAAAACTCCACTTTCCGTGATAAAATAGTGTATTATATCTGTATTTCAATCGGGTCAGTTCTCTGAGGCCAACAGATGAAATTGTGCGCTTCAGCTCTGCCAAGCTCTTCCCAAGACATGCCCACAGAGGATACTGATGACCAGTTGGTCTCCATATAAACATTGATTTCAGTTTTTAACATTTGTTGGAAATCAGGATTTTGCAAAAGGGATACATTAAAGTGCCAACTATATGATTTATTTTTCTCAATATGTGGCAACACCTCTAAACTCATCAGGGTGTGATCTGAGACTAAAATGTTTCAAATTGAGCAGTTAACAACAGATGAAATGATGGATTTTATATATATATATATATATATATATATATATATATATATATATATATATATATATATAAATCTATCCTAGAATTAATCTTATGGACTGATGAAAAAAATGTATAATCCCTACCAGATTTATAAGTCTCCAAATATCTGTAAGACCAAGATTTTTACACATCCTGTGAAGCGTCAATGTTGCTCTAGGGGGCTTGCATACTTTTGCTTCACTATGATCAAGGACTGAGTCCATCAAAAGATTAAAGTCACCTCCCATTATTATATCATGAGAGGTTCCAGCGGCTTGCAACATCCCTTCAAGATCTATAAAAAAGCTCTGATCATCAGCATTAGGTGCGTAAATATTAGCCAAAATCAACCTTTGCCCCTGAATTTCTCCTAAAACAATAATGACTCTTCCTAATTTCTTTAATCTGTTTGAGAAATTTGAATTGTAGAGGTTTATTTATCACTATAATGACTCCCCTGCTCTTACTTGAGCCAGCACTAAAGAAAACATGCCCACCCCATATCTTCTCAAATTATTCAGCTTCCTGTGGGGAAAGATGTGTTTCTTGAAGAAACACTATATCATATTTCGTATGCTTAAGAAAATAAATAACCTTCCTTCTTTTTATGGGGTGCCCCAACCCATTCTCATTCCACGTGGAGAGAGACAATCCACTCATATTAACATTTGACATTTTGATATAATAGAAAAAATAAACTGTGTGTCAAAAATAAGATTATACAGACCACATTCCCCATTAGTGCAACAATAAAACCCTGAACTTCCCCCCGAACAAAACAAACAGAAAAAAAGAAAAATGTGCGCATTAATCCCACGAACGACAGCACCAACCGGCGTCCATCCCTCTAAACTCAAAAGGTCCATGTATGCCTACGTGAGTCCCCGCAACAATTTTGCAATTTGATTGCTCAAGTTTTGTGAGGCAAAATTACATAACAGAAAATACTTTGTAAAACAGACCCCAGCCAACAGGCAGAATAAACACAAAGAACATGTAGATTCATTCACAGAACTGTCTCGAAGGTGTGTTCCTCCACAAAACATCTTCCAGCTGATATAAAGCCATTCAGTTTCCTTCGACAGACAAACAATTGTTTGGTGAGCTGGCTGTTATGAGTGCAGCAGATGACGTAATCATTGAAATTCAGAGTAAAAGCAATCTTCCATCAATGCAAAAGTTTCTTGAAGGAGTAATGCCACAAATCAAACTCCAGCTGCTAGGTGGAGCCAACGCAAAAAGAAACAAAAATGGTGCCCAGCTTAGATAGTCGAGTCACTGAACAGCGAGTCAGTCCACTCACATAAGAAACACCCAATGGTTTTACTCACTATGTAGGCCAGTGCCTGCTTGGGGCATAAAAATACTTTGCTGCCGTCCTTGGTGTCTATTCTCAGTTTGGCCGGAAACATCAGTGCAAAAGCGATCTTCCGTTGATGTAAGAGTTTCTTACATTCCTTGAACCGATCGCATTTCTCTCTTGTTGAATTCACAAAGTCCAGGAACAAGAAAATATTGTGATTCTTCCAAGAAAGCTTTCTTTTGCTCCTTGCCTGGCGCAACTATAGATCTTTATCGGATGATCTCAGAAATTTGGCCAGAATTGATCGGGGCCTGTCTCCTTCAGCAGATCTGCGAGCCGGGCCTCTGTGAGCTCGCTTGATTTGCAGCTTATGGACTGTTATGTCGAGCAGACTCCGGAAGAGCTCATCTAGGAATTTCACCATATCTCTGCCTTCTTCATGCTCAGGAATTCCAACAATCCGTATGTTATTCCTTCGGCTCATGTTTTCGAGATATCCAAAATGTGTTGCAGGTCTATTTTGGACACGGGCGGATTAGCGGATAATTCCCTTTCCGATGATTCCAGATAATCGATCCATTTCTCAACATCTGCCACTCTTGTGACCAACTTAGAGAATTTTGTTTCCATCGTCGTAATTGATCGACGTATTACAGCTAGATCCTCCAAATCAGCAACAACCTTCGTCAGCATAACCGAGATTTTGGACAGTTGACGTTGAATTTCTTCTTCCGACGTGCCATCCAAATCGAATCCCCTGCTTGGAGGGCCATCAGAGGTTTCAGCTAGAGCACGTAAGTGTCTTTTAATATCTCCAGAGTCTGAGGATTTTGACTTCTTTGCCATGTTTACCTCAAAGAGCAAATATGTAACTGGGTGTATCGAATCTCACCGGATTATAACAAGAAAATTATTTAAAAACTATCAAAGTGAGCAGAGCTTGTTGCTCAAACGTCTGCCTCTCGCATGGTGTCACGTGACTGCCCCAAATATTTATCTGTTACTCATCCAAAGTGATTGGATCACTTCAAAAGACATAAACAACTGGAGTTGTATGGATTACTTTTATTACAATTGTCTGTGCTTTTTGGAGCTTTAAAGTGCTGATGACCATCCACTTGCATTCTATGGACCTATAGAGCTGAGATATTCATCTAAAAAAATGTAATCTGTGTTCTGCAGAAGAAAGAAAGACATACACATCTGGAATGGCATAAAGGTGAGTAAATGATGAGGAGTTTTTATTTTTGAGTGAACTATCCCTTTAATATCAACTTTAACTTCAATTGCAGTCTAAATATGAACCAATCATAATTTCAGACCGCAGCCCTATAGTATTAAAGCTAGCTTTTCCTAAGACACCTACATGGAGAACATAGCACTTTAACAATACCACTCTTTCTAGTCTATCCTTTGTAAATTTCATTAATAATAAAATTGATTTCCTTCCATGACACTCCAGATTTTAGTAAAGCGACACTTTGGGACTCCTTAAAAGCCTATTTGAGGTAGGAAATAATTTCATTTTTATCTTGGGAGAGTAATCAATGAACAACTTACCTCGCACACCTGAGAAGTAATTGATAGGTGCGTCGGACACAAGCTGTATATGTATATACAGGGTTGGGAGGGTTACTTTTGAAATGCATTCCACTACAGATTACAGAACACATGCAGTAAAATGTAATTTGTAACGTATTCCGTTAGATTACTCAAGGTCAGTAATGTATTCTACATACTTTGGATTACTTCTTCAGCAGTGGTAGATTTTTTCACTTGTTTTGACTGTAAAAACTCTGCCTGTACAGTAAGACAAAATACACATGTTAAAAATACATTCTCTGAAAAACCTAAATATCTTATGCAGTGTTGTTTCTAAAACAAGATCAATCAAATTTTTAGATATTTTTACAGGAAAACAATACAAAAATTATTATCAAGTATACGATTTTTGCACTAATATCAAAGAAATTATGATCCAACATGAATTTTCTTGATAAAATATGATCGTGCCTGGTAACGTGCATGTAAAATGGCTAGAAATAGCATTTTAGCTTAGCATAAAGCTGACAATTTACACAAGGTTTATTTCTATTTCTTGTGCTCCAAACTTACTTTAAACTCACTTAACTGTCTGGTTGTATGAATGTAACACATCATAAGAAAGTGTTTCACCGCTGTTCAAATGCATTTTGGATTGCATCATTTATTATTTTTCCATCTGAAAGGACTAAATATTAAATGAAACAAATGACAATAAAATGCAAAGTAATCTCTTCAGTAATCAAAATACTTTTTGAATGTGACTGTATTCTAAATACCAATGATTTAAATTGTAACTGTAGTGGAATACAGTTACTTATATTTTGTATTTTAAATACGTAATCCCGTTACATGTATTTCGTTACTCCCCAACCCTGTGTATATATGTGTATGTATGTGTATGTATGTATGTATATGTATATACGTGTATATATATATATATATATATATATATATATATATATATATATATATGTACAGTACTGTGCAAAAGTTTGAGGCACTTGTGAAACATTTTGCATAGTGAGGATGTCTTCAAAAATAATGAAATAAATAGTTTTCATTTATCACTTAATGTCATACAAATTCCAGTAAACATAAAAAAGCTAAATCAATATTCGGTGTGACCACATTTGCCCTTAAAACAGCACCAATTATCCTAGGTACACCTGGATACAGTTTTTCTTTGTTGTTGGCAGATAGGATGTTCCAAGCTTCTTGGAGAATTCGCCACAGTTCTTCTATCTATTTAGGCTGTCTCAATTGCTTCTGTCTCTATATGTAATCTCAGATGCTGGAGGAAACTTGTAGAAATGTATCTATATCCACAGTAAAACGAGTCCTATATCGACATAACCTGAAAGGCTGCTCAGCGAGGAAGAAGCCAATGCTCCAAAAGTGCCATAAAAAAGCTGGACTACAGTTGCAAGTGCACAAGGGGACAAAGATCTTACTTTTTGGAGAAATGTCCTCTGGTCTGATGAAACAAAAATTGAACTGTTTGGCCATAATGACCATCATTATGTTTGAAGGAAAAGGGTGAGGCTTGCAAGCTGAAGGACACCATCCCAGCTGTGAAGCATGGGGGTGGCAGCATCATGTTGTGGGGCTGCTTTGCTGCAGGAGGTACTGGTGCACTTCACAGAATAGATGGCATCATGAGGAAGGAAAATTATGTGGATATATTGAAGCAACATTTCAAGACATAAGCCAGGAAGTTAAAGCTTGGTCAGAGATGGGTCTTCCAAATGGACAATGACCCCAAGAATACCTCAAGTTGTGGTAAAATGGCTTAAGGACAACAAAGTCAAGGTATTGGAGTGGCCATCACAAAGCCCTGACCTCAATCCGAAAGAAAATTTGTGGGCAGAACTGAAAAAGCATGTGTGAGCAAGGAGGCCTACGAATCTGACTCAGTTACAACAGTTCTGTCTGGAGGAATGGGCCAAAAATTCCAGCAACTTTTTGTGAGAACCTTGTGGAAGGCTACCCAAAATGTTTGAGCCAAGTTAAACAATTGAAAGGCAATGCTACCAAATACTAACAAAATGTATGTAAACTTCTGACCCACTGGGAATGTGATGAAGGAAATAAAAAGCTGAAATAAATAATTCTCTCTACTATTATTGTAACTGTCTTAGAAGTCAGTTTGTATTTCTTGTTTATTTAATTATTTTTAAAGTGTCTTGTTGGGGACCTTTAATTTGAAACTGCTTAGTAAAGCGCTGGTTTGAGTGGAGACATTTATTATGAAAAAAGCTCAGAGTGGCTCAAAAAGACAGATGTCTGCACTGCATGGAAAGTTAAAAAGTGTTCAAGTTCTAATATTTACATTCTACTCATATGAAGTTAAAAAGGACATCAGATGCAAGATTAAGTTCTCCTTTTGGTAACAAGCAGCCAATGAAGTAAGCCTTTCATTTATATTATATGTGATTGTTAGATTGTGTTGCTGTGTGGAAGAGAACAATATCTGTACAAATACTGTAGTTAAGCTTTAAGTGAACTTAACTCTGTTTAAAATGTTTACAAAGACAACATTTATTTATATAATATATTCATGTGTTTTATATTCTTTGTTTTCACTTTATATTTGTGTATCTAGTTCTCATGGCATCTTGAGTTGGTTGATTATGAACCAATCAATAAATCACCAGTCATCAGAGAATCCTTGTGCTCGTGAAATTACTGGGGGGAGTAATAATTATTATGACATTTCACATTCTTATAAAAAGTAGTGATCCTAACTGACCAAAGACAGGGAATGTTTTCTATGATTAAATGTCAGGAATTGCGAAATTTAAATATATTTGGCTAAGGTGTATGTAAACTTCTGACTTCAACTGTATGTATGTTGTTGATTGCTTTGTAAAATAAAATTACTGATCACTCTACAATAAATTTGAGCTTTTTCAACTATTGTACTACATGACTTTTAATAATTCTGTCTTTTAGACAAACATACTTCCAAATGTGTATTTTGAAAAGATACCACAATTATGCCTTTAATAAAATGGAGTGTTGAACTACAGCCATTGTATTTTGAGTATCTCCTTTTTAGGCTTGTGCTCAAAATAAGGGGGCGCCAGGAAACAGGCAAAGAACATGCAGGTAACCACGCTCAGATGAAGATGCCCAACTCTAATGGTTTGTCCGGAACAGACACTGCCTCCTCAGCGGCCTCTTCCTTCTCTGGGGCCTCCACCTTCAGGTCTCTCCTCTTGGTCCTCCAAGTTAATCGTCGCTATATTGGCTACTTGTTAAATTTAGTTTTAACTTCTGTCAATTCTGTCAAAATTCTGTCAATTACTTACAAAGCTTTTAATAGTCTAGCTCCACAGTGCTTAAGCAACCTTCTATCTCGCTACGTTCCAATCTTGTTCACTATGATCGCAAAATTCTGGCCTGTTAATAATACCTAGAATATCAAAATCCACAAAAGGAGGTAGATCCTTTTCCTATTTGGCTCCTAAACTAGGGAATAGTCTTCCTAACATTGTTCCGGACTCAGATTAAAGTACCAATTTCCTTCCGAAACAGCAAAATCTGTACATTATTCCAAACTTTTGTCCGCCTGTGTGTGTGTGTGTGTGTGTGTATATATGTATATATATATATATATATATATAATGTTGCCAATGAGGGCTCCTTGGGGCTCCAAAAATGTACATGCTTAGGCTTTAAGGTTTAAAGATGTTTAATATTAGTTCATATGAAAGGGATGCCTTCATAATTAAAATGTTTTTTTTTTCTTCTTCTTTTTCGAATATAAAAAAAAATAATAATAATAAAAAATAAAAAAAAGCTCTCCAAATACCCTTATAAATTGTGGCAAAAATTTACTAGAGTGATTAATTAATAAAAAATAAAAAAAATGCATTAAAGTAAAAAATATCAGATGCATTTCAGGAAAATGAAAAAGTTTCAAACAAATACATTAAAACTCATGCATGTACTGTATAACAAGCTTGGAAAAATGTGCCGAAAAGAGATTACATTACTGAACAGTGATTTTAAACTTGATTAAAAATGTACTGTCTAGCATTAGGTTGAGTATGACAATGGTTAACAATTCTTGTTACAAATCAATAACATTCTGTGTAACATATTTTACAGTACAGCTTTTATTATGCATAAGATTTTTTTGCGAATATCAGGAAAGTTAAATCCATAAACGAGAGGGTTGAGAATCGGTGGCACAATAAGAAACTCCAGAGAAAGGACAATCGACAGCCCTATAGGAAGTTCCACATTCACAAACCGACTCAAAGTGACCTCACAAAAAAGGGCAATTGAGAAATTTAAAAGGATCACTATGTGTGGAACACAAGTTTGATAAGCTTTGCTCCTGAACTCTGGTGAGCTTCTTTTACAAATGATAAGAATTTTAACATAAGAAAATAGTATAAAACATAAAGGCATGATAACAGTTGTGGTCACTATGAAAAAGCCAAAAACATTATTAACTGAAGTGTTTGCACAAGAAAGCTTGACAATTTCCCAGTTGTGGCAGTACACCTTCAACAATTTGTTACCACACACTGTCAGTCTGGCATTTAAAAAAGCAGCAATACCAATACAAAGCATTGGATAAATCCAGCTAAATGCTATTAAAACCATTAGAACCCTAGGAGTCATTATGTTGTTGTATTGTAAAGGTTTACAGATTGCTACAAATCTGTCAAATGCCATTAACATTAATATTGTATTCTCATTTGACGCATACGAGTAAATGACAAAAGCTTGTAAGAGACATGCTTCACGGGAAATGGTGTGTGTATCAGATAGCAAGTCTGTTAGTAACCTTGGGAAAAAGGCAGCAGTACCATACATAGAGTTGATGGACAGACTTGTAATCAGAAGGTACATGGGCTGGTGTAATGACCTTTCCAGAAATATTGCAAGAATAACAAGGGCATTAAAAAATATGATAGCACAATATAGAATACATCCCAAACTGAAGAGAGCATATCTTATGTACCCAATATTTTCAAACAACATCAAGTTATAATATGTTCCATTTTCCATTTTCCTTTAAACAGAAGATGCCTTCATTGACCTGAGAAAGAGAGTGGACAAAAAAGAAAAAGAAAAGAAAGAAAGAACAATTGTCATTGTTACCAGCTTGGGATAATTTTATCCCAAATGTACTCTAAATAAAATATAATGTAACTCTATGAGTTATTGTATTCATTATTAAATCAGTTTTACAATATACATACTAGATCCTAATACACATCTTGAACATTTTTTTTTTATTATTATTAACAACATCAAAACAATTGCATAATTAAAAATGCGTTCCGTGATAAACTCTGAAATTACCATGATGGGATATGCAGGGAATTCGACCTTCTTGTGAAGAACCAGTTCATGCTAGTATTTTATAGTATTACATGCTGAGGAGCATGTCTCAGGAGGCCTTTGTGTTTGCTTGATTTGCATAAACAGTAAAACCCCTCTGAGTTTCCCTTCACTAGAAACACAAAATGTAGTGGTGGTGAGGCACAGTGGATAAAGCTCATGGATGAATAAGTGTATTTATTAAGCATTTATAACATGTAATATAAAATGCTCACTATTTGGCAAATATTGGGTGAATGTTGCCCTTTTTAGACATGCTGCTATAACTGCAGATAAATTGATTTAAAACGCATTTTAATGAACCCCTTTATAAACCCTTAACAAGGGGAACATTTGCATAAGTGTTACACATATTCAACCTTATTGGTTGAAACAAACATATCAGCAACTGTGGAACATTTGGAAATAAAGTGAAGCAATGGAGAACAAAATCTTCCTTAGACATCATGTTTGTTATTTACACTAGCTTCGCAGGGCTCTAGGGGCAGATCTACCGGGTTGGCAACTGCCACCCTAAGACAAAGTATTGACACCCCATCTGCCACCCCAGCATTTTGTATCCCAATGTATGAATATAAAGGTAAGTATCTAATAGTTGATGCTGACATTATGTAAGAGTTATTTATTTATATCGAACTGTCTCAACTCTAACCTTATGCAAAAACGACTAGAGCAGGACTTGACTATCATGGTGGATTGCGTGATTGATTTTAGCTGCGGCCAATCGTGTGTTTGGCTGCAGCAGCGCGTGCATATTGATTCTGCATTTGACAGGCAAAGTTGCCAAGTCTGCTTATTATTAGTGATTTTGGGCTAGTTCTTTCATAAAGTTGCTTATAAATATGGGCATTTGCGGGAAGCTGTTTTTTGGGCTTATTTTCAGAACACTGTTTTTTGGGGCTTTAAAGTTCCAACACACCCACCCCTTGAAGCTTTTGGCATTCACACTCTCGCACATACCCTAGTTTTTCATCAGAAACTCAATGTGAGTGAAATTGACACAAAAAAAAACTGTTTTGTTTTTTCTTTCTCAATAATGACAACATGGACAGATACATGGTAAAATGTGAATTTCTCAGTTCTTTCAGGTCTTCACAGAATTATTATTAGATGCATTAATGCAGATACAATGCATTACAGTTGACCAGGTTACAATTATCTGTGCAGTTTATTTTTATTTTAGGCCTTCCTTTGTGTTATGGTAGCTTTCAGATGGCTTATAACAGTGGTACTCAAAGTGTGGGGCGTATTGTGTGTGTGTGTGTGTGTGGGGGGGGGGGGGGGGGGCGTGGAAGACTGACCCGTTCTCAAATCACTTCACACACATTCAACAAAATTAGTGACAATACACGCAAGAACCAATGTGCGTGATTTTTTCTCCTCTACCTTTTCTCCTGCCATGTTTAAACTTTTGCCAGGCACCGCAGTGCTTCCTGCGTGAAGCTTTCCACAGCCCAGAGCATTTAGTCAGTGTCAGGTGTGCTTACAGCTGCGCTTATGTAAACAAAGATGTCTCAAGCGCACCAGTCTCAAATGGGGGAAAAGATGAATTGACACTTAAATTTCGGTCTGTTCCTCATACAACACTATCGTATGGCTTCAGAAGAATTTAAATATAAGGCACGAGTGGTATGAATGACTTTTTTTAGATTAAAAAAACGGGGAGATGTGCAGGAGTGGGCGATCATCTGGTGTAGAGAGTGGTCCGTGACCACTATCGGCCCTTCAATAACATATAATGTGTGGAGAAGGACAGTTGGTGGACCTTTTGGTTTGGGCTTAGGCACGTGAAAGTTTATCTTGTTTCAAAGGGGGGTGTAAAAAAATGTAATGTTATAACAAGGATGAAATAATAGTGACAAAGTTGATACAGGACTTTATTAGCTCAAATAACATGATCTGTGCATCCACTCTCCATACATGGTTACATCAAGGTTTCACAAATAAAAACAATTCAGCCTGCATTAGGTGACTTCGTCCAATTCAGCCCTCAATTTAAAATGAGTTTTACAACCCTGCTCTACACAACCTGTCATTATTAATCGCATAGTTTGTTTCTCTTTTAGTCCCGTGTTCCTGCCATTCCCAGCATCTCCCAATGATGCTCACTGTGATCTATTCGTTGACCTTAGATTACCAGTTCTATATGTGAAATATTCAAATAAGGATATAATTATTGAAGCTAGATTATTTTGATATAGTGAGACCAGGGCTATTTGTCACAAGGGCAGGTTATTACAAGGGCTATATTTAAGTAACTGGAAGATTTTGAGTTAAAAGTCTAATTACACAAATACTGTATGTGTTTTCCCTAACAGTGGTTTTGTATGCTGGTTTCAAACACCTAGTTCAAAACCCTTTTAAATTACAATATATTTTTGTGAATTCTATCAGGGGTGCACACATGAATTTACTTATGAAACCTGTGCCACTGGTTTAATGTCAGGTTCCACTGTGGCAAATCGTGGACAAAAGGTCAACGGCAATGTGTGTTCAGTGAACTTTATCTTTTCTTCCTGGGAAACAACTGTGAAAATGCTGAATTGCTTTTTTGTAGCCAAGACTTTAATGTATGTGGCCATACAGATGTATGACTCAATATACACTGCCTGGCCAAAAAAAATAAAAATAAACAAAATCGCCATTTGGATTTAAATAAGCAGATGCTCAAGAGCCTATGATTGGACCATTATTGCAGAGATTAATATGTTTTCGGCTGGCAACAATTCTTTTAACCCTAACTCATGCATGTGTAGCTTCTCATTTCTTAAACAACCACAATGATACTGTGTTTCAGAAGGGGCAAATTATTGGCCTGCATAAAGCAAAGAAAACAACTAAGGAGACTGCTGAAATCACTAGAATTGGATTAAGAACTGTCCAACACATTATTAAAACCTAAAGGATAGTGGTGGACCACCAGCTTCGCGGAAGAAATGTGGTCGCAAAAAAATCTTGAATGATCATCGTCGGAGATCACTAAAATGCTTGAAGTCACATCATAAAAAATTTACTGTAGAACTCACGGCTATGTTTAATAGTGAAAGTAAGAGCATTTCCACATGCACAATGTGACAAGAACTTACAGGATTGGGACTAAACAGCTGTTTGGCCACAAGAAAGCCACTTGTTAGTGAGGCTAATCGGAAAAACAACTTCAGTTTGCTAGAGAGCATAAAGACTGGACTGTGGAGGAATGGAAAAAGGTAATGTGGTCTGATGAGTCCAGATTTACCCTATTCCAAAGCGATGGGCGGGTCAGGGTAAGAAGGGAGGCGCATGAAGCGATGCATAGTGCCAAAGCGATGGGCGGGTCAGGGTAAGAAGGGAAGCGCATGAAGCGATGCATAGTGCCCAGTGTACAAGTCTCTGGAGGCTGTGTTTTGATCTGGGGTTGCTTCAGTTGGTCAGGTCAAATTGTGAAAGAGTGGTTCAGGGAGCATGAGGAATCATTTTCACACATGAATTGGCCGCCACAGAGTCCTGATCTTAACCCTATTGAAAGTCTTTGGGATGTGCTGGAGAAGAGTTTACGAAGTGGTTTGACTCTCCCGTTATCAATACAAGATCTTGGCCAAAAATGATTGCAACTCATGGCGGAAATAAATGTTGTGACGTTGCATAAGTTTGTCGAAACAATGCCACGATGAATGCACGCCGTAATCAAAGCTAAAGGTGGTCGAACAAAATATTAGAGTATGCAACTTTTTTTTGGGCCAGGCAGTGTACCAACATCTACTTTGAGAAATATTTACTGGAGTAAAAATTTTGACAACTAGAACAGGTCAAGTTAAGGAACATTTAGAATATGTTGATGAGTTTAATAGAAAATGACTTGGTGGTCTGAAGAGTGTCATTTTGTTATTTATTTTTAATGTGATGTAAGAATGGAAAAATTGCATTTTACTGATAACAAAACAGTAGTGGCCTCTCCGTGAAAAATCAAACAGTTTCGTAAATTCATTAGCATTAGTAATTTGATAGCGACTTATCCTGAAGGACTATGCATGGGCGCTTACTTTGGTGTTGCCACCCCTCATTGTCCTTATTCCACCCCCTTTCCACCCCATAAATTATTTTCTAGATCCGCCCTTGCAGGGCTCATTGTCTCAGTTCGCTGGAACTGTTTAATACATGTTTAATTATCCATTTATTTTTTACACAAACCTATCAGTTTGCTACAGAAGACATTAATTGATCGACTGGAATTGTGTGGATTACTTTTATGTTGCCTAAATGTGCCTTTTGGACTGTCAAATAACCAGCAGACTGATGGCACCTGTATCCTTCCATTGTATGGACAGAAAGACCTGAAATGTGCTAATACAAATCTTCACTTTGGTTCTGCTGAAGAAGGAAAGTCATACACATCTGGGATGGCTTAAAGATAAGTAGATCATGAGAGGATTTTCATTTGTGGGTGAACTAACCCTTTAAGAGTATATATGGCCTAAATCAACAAAAGAGGATGAGGGTCTTGATCCTGGGGGAGGTGAATCGCCGTTCCCTTGGCACCTCCACAACTCCTGCTTGTGAGTGGCTTGTAAATATGGCTTTTCTGCCTGTTTCACTCTGGAGTGCTTGATTAACACTTCACACCACAAGTTTCACACATTTGTCCCATGATTAATATGCAGCAAAGTGCCCCAGAATTCTTTTGCTTTTGTTTCCACTCACATTTCGATGTTCAGCCATCTCTATCGAGAGTAAATTTTGTGTGCTGTTTGAAATCACGGGTGTCAGAAACTTCCTCTGTCCCCAGGCCATAATGATCCAGTTTCAGAGGAACCACATAAAGGTAAAGTCTTTTTCAATGGTAAAATCTTCAGGGAATACCTTCTGTAAGAGACCGGCGTCTTCTTCATCAGAGGAGGTAGCGGCATCCTCATCAGACAAGCAATTAATCAACACAACCTCCACTGTTAGCATGTTCACATGCACAGCAATATGCTAATAATTATAAAAAATCATCTTATTCAAGATTAGAGACAACGTAAAATTTAGAGATTTTATTTAGAGATTCTAAATAATCAGAATATTGACATCAATTCATGAAGAGGCATGTGCAACACTTGCACACATTCGCTAAGTTGGCAGGGATGCTGGTAAATGTGTTTACATGCAACATCACATTGCTAAAAATATGAAAATTAAAAAATAGGCCTTACATATTCTTGACAGTTATGAAGTGAATAAATGTCAATTTTCAGAACACATTTTTTTTTTTTTAATACAAATTTAATTTGAATATATTTGTAGACAAATATCATTTAAGCCTTTTAAGGGATTTAAGGGAACAGTTTTTTATAAAAAATAAATATAAAAACTCTGAAAATTGACATTTATTCACTTCATAACTTACATCTTACTGTAATTTCTATCAACTCAGTAAAAGCATGTTATTTTAATTAGATCCATCCAACAAGAGTGTAAAGTCTTTAAATATTGTCATGTACTGTCACTCAAAAAGGACAAATAAGAAGTTTTCAAGACTTAAAGGAGACATTTGGTCTTAGGAACCAAGATCCGTTTAGATACAAATAAGGGATTATTATATAAAAGAAATTAAAACCACAAATGAAAAATTATTTCATCCCTTGATTAATTTGATGGTAAGTGCATACAGTAGTTTTAATAATAGAATTGTCTTCCTTATAATATAATGGAATCAATAACTTTTTCAACATTGTTTATAAAGGTGAAATGGTAGAAAATAGCTGAAGGTTGAAATCACAGAAAAGATGTGGTATCAAATGTGGAAAATTCATCAAACTACCACAAACTCTCAAAGATGGAGAGCATTTTCCTGGAAGGGTTCGCTATTTTATCAAGCCTAAGCTCAAAAGTAGACAAGTATCAAGGCAGAAAACATGTAGGCGGGAGTGTGGCCAATTCGAAGCACATCATACACATAGATATTGGAGTTGTAAGAAGAGTACATTCAGTTCTGTGTGAGGTGTTGTAATATGCTATTCCCCAAAACTGCATAGTTTTGTATCTCAGAGACATTACAGGAATAGTGCCAAAAAATTATCAGTATCTGGTTAAGATACTCCTTGTGGCAGGGAAAAAGATATTACTAGGAATTGGCTTAAGATTCATTACCCTGATTGTAACCAGTGGCTCAATATTATAGAGGAAATTTTAGTGATGGAAAGGCTAATGTATAGTCTGAAAACAATGGAAGACTTTTTTGAAAAAGACTGGGGGAAATGGCTGATATATAATGCAAATAAAGACAAGAAGGATTTGGAAGAATTAATAGAATCTAAATATAATCACCCTCCCTGCCCCACGTGCCCTGTTATTATTTTGTAATGTAATGTTTTTTTATTTTTCGATTTTTATTTTTTATGTGTTTGTTCCCTTGCAAATACTGAAAAAAAAAAAAAAAAACATTTAAAAAAAAATTTTTTTTAAGTCTTTAATTATCTACATTTAGTTTCAACACTATTCTGAAAATTCTGATGGAGTTGACAAAATTGAATATTTTTTCCATCTTAACCATCTTAATACGCTGGAGTTATTTTGTTTTTTTCCTCAGTTGAAGCTGCCTCTGTAACCTAAACTAAAATGCCAAAAAAAGAAAAAAGAACTAAAGTCTTATCAGAAATTATCACAATGGGAAGATGGCGTAGACATGTTGAAGCTGTGACCACAGAGACTTAAACATTGTTTGTTTGAAATATATAAAAATATAAAACTTATGAGCAGGAAGTGGGAAAGGGGTACTCAGAGTTATAGCCAACCATGACATTTTCTGATTAATTCAGGATTATAAAAAATCTTGTGAGGACACAACTTTGATAGGCAGTTTTTTATGGAAAATATGATTTACATTTTACTTTTTGTATTGTTTGATATCTTACAGATCCCTATATATATATATATATATATATATATATATATATATATATATATATATATATACACACTGTGGTGAACATCAGTTAAGATGGCATTCCAGGGACCAGTTTATGGCAGGGCCCCTCTCTAACTGCCGGTGTGGAAGAAGATGTACCTCACTGTGATTGGATCCTTGGTGAATGAACATAAACAAATGTTCAGCAACATCAGATAAGATGCTAAGACAACTGCCAGACACCTCTTACAGGTCAGAAAAGGGGGCCTTCTGCACCCACCAAACTCATTACTGAGGTTTAGGCAAGAACTGCCATAAATTCCTTCAGGACCTCCGGGATGCAGCAGCAGTGGAGGGCACAGAGATCTATTCATACCTAGGTTTTGAGGCCTTAAATTAATATAAACTGCAACACATCCACTCCAAATTCATGCAAATCACAGTTTATGATAATGGTTATTGACTGTTAACACAACAGTTCATGGGACAGACCTATTAACAGATAAATGAATGCATGGACAATGACTTAACCATTTCTTATCGTGTTTGGTCTCTATCTTTTCCATATGATGCCTTTAATAATTTGAAAGAGGTTTGGTAAAGAAAAAATGCATGGGTAAAATGTTAAGGACACTGTTTTAACACTGTACATTATGCTATGCAAATGAGTTCCACACTAGGGTGGCAACACCGTGGCTACTTCAGACACCAGTGGCCAATCAAATTCCAGGATCGGAGAGGCACCAGATTTCAGTCTCCTCCTCATCAAAAAGGGATAAATATGTCCCCTGGGTAGACACACCCTGGTCCTGCATTTCCAACTCGACGGGGAATGAGACACTAGCAGACATATTACGTCCTGATTTTCTGACCTGAGGAGGAAAGAAGCTACAAGATAGTTGAGGTTAAGCTTTGGCTGCACTCTAGCTGAAAAAGGGCCACAGCATTGAGGGACCTTATCTGACCCTTACAGCTCCTCCAGCAGCGCAGCCCAGCCCAGTCCACAAAGGACCTCTGCATCGGCAGACATTGCCTGTCCCACACGGCTCCTCAGTGACGCAGCCAGCCTGCAAAGGACCCTGTGAAGATTCAACTGACCCAGCTGCCCAGTCCACTCTTTAAAGACCCTCTTGGCACAACCGAAGTTCATCATCCTCCAGCCCAGTATGGCAACGAATACTGGATCGTAACTCTGTGCCCTTCCCACTACACGCTACCCGCATCACCAGTAGAAGACGTCTCTATTGCCGTACTGATTAACTGACTGTGTGGAACGTAAATATAAACTTACCAAACCTCTTTCTAGAGACCTTGGCATTAGTTTATACCTGCAGCTTATGTTTTTCTAACTTGCTTAGATAAGTTACCTGGGGTTAGCTTGTTACAAATAATAGGTATATTATTTGTTTAATGATACATAAGCATTATTTATCACCATTTTGTCAGAGCCATTGTGTGGTTTTCCCATAAGGAGCATTCCCATACAATTCTCTCCCATTGCTACATTCAGTTCAACAGCATTGCATTTATCCACTTTGTGTTCAAATTATTTATTTGCTTTATTGTTTAATTCTGTACTTTCCTTTTTGGTTATTAGTTTATTATCCTTTAGCAGTGCATATTCATTATTAGCATTATTAATCGTTGTGGTATTTACTCTTGCATATCTATTGTTAATAAATTTCATTAATTTAGTTACAACTGTGTCTTCATTGTGTTGATGATCAAAGACTCTACTAGTTGTCCAGATTCTCACAAATCCTTCAGATAAATCAGCTGACCAACTCCCTCTAGTTTACATTAATTCTAAATTATCGAACCGCTCTTTTGGGAGTGTTCTTAAATTGTTAAGATAGTATTCTTAACTGGTACCCCATATTGCAAGGGGGAGGGGTCATCTGATACACTCATAACCACACCTTAAGTGACACTTGATCAAAAATCACTACGTCATCGGTGAATTGAGTAGAAATCACTATAATATACAGTTGTGCTCAAAAGTTTGCATACCCTTGGAGAATTGGTAATATATGTACCATTTTTAAAGAAAACATGAGTGAGCAGGCAAAACACATTTCTTTTATTTCTTATGGGATTCATATTCAACTGTAGGTTGGACAGAAAGGCACAATCATAAAACAAAACATGGCAACAAAGAAAAAAATAAAATGACCCCTGTTCAAAAGTCTGCATTCCCTTAGTTCTTAATACTGTGTATTGCCCCCTTTAGCATCAATGACAGCATGCAGTCTTTTGTAATAGTTGTCTATGAGGCCCCAAATTCTTGCAGGTGGTATAGCTGCCCATTCGTCTTGGCATAATGCCTCCAGGTCATGCAAAGTCTTTGGTTGTCTTGCATGAACCGCACATTTGAGATCTCCCCAGAATGGCTCGATGATATTAAGGTCAGGAGACTGTGATGGCCGCTCCAGAACCTTCACCTTTTTCTGCTGTAACCACTGGAGGGTCAACTTGGCCTTGTGCTTAGGGTCATTGTCATACTGGAAAGTCCAAGAGCATCCCATGCGCAGCTTTCATGCAGAAGAATGCAAATTGTCTGCCAGTATTTTCTGATAACATGCTGCATTCATTTTGCCATCAATTTTCACAAGATTCCCCGTGCCTTTAGAGCTCACACCCCCCCAAAACATCAGTGAGCCACCACCATGCTTCACAGTGGGGATGGTATTCTTTTCACTATAGGCCTTGTTGACCCCTCTCCAAACATATTGCTTATGGTTGTGACCATAAAGCTATATTTTGGTCTCGTCACTCCAAATTACAGTGTGCCAGAAGCTGTGAGGCATGTCAAGGTGTTGTTGGGCATATTGTAACCGGGCTTTTTTGTGGCATTGGCACAGTAAAGGCTTCTTTCTGGCAACTTGACCATGCGGCTCATTTTTGTTCAAGTATCGTCGTATTGTGCTTCTTGAAACAACCACACTGTCTTTTTCCAGAGCAGCCTGTATTTCTCACGAGGTTACCTGTGGGTTTTTCTTTGTATCCCGAACAATTCTTCTGGCAGTTGTGGCTAAAATCTTTCTTGGTCTACCTGACCTTGGCTTGGTATCAAGAGATCCCCAAATTTTCCACTTCTTAATAAGTGATTGAACAGTACTGACTGGCATTTTCAAGACTTTGGATATCATCATGGTTACTTTCGTAACCTCCATTCCCTGATGGAGGGAACGAGAAGTTGTGTCGATGTAGTGACATTAGAGGTCACTCTTGGGAGCCCCAAACACCGCTGATCTTTTTTTTTTAAAAAGGCCAATGAGAATTGGTGAGTGGAATTTGCATGTCACTCCCCCGGTCATACGGGTATAAAAGGAGCTGGTATGCAACCACTCATTCAGGTTTTGTGCTGAGGAGCCGAGATAGGGTCCTGGCCATTTCAGCAGGTAGTTCAGCGTTGTGGCAAGAGGGACACAATGTCTCGTTCCCTCCATCAGGGAACGGAGGTTACAAAAGTAACCATGACGTACCCTATCTGTCACTCACTCAACATTGTGTCGATGTAGTGACACTAGGGTTCCCTATACAAAACGCCACAACTAACTGAATTGTGTTATGTGAAGTGGCGGTGTGTGGCGGGCAGACTGCTGTGTGCCTTGTAGCCAGCACACCAGGCCGTCACATAACCTCCCCCAACGTTCTTTATGAACAGTCCTTAAGGAACAAGTCGACTGCCCAACGAATAGGTGGACAGGATAGCCCAGCCGAGGCCTCTTTTCCTTCTCTTTTCTCCCCAAAAAGAGCAGAATTTGTTAACTGACTGGGGGGGTGTCATTCCCAAAAGGAAGACACCGCGGAGACCACACCCCACCCAAAAAAGGGGGGGGGGGGTATTTTGAGTGGAAATACGTCACATGGTCTTTACCGAGCCTTGTTGGAAGTATGTCATGTGGAGAGGTCCCATAGTAGGTCCTACCCAAAGGGGGAGGAGTTTCTACAAAGCATGGGGACTGGGGGCAGAGGGGCCCCTGCCCAAGGAAGACACAGTTTACTGACAGGGAAAAGATTTTGTGGAAAATATCACATGGGGTTGCCTTTGGGGGGACCAGAACATGCGGAGCACCTACCTCAGTACAGGGCCTCATTAGCACACTTACTGAGCTGGCAGCGAGTTTCTCTGCAAACTCAACTTCCACAGGGCTAAGGAGGAAAGTCATCCAGGGATCACAATCTGTGAACACTACTGGGAGTCAAGAGCGCACGTCTTCCCCTCAAGGGAGGGGAAAGGTTCTATGCGCAAGCGGTACACCTGGTAGAGTGGGCTCGTAACCCCGCAGGGGGTGGCACGTCCTGAGCCTGATGCTAAAATGATGGCGTCAATGACCCAGTGGGCGATCCTCTGTTTGGAGACAGCACTTCCTTTCCACTGTCCACCAAAGCAGACAAAGAGCTGTTCAGAGTTTCTAAAGCTCTGCGTGTGATCCAAATAGATGCGTAAAGCTCACACCGAACACAGCAACACCAAGGCTGGGTCTGCCTCCTCCTGGGGCAGCGCTTGCAGGTTCACCACCTGATCCCTAAAAGGGGTCATGGGAACCTTGGGCACATAGCCTGGTCGGGGTCTCAGGATCACATGAGAGTAACCCGGACTGAACTCCAGGCACGATTCGCTGACAGAGAATGCCTGCAGGTCCCCTACTCTCTTGATGGAAGTGAGCGCAGTCAGGAGGGCAGTCTTCAAAGAGAGTGCCTTAAGCTCAGCTGGCTCAAAGGGAGCTCCCCATAGACCCTGAAGGACTACAGAGTCGTCCCACAGGGGGACGAGGCGTGGTCTAGAGGGGTTCAACCTCCTAGCGCCTCTCAGGAACGTTGCACTTCCCCAAGTACTTACCATCTACCGCATTGTGATGATCCGAAATAGCGGCTACATACACCTTGAAGGTGGAGGGGGACAGCCGCCCCTCCAACCTCTCCTGCAGGAAGGAAAGCACTGATCCGACTGTGCATCTCTGGGGGTCTTCGTGTCTGGAAAAACACCACTTAGCGAACAGACGCCACTTCAAGGCATACAGGTGCCTCGTAGAGGGAGCCCTAGCCTGAGTGATCGTGTCTACCACTGCGGGCGGTAGGCCACGGGTGCCAGATGGTGCCCCGTCCCTGAGAAAGATGGTCCTTCTTCAAAGGAATTTGCCGGGGGGGGGCTGTCGCAAGGAGCATGAGATCCGAGAACCACGTCTGGGTGGGCCAGTAGGGTGCTACTGGGAAGACTTGCTCCCCGTCCTCCCTGACCTTGCACAGGGTCTGTGCAAGTAGGCTCACTGGGGGAAATGCATACTTGCATAGTCCAGGGGGCCAGCTGTGTGCCACCGCGTCTATACCGAGAGGTGCCTCAGTCAGGGCGTACCAAAGTGGGCAGTGGGAGGATTCCCGGGAAGCAAACAGGTCTACCTGTGCTCGGTAGAATCGACTCCAAATCAGCTGGACCACTTGAGGGTGGAGTCTCCGCTCTCCCCTGAGGGTAACCTGACATGACAGCGTGTCCGCTGTGGTGTTGAGGTCGCCCGGGATGTGAGTGACTCATAGCGACTTGAGGCGCTGCTGACTCCAGAGGAGGAGACGGCGGGTGAGTTATGACATGCAATGGGAGCGTAGACCGCCTTGGCGGTTGATGTATGCTACCATCGCTGTGTTGTCCGTCCGGACCAACACGTGCTTGCCCTGGATCAACGGCCAAAACCTCCGCAGGGTGAGCAGTACTGCCAACAACTCTAGGCAGTTGATGTGCCAACACAGCCGCAGGCCAGTCCAGGAGCTGGCGGCTGTGTGCCCGTTGCATACGGCACCCCAGCCCATCTTGGAGGCATCTGTTGTAACCGAGCGCAGTTCCTGCATCAATCCCATGTCAGAACTACCCTCATACAGTTCTTTTAGCGCCTTGGCTTGGTGTACTTGCAGGAGAGCCATGGCGTGCAGGGTGGAGGCAGCTTGTCCAGCGGCACTGTAGGCCTTAGCTGTCAGGGACGACGTAAACCTACAGGCCCTGGATGGGAGTTTCGGGCGCCCACGCCAGGTAGCGGCGTTCTGCGGACATAAGTGCACCGTGAGTGCCTTATCCACCTGGGGGATCACTGAGTACCCCCTGGCTGCTCCGCCATCGACGTTAGCGGCTGTGAGCGGTGCCCTGAGCCCAGGAACCAATCATCGAGCCGTGAGGGTTCCGGGGAGAGTGGAGGGTTCAACTCTAGCCCGACACTCGCGTCATTTGTCCGTCATTTCCGCGTCAGCCTGGGACTGGGCGACCATTCCCAAAGGAGGAAGCCCAGTCAAAGCCTCTGCATCTGACTGAATGAGCCCGCTCTTCGATGCTGCGCTCGATAACTCATCCTATTCCCGGGCTCTGAACGAGGGGTCAAACTCGCCCTGAGATGAGCCGGCGATCTCGTCTGAGCGTGCGACCAGGGCAAGCGAGCGTGCTGGGGAATGGGAGTTCCGTGGGGGGAAACCCGGCGGAGGTGGTCCCATTGAGGTCCCCAAATCGCCCCTAGTGCTAACCGGCACGGCCTCATACCCATAGGTATAAGGACCAAGGTGGGGAGCCGCTGGGGTGGCTTGCTTTCTTACAAATGCAAGCCATGACCGCAACGTTGCCATGGTCATGTTCTCGCAATGAGGACATGATCCATCCACGAATGATGTCTTCACATGGGCAGCGCCCAGACACGTAAGACAGTGATCGTGGCCATCAGAAGCGGAGAGATAACGACCGCAACCAGGAATAACACACAAACGGAAAGGCATCTTTAAAAAGATGCGTCTTTAAAAAGACTTTCCATGTGTGCCGCTCTTTCAGAAAGAAAATATACTCTATTAGAATATACTCTTTTAGCTGTCAGTTTGTCCAGATAGTCAGGTGTCATTTCACCCCATGCTTCCTGTAGCACTTGCCATACAGTAGATGTGGCTGTCTTGTCGGGCACTTCTCACGCACCTTACATTCTAGCTGATCCCACAAAATCTCAATGGGGTTAAGATTCATAACACACATTTCCAATGATCTGCTGTCCAATGTCTGTGTTTCTTTGCCCACTCTAACCATTTCTTTTTGATTTTCTGTTTCAAAAGTGGCTTTTTCTTTGCAATTCTTCCCATAAGGCCTGCACCCCTGAGTCTTCTCTTTACTGTTGTACCTGAAACTGGTGTTGAGTGGGTAGAATTCAATGAAGCTGTCAGCTGAGGACAGGTTAGGTGTCTATTTCTCAAACTAGAGTCTCTGATGTACTTATCCCTTTGTTTAGTTGTACATCTGGGCCTTCCACATCTCTTTCTGTCCTTGTTAGAACCAGTTGTCCTTTGTCTTTGAAGATTGTAGTGTACAACTTTGTATGTAATCTTCAGTTTTTTTGGCAATTTCAAGCATTGCATAGCCTTCATTCCTCAAAACAATGATTGACTGACGAGTTGCTAGAGAAAGCTGTTTCTTTTTTGCCATTTTGACCTAATATTGACCTAAAGACATGCAGGTATATTGCATACTGTGGCAACTCAAAAACAAACACAAAGACAATGTTAAGCTTCATTTAACGAACCAAATAGCTTTCAACTGTGTTTGATATAATGGCAAGTGATTTTCTAGGACCAAATTAGCAATTTAGCATGATTACTCAAGAATAAGGTGTTGGAGTGATAGCTGCTGGAAATGGGGCCTGTCTAGATTTGATCAAAAATGTTGCTGTTTTTTACATCAATAATGTCTTGACTATATTTTGTGATCAGCTGAATGGCACTTTGGTGAATTAAACTACCAATTTCCTTCCGAAACAGCAAAATCTGTACATTATTCCAAACTTTTGGCAACCAGTGTATATACAGTTGTGCTCAAAATGACCCCTGTTCAAAAGTCTGCATACCCTTAGTTCTTAATACTGTGTATTGCCCCTTTAGCATCAATGACAGTGTGCAGTCTTTTGCAATAGTTGTCTATGAGGCCCCAAATTCTTGCAGGTGGTATAGCTGCCTATTCGTCTTGGCAAAATGCCTCCAAGTCATGCAAAGTCTTTGGTTGTCTTGCATGAACTGCACGTTTGAAATCTCCCCAGAGTGGCTTGATGATATTAAGGTCAGGAGACTGTGATGGCCACTCCAGAACCTTCAACTTTTTCTGCTGTAACCACTGGAGTGTCAACTTGGCCTTGTGCTTAGGGTCTCGCATCCCATGCGCAGCTTTCGTGCAGAAGAATAATATATATGATAACATGCTGCATTCATCTTGCCATTTAGAGCTCACACACCCCCAAAACATCAGTGAGCCACCACCATGCTTCACAGTGGGGATGGTATTCTTTTCACTATAGGCCTTGTTGACCCCTCTCCAAACATAGCGCTTATGGTTGTGACCATAAAGCTCTATTTTGGTCTCGTCACTGCAAATTACAGTGTGCCAGAAGCTGTTAGGCATGTCAAGGTGTTGTCGGGCATATTGTAACCGGATTTTTTTGTGGCATTGGTGCAGTAAAGGCTTCTTTCTGGCAACTCGACCATGCAGCTCATTTTTGTTCAAGTATTGTCATATTGTGCTCCTTGAAACAACCACACTGCCTTTTTCCAGAGCAGCCTGTATTTCTCCTGAGGTTACCTGTGGGTTTTTCTTTGTATCCTGAACAATTCTTCTGGCAGTTGTGGCTGAAATCTTTCTTGGTCTACCTGACCTTGGCTTGGTATCAAGAGATCCCTGGATTTTCCACTTCTTAATAAGTGATTGAACAGTACTGACTACTTTGGATATCTTTTTATATCCTTTTCAACTTTATAAAGTTCCATTACCTTGTTATGCAGGTCTTTTGACAGTTCTTTTCTGCTCCCCATGGTTCAGTATCTAGCCTGCTCAGTGCATCCACGTGAGAGCTAACAAATTCATTGACTTTATACACAGGCACTAATTGCAATTTCAAAAGCCACAGGTGTGGGAAATTAACCTTTAATTGCCATTTAAACCTGTTTGTGTCACCTTGTGTGTCTGTAATAAGGCCAAACATTCAAGGGTATGTAAACTTTTGATCAAGGCCATTTGGTTGATTTCTGTTATCATTATGATTTAAAAAGGAGCCAAACAACTATGTGATAATAAATAGTTTCATATGATCACTATCCTTAAATAAAAGACAAATGTGCCAAAAATGTGCATGAAAGATATTACATGATTGAACACTGATTTTAAACTTTCTTAAATTTTTACTGTCTAGCATTGGGTTAAGTAGGACAATGGTTAACAATACTTGTTACAAATCAATAACATTATGTGTAACATCTTTTACAACAGCCAAAAACATTATTAAAAGAAGTGTTTTTACAAGAGATCTTGACAATTTCCCAGTTGTGGCAGTGCACCTTAAACAATTTTTTACCACACAGTCAGTCTGGCATTTAAAATAGCAACAATACCAATACAAAACTTTGGATAAATCCAGTTTAAAGTTATTAAAACCATCAGAACCCTAGGAGTCATTGTGTTGTCGTATTGTAAAGGTTTACAGATTGCCTTGGGGAAAAAGCAGCAGTACCATACATAGAGCTGATGGACAGACTTGTAATCAGAAGGCACATGGGCTGGTGTAAAGACCTTTCCAGAAATATTGCAAGAAAAACAAGGGCATTAAAAAATATGATAGCACAATATAGACTTAATCCCAAACTGAAGAAAGCATATCTTATGTGCCCAATATTTTCAAACAACATCAAGTTATAATATGTTCCATCCGTTAAACAAAGGATGCCTTCATTTAACTGAGAAAGAGAATAGACAAATAAAAAAAGTAAAATGTTCATTGTTATCAATTTAAAATAATAATTTTATCCAAAATGTCCTCTAAATAATATATAATGTAACCTTATGAGTTATTTTATGAATTATTCAATCAGTTTCACAATATACATGCTATATACTAATAAACATCTTGAAAAAAGTACAATTTTATGTCTGATGCTTTCCACACAGATGCAGGATTGTTGGCTGAAAACTGTTTTTTCAGCTTTTCAGAGTAGCTTCTTTTAGCCACTCTGATTTCCTTAGTCATTGTGTTTCTGGCCTGGTTGTACAATATTTTATCCCCACTTCTGTAAGCATCCTCTTTGGCATGATGAAGATGTCTGAGTTGTCCTGTAAACCATGGTTTATCATTATTGAAAGATAAAAATGTCCTAGTAGGGATGCACATATCCTGACAGAAACTGATAGATGATGTCACAGTATCTGTGAGCTCAACTAGTTCTGTGGCTGCAGCATCAAAAACACTCCAATCAGTGCATTCAAAGCAGGCTTGTAGTTCCAGCTCTGCTTCATTAGTCCATCTCTTTACAGTCCTTAATACGAGTTTAGCTGATTTTAGTTTCTGCTTGTAGACTGGGAGAAGATGAACCAGAGAGTGATAAAAGAGTCCTAAAGCTGCACGTGGGACAGGGTGATATGCATCCTTTACAGTGGTGTAGCAGTGGTCCAGTATATTTCTGTCTCTGGTGGGGCATGTGATGTGCTGTTTGTATTTTGGCAGTTCACGGGTGAGGTTAGCTTAATTAAAATCTCCCAGAATAATGAAAAGAGAGTCCGGGTGTTGTTGCTCTGTGTCTGTGATTTGATCAGCCAGCTGTTGCAATGCTGCATTCACGCATGCTTGTGGTGGGATGTACACACACACATACCAGAATAAACGAGGAAAACTCCTGCGGAGAGTAGAAAGGCTTGCAGTTGATGAAGAGTGCTTCTAAATCTTCTTCAATACTTTTACACCTGTACACCAACTTTCTTAAGTAAATTAAGTTTAACAAGTAAATTACAACAAATTAAGATAATAGCTCGAGCAATGTTTGCATTCAGTAATATAAGATTATATTGTAGATATAAGTTTCAAATACCCACACAGTACAAAATAATGTTCTTCAAGTTCAAACAAACACAATTTCACTGTTCAAATGTATTAATCAACTTCAAATGTCACATATAACCAAATTAAATTAAAAGTTCAGTTCAGTTTTAAAGATCTGATATCAGTTACTGATGTCAGTCTCTCTTTCTTCCTCAAATTCCCAAATTAAGATATTTTAATCCTGTGTTAGAGAAAACTTTGACTTTGTACTTTATCTTTTACTTTTGTGAGAAAAAGAAGAAAAAAAATATACTGTCCTTCACTTTGCAGTTAAATCCACTTCTTTCTCTTCTCCAATTTGTCCAATTGGATTGGATCGCCATCAAACCAAGGTCAAAATCCAGCTTTGACATAAACCTGATTTATTCAGAAGGCCAGAGAATGTATATGTAATGCACTTATTCAAATATAAATATCACATTCATTAAACATCCATACAATCCAGTAAGTAGAACACATACAATGTAATTATTCTGTTACAATGTCAAGTAATACTCTGATACTAATTATATCTCTTCTTCTCAGACACGTGCAACTCTCAATGACATCCACGTGAAACCAATCATGCAACATGAGAATGACTGCACTCACAACAATTAATTCTTACAGCATCAACTTCAAAATACAACATTATATACTGTGTATATTTTATATATTGGACTCAAGATGGTGCTGAGTATGGCTGCTGCTTTGCAAGCTCTGACACAACATCGCAGTGTTTTGTTTTGTTTACAGTTCTTATGTTTTTTGTTTTGGATGTTGTCTGCCTTATTGTATATGATAGACAAACACTTTTGGACAAAACCAGACTTCCAATTCCTCAATGCCGACCCGCTGTTTACAAACACGCCAGCGGAGCCCTTTGTCTGGGCTGCCCGGCCACGGAAACGCAGAAGGAAAAGGGGAAATAGAGCCGGCATTCTCATCAGAGTAAGACATTGCGCAAATCGACCCCCACTACCCAGTATTCTACTGGCAAATATTCAGTCTCTGGACAACAAGCTCTACGAGCTGAGAGCGCAGATCTCTTTCCAATGAGAGACTAGGGACTGATGCATTATCTGCCTTACAGAAACTTGGATGTCTGCTGAGATTCCAGATTCAGCCATCGAACTTGTGGGGTTCTCCGTGCACCGAGTGGACAGAGCGAAAGACCTCTCAGGTAAAAGCAGAGGTGATGGTGTATGTTTTATGGTCAAAAAATCCTGGTGTGATCAGAGGAATGTACATTCTATCAAGTCTTTCTGCTCTCCTGGTCTGGAATTTCTCATGCTTCTGTGTCGACCATTCTGGCTACTGAGGGAATTCACAGCATCTGTAACCCATGTTAGTTGAGCTCGGAGATTTTGATGCCCTCTCTGTTTCATCAGTGCTCTTAATGGAGCTGTTTTAATAGCATCATTTTCTATCCAATCAGCACTAAAACCTGTCATGCCCAAAAAAAGTCATCATTTGTCCCACTGTTTGTGGTTGGGGTGCTTTGCTTATACCTTCCAATTGGCTTGGTGATATAGCATTAGTTTTATGCGCAATGATTCATCCTAAGTATTCAACCTGTGGTAGGCAGTATTGAAGTTTCTCTTTTGAGACCTTATGACCTCCATCTAATTTAGTGAGCACTTTAATTGGGTCTTGGTGGCATTGCTCTAATGTTGTTGAACAAATCAACAGATCATCTACATATTGTATCAATGTGCTATCCAGTCTAAGATCTTCCAAATCAGCTTTCAAAACTTGATTGAACACATGTGGTGAATGTGTAAATCCCTGGGGCATTCCGGTGTATGTATATTGTTTACCTTGATAGGTGAATGCAAATAGGTGTCTACTTTCCTCTGCTAAAGGGATGCTGAAAAAAGCAGAACACAGGTCAACAACAGTAAAATAATTGGCAGCAGGAGGAACATTAGTCAGCAGCGTATGTGGATGTGGAACTTCTGCAGGCCAGTCTTCCGTTACCTCATTAACTGCTCTCAAATCATGCACTAAGCGCCATTTTGATTTATCTGCCTTAGCAACTGGCAATATGGGCATGTTGCAATGACTTACTGTTTCTATTAACACCCCTGCCTTATTCAATCCCTCAATTGTCTTTTTAATTCCTTCTACAGCTTCCTGTTTTAATGGATATTGTTGTTTTCTTGGTAGTTTTACTCCTGATCAAAGTTTAATTCTAATTGGATTAGCAGATTTTACTAAACCTACGTCTGTATCATGTTGAGACCACATTTCAGCAGGCACATGTTTTTCCATTTCTGACATTTAGTTCAACTGTTTTTGAATCTAATTTTTCTTTTTCTTTAGTAGTCACCACCACCCTTGGAATACCTCCCATAGCAGTGTAACACAGAATTTTTAGGTATGTTTTATCTGCTGATTCAAAGATTAAAGGATTTTCTGTGGCTTCCCACTTTCTTTTCTGTTCTTTTTATCATCGGTCCTAGATCTTTTGACTTCCCTTACTCACGTATAAGGTCATAGGGAGGTGGTCTCTCTGTTTTTTCACTTTTATCATCTACTGGTCTTTTTGCCTGTCTCTCAGCTTTTATTAATTTTATTCCATGATTTTTAAACAACTGCAATACTACTTTTTTTTTTTTTCTTGTTTTTGGCTTTGTGATTTTTGATCAATGCTTCCATTTCTCTACACATAGCCACATCAAATGCTCCCTCTGCTGGCCATTTTGTGTTTAAGCTCTTTGTTCTTTTTCCCCATTTTTTTAGAAGGCTCCCTTATTGTGTCTTTACATATTGGATACATTGAGCACATCTGTTCTACTGGTGTTGATGTCATTGTAGCTTAACATTTATTATCACAGTGTACATTGTATTTCAATGTACCTCTATAACCCCAGCTCGTATCTATCCTTAACTAGTCTTCACCGAGCTGGTCAGACGAGGATCACTAAAAGTATCTGACCCCTGACTTCCCCTGGACTTTTGCTGGATTGAGGACTTGTCACAGTTCCTAAAGTATTTTATTGGTCTTTCTCAGATATTTCAGAATAGCATTTATTTGTTTTCTGTTTAATGGTTTTACAGGCACTTCCTCTGCTCCTAAACAATGTGAATTGTTCTGCATCCAGATAATGTCTCCTGTTTCCCAAGGTCTCTCACTGTCACATCAACTAATTTTCCCTTGACACAGAAAGGCCTTACACAGAGAGAAACTGCAAGCTAAGCTGTTTTCCATAGTTTCAGACTGCATCAGAGTAAATCAGAGTATTAAATCAATAAAAGAATGATTACATATGTAACACATCATTCATCTCCTCATACATATCTTCATTGGAGGAAACAATTTCCTCCCAATTTGGTCTTTCTGTCCATCCAGGGTAATTGTCATTGTATTTCATTAGACCATTCACATTGATCAGTGTCATCTGTTTTGTTATAGCTCGGATTAAGAATGATTTGATCAATGGTAACACACAACAGAATATTATTCCTCTCACAAGAATTGTTGGTTCAATCATTATACCAATTTTAGCCAACCTATATCTTAATCAATTCCATTTAGATTGCTTGTCTAGTTTGTTTATAACAATCTTAATCTTTAGTCACCACTATTTTTTTTCCATTCTTCATTACTATTAAAATGTACATGAGTTCAATAAAAGCATAAGTAAAAGTAATAAATCATCTTCCAATCTAAATTAATTATCATACAAACATTCCCAGGTTTGCTTCATACTTCTTTTGTAAGTCAGGCACTCCCTTGTCTGCAACGGCTCTCAAAACTTTACCCCCAAACTCAATCTATAAATAATCTTCTACAGAATGCTTGGTATTTAACACTGTAATAAGTTGTTTTAGTAAAGCGGTTATTAAAATGCAGTCGGGCTGAGTGAAACTCACAATTTTTCGGGCAGGTCTCTTCTAGACCTCCCTTTTGATGCTTCTGACCTATGAGCATTCATCCACTTCCTTAAACCCATATCAAACCTTCTTGGGCAGGTTTCCAGGGTGGTGATGCCCTGCCTTAGGTTGCCCCCCTTTTTTGCCATTGGAGAGTCTTACCCATCATTGGGTCATCACCTCTTGCCACTGGTCTCGATACCGCTCAGTCGTATTGGCCAATCCTTAATAATTTGGTATCAGTAAACAGATATTTTCTTTTCAGGGAGTATCACCTGAGAACCGTCACAGCCAATGGAACCATCTACCACTGCTTAAATACAAAGCAGTATTTAAAATTCATCAATCTATTAAAATTGTCCAAATTAAAAGTGAAATAACAATGCTAAAATTGAACTCATCTACAGGTCACCAATTTCCATTCAGGTTGTATTTCTGCTACTTTAGCAAACGTCACAAAAGACCATGTATCATGGTGGGGACTAACATCAGAACAAAACAAAATAAAGGTAGCCTCTGTCAAGCTTCTAGGAAGCCTAATTTAAAAACATCACCTTAATTCAATAATAGTCTCTAGATTGTTTTGAACCTACATTAAGTGTGTCAGATCAACTTTCAACTGAATCTCTTATCTTTAGTATAAACCCTTAACTTTAGATTGCCCTCCGAATATATAAAATCTTTAATCATGATGGGGAAAGCTGTTTGAACCTCTCCTTCATATCACTGTATCTAACATTATTGACAAATCACATCATTTTCCATATAAAACTAAAATCAAATCAAAAGAAAAATAAAATAACTTAGAGATGTGCCTTTAAAATCTGCTCTTGTGTTTCTGTTTCAAGCAGACACTTATCAAACTTAGCCTGAGAGTGAGACAGTGTAAGGCGGGGGAGAGATTAAGAGGGGGGAACATTCCCCCACGCTGTTTCTAATCTCATTACAGCTATTCCTTCTTTTTTCATTTTAGAATCTCACAATAATATATTTAAGTTATTCTTCAACAGTGAAAATAGTAATAATGCTCTTATGTTTACTTTCTCCCTTTCCTTACTCTCTCAGGAGAAGGAACTTCCATTCTATCTAATAAAATAACAGAAAAGTAAATAAAATTTAAACAGGATGAAGTAGTAAAGAGGCACAATGGAAATTCAAACAAATCTCTTCTTGTGTTTTGAAATAATTGCTCATTACACTACGTCCTTTTAATTTCTCATGACTTACTTTTTTATATCCAAATATTTCAGCATCATTTAATAATAAGATTTTTCAGTTATTATTCTCTTATACTTATCAGCATTTCTTAACAAATTATTTAGTTAAATAGCAGAACCAAAATTCACAGTGCAGAAACTGTATGCCTCTAAAATGATACTTTAATGGATTAACTATGGCAAATAAAAATATTAGTAATAGAAAAAGACATTGGATTTAAATTTAGACCCTCAGAACAATTTAGACATGGGTTTTGAACCCACTGATGGCAGTCTGGTTAGTCATATAAGACTGAAATCAACTTATCCAGAGAAACTTTAATCCACATTAGAAATTGCAAATCAGCAATGATTACCAGCAGTAATGAGAGAAGGAGGACCAATCAGATAATAGCTCACATCATTTTCAGTCTTCTTTTTCTCCAAATTTTCACCTGCAGTATTAGTAACTTCAATAAATCATCTGGCCCAGCCATCTGCAATGGTGAGAGACTAGTTCCAGAATGAGTTAGTGAAACAACATACACATAATGATGACAAAAGAAAGTGTAAAACATAGTTAGTATCAAAGACACACACACAGAATAGGCTCATGAATATGAAGTTATTAACATTCATAATTGAGGAATTTATGTGTTCAGTTTAATTTTAATGTTTCTCCATGGGTTTCATCCGCCACCACCGACCAATTTTTCCTTAGCATTATCAATATTTTTTTACAATCAAATACATCAAAAATATTTCTTAATTCTTAAAATCAGAACTTCTAGCACGAATGACATTTTCCATTATATGCACTTTCAAAAGGAGAAAACGTCATGGTTACTGGTGTAACCTCCATTCCCTGATGGAGGGAACGAGATGTTGGTGTCGATGTAGTGACACTAGGGGTCACTCTTGGGAGCCCGAGACACCTCTGGTCTTTGATAAAAGGCCAATGAAAATTGGCGAGTGGTATTTGCATGCCACTCCCCCGGACATACGGGTATAAAAGGAGCTGGTATGCAACCACTCATTCAGGTTTTACGCTGAGGAGCCGATATAAGGTCCGGCCACTTCAGCAAGTAGTTCAGCGTTGTGGCAGGAGGGACCAACGTCTCATTCCCTCTATCAGGGAACGGAGGTTACACCAGTAACCATGACGTTCCCTATCTGTCACTCACTCGATGTTGGTGTCGATGTAGTGACACTAGGGGTCCCTATACAAAACGCCACAAGGCTGAACGGTGTTACGTGAACTGGTGGTGTGTGGTGGGCAGACTTGCTGTGTGCCTCATAGCCAGCACACCAGGTCGACACGTAACCTCCCCCAACAAAGTTATGAGTGTCGAACGGCCCTTTTTGGGGACAAGTCGACTACCCAAAGATAGAGACAGGCTTAACCCAGTCGTGGCCTCTTTTCCCCTTCTCTTTTTCAATTCCCTAAAAAAGAAGGGGGATTATCCGACTGGGCCACCAGGTCTAGTCGGGGGATGTCCCTCCCAAGGGGAGGACACCGCGGAGACCACACCTCGCCCCAAGAGAGGGGGGGATATTTTTAAGTGGAAAAATACATCACATGGTCTTTCCAACCATGTGGACAGCCTTCAAGGTAGATCCTGCCCAATGGGGGAGGAGTTACTACAAACATGGAGACTGGGGCAGAGGGGCTCTGCCTAAGGAAGACGCAGTTTGCCAGCAGAGAAACGAACTAGCGGAAGATATAGATCGCATGGGGTTTAGCCTTACAGGGAACCACCACATGCGGAGCACCTACCCCAGAACAGGGCTCTTAGTTAGCACGTGAACTGGGCCGGCAGTGAGTCTCTCCGAAAACTCGACTGCCACAGGGCTCGGAGGAAGTCAAACAGGGAACACATTTTTTGAACACTACTGGGAATTAATGGCGCACGTCTTCAGCTCAAAAGGAGGTGGAAGGCACCGTGTGCAAGCGATACACCCGGCCGGCTATCCCGGGCTTATCCGCTTGTGTTGCGTGCCACTACCTGGGACGAAACCAGTTCCACCCGGAGGTTGTAGAACCTTGCAAGGTGTTGGGTGTTGCCCAGCCCACTGCTCTGCAAATGTCTGTTAGAGAGGCACCTCTGGCCAGGGCCCAAGAAGCCACTACACCATGGATAGAATGGGCTCATAGCCCTACAGGGGGCGGCATGTTTTGGGTGAGATATGCCATGGTTATGGCATCAACGAGCCAGTGGGCGATCCTCTGCTTGGAGACAGCGCTTCCTTTCCGCTGTGCACCAAAACAGACAAAGAGCTGCTTAGAGACTCTAAAGCTCTGCGTGCGATCCAAATAGATACGTAAAGCGCGCACCGGACACAGCAACAACAGGGCTGGGTCTGCCTCCTCCTGGGGCAGCGCTTGCAGGTTCACCACCTGGTCCCTAAAAGGAGTGGTGGGAACCTTGGGCACATAGCCCGGTCGGGGTCTCAGGATCACGTGAGAATAACCCGGACCGAACTCCAGGCACGTTTCGCTGACAGAGAATGCTTGCAGGTCACCTACCCTCTTGATGGAAGTGAGCGCAGTCAGGAGGGCAGTCTTCAAGGAGAGTGCCTTAAGCTCGGCTGACTGCAAAGGTCAAAGGGGGCTCTCTGTAGACCCTGAAGAACTACGGCGAGATCCCATGAGGGAACGAGTGGCGGTCTGGAGGGATTCAGCCTCCTGGCACCTCTTAGGAACCTGATGATCAGGTCGTGCTTCCCTAAGGACTTACCGTCAACTGTGTCATGGTGTGCTGCTATGGCAGCAATGTACACCTTCAAGGTGGAAGGGGACAGCCTCCCTTCCAGCCTCTCCTGCAGGAAGGAAAGCACTGATCCAACTGCGCATCTCTGGGGGTCTCCGTGTCGAGAAGAACACCATTTAGCGAATAGACGCCACTTAAAGGCATACAGGCGCCTTGTAGAGGGGGCCCTAGCCTGAGTGATCGTGTCTACCACCACGGGGACCACTTAGGTCTTCCGTGTCCCGTCCAGGGACCAGACATGGAGATTCCAGAGGTCTGGGCGCGGGTGCCAGAGGGTGCCCCGTCTCTGAGAAAGAAGGTCCTTCCTCAGGGGAATTTGCCAGGGGGGAGCTGTCGCGAGGAGCGTGAGGTCCGAGAACCACGTCTGGGTGGGCCAGTAGGGTGCTACCAGGACGACCTGCTCCTCGTCCTCCCTGACCTTGCACAGGGTCTGTGCAAGCAGGCTCACTGGGGGAAACGCATATTTGCGAATGCCAGGGGGCCAGCTGTGTGCCAGTGCGTCTATGCCGAGGGGAGCCTCGGTGAGGTGGTTGCTGACTCCGGAGGAGGAGACGGCGGGTGAGTTGTGACATACAGCGAGAGCGCAGACCGCCTTGGCGGTTGACATATGCTACCGCTGCTGTGCTGTCCGTCCGAACTAGCACGTGCTTGCCCTGGATCAACGGCCGGAACCTCCGCAGGGCGAGCAGAATTGCCAGTAACTCGAGGCAGCTGATGTGCCAACGCAGTCGTGGACCCGTCCAGAGGCCAGCAGCTGCATGCCCGTTGCAAACAGTGCCCCAGCCCATTTTGGAGGCATCTGTCGTGACCATGACGCACCTGGAGACCAGTTCTAGGGGAACACCTGCTCGTAGAAACGAGAGGTCGGTCCAAGGGCTGAAAAGACGGTGACAGACCGACGTAATGGCCACGCGGTGTGTCCCGTGGCGCCATGCCCGTCTCGGGACTCGAGTCTGGAGCCAGTGCTGAAGCGGCCTCATATGCATCAACCCGAGCGGGGTGGCCACCGCCGAGGATGCCATATGCCCCAGGAGCCTCTGAAAAAGTTTCAGTGGAACCGCTGTTTTCTGTTTTAATGCCTTGAAACAGGCCAGCACTGACTGGGCTCGCTCGTTCATAAGGCACGCCGTCAAGGAGACTGAGTCCAACTCCAAACCGAGAAAAGAGATGCTCTGAACCGGGAGGAGCTTGCTCTTTTCCCAGTTGACCCGAAGCCCTAGTCGGCTGAGGTGTGAGAGCACCAGATCCCTGTGTGTGCATAACCCGTCTCGAGAGTGAGCTAAGATTAGCCAGTCGTCGAGATAGTTGAGAATGCGAATGCCCACCTCCCTTAACAGGGCAAGGGCAGCCTCTGCGATCTTCGTAAAGACGCGAGGAGACAGGGACAGGCTGAAAGGGAGGACTTTGTACTGATACGCCTGACCCTCGAACGCGAACCGCAGGAAGGGTCTGTGTCGAGGAAGGATCGAGACGTGAAAGTACGCATCCTTCAGGTCTACCGCCGTGAACCAATCTTGATGCCGGACGCTCGCTAGAATGCGTCTTTGCGTCAGCATCTTGAACGGGAGTCTGTGTAAAGCCCGGTTCAGTACTCGCAGGTCCAAGATTGGCCGCAACCCACCACCTTTTTTCGGTACGATGAAGTAGGGGCTGTAAAACCCTTTCTTCATCTTGGCTGGAGGGACAGGTTCTATCGCGCCCTTCTGTAGGAGGGTAGTGATCTCCGCATGCAGGGTAACAGCGTTTTCGCCCTTGACCAAGGTGAAGTGAATACCGCTGAACCTGGGAGGGCACCTGGCGAACTGAATCACGTAGCCGAGTCGGACGGTCCGGACCAGCCACCACGATGGATTAGGAAGCGCAAGCCATGCGTCCAAATTCCGCGCGAGGGGGACCAAGGGGACAACGTCGCCGGACGTACCGGCAGGTGGGGCCTCGCGGCGGGGCAGAGCACGAGGTGCCACAGCACATCGTGGCCGTGCTGAGTCTAGGGTCATCGAAGCACTTACCTGGTTCCTTGTGACCACCCCGGAACAGCCAGAGACGGGGGAGGAAGAGGCCTGTCCTCGAAACCCGTGGAGTCTGCCACATCGGGTGTGGCTGTGTGCCACAGCTGGGCGCTCAGGGGTGGAAAGGGCACCGCTGGAGCGCCAATCCTGCAAGAAAAAGCCCATGGACGGTAGCCATGGTGACAACCGTACACACCGGGTATGTGACCCAGGGAGGAAAGAAGCCGCTCTTTTGCTGAACTGTTGGGTACCGCAGCCAATTGGGCGTGCGGCGAAATCAAACAAAAAGACAACAAAAGATTTTCCACCTGGCCCTCCACCGGGGGATGGAGTGGTCTTTCTACCAGCTCCACGTAAGTGGGTTCCCTCATCTCTGGGTTGCCCATCTCAGGGGCGCTTCGAGGACCTCCGTGGGTTCTTCGGCGCCGGCTGTGAGACGGGTGGCGTCGGCTTCCTGCGGTGGGCTCCACGCCGGGGCCGGGCCGGAGGGGCAGGCAGCGGTGGAGCCGGTGCAATCACCGCAGGTGGATGCCCTTGGCGACGAGCAGACGGGGTGCGGGATCTTGAGCCGCGCCGGGGCAGGATGTGCTTGATTGCTTCTGTCTGCTGCTTTACCGTCGAGAACTGCTGGGCAAAGTCCTCAACGGTGTCACCGAATGGGCCCGCCTGGGAAATGGGTGCAGTAAGGAACCGTGTCTTGTCGGCCTCGCCCATCTCAACCAGGTTGAGCCACAGGTGGTGCTCCTGGACCACTAGTGTGGCCATCGTCCACCCAAGAGACCGCGCTGTGACCTTCGTCACCCGGAGGGCGAGGTCGGTCGCCGAGCGCAGTTCCTGCATCAAATCTGGGGTGGAACTACCCTCGTGCAGTTCTTTCAGCACCTTGGCTTGGTGGACCTGCAGGAGAGCCATGGCATGCAGGGCAGAGGTGGCTTGTCCAGCAGCGCTGTAGGCCTTAGCCGTCAGGGACGTCGTGAGCCTACAGGGCTTGGACGGGTACTTAGGGTGTCCACGCCAGGTGGTGGCGCTCTGCGGGCATAAGTGCACCGCGAGCGCCTTATCCACCGGTGGAATCGCCGTATAGCCCCTGGCCGCTCCGCCATCGAGGGTAGTGAGAGCAGGGGAACTGCGGAGTCGGGGTCGGGCTGTAAAAGCTGCCTCCCACGACTTCGTCAGCTCCTCATGCACCTCCGGGAAGAATGGCACTGGAGCGGGGCGTGGCTGTTTTGAGCGGCACCGCGAGCCCAGAAACCAATCATCAAGCCGCGAGGGTTCAGGGGAGAGCAGAGGGTTCCACTCTAGCCCAATGCTCGCGGCCGCCCGGGAAAGCATATCCGTCATTTCGGCATCGGCCTGTAACTGGGCGACTGTCCCCGAAGGGGGAAGCCCAGCTAAGGCTTCTGCATCCGACTGGACAAGCCCGCTCTCCGATGCTGCGCTCGAGAGCTCATCATCTTCGCGGGCCCCGAACAAGAAGCCAGACTCGCCGTGCGACGAGCCGGCGAACTCATCTGGAAGCCCGATTGGGGCAGACGAGCATGCTGGGGAATGGGGGAGGTCCGCGGGGGGATACCCGGCGGAGGCGATCCCATTGAGGTCCCCAAATCGCCCCCAGTGCTAGCCGCGCTGACCTCATACCCGTAGGTAGGAGGACGGAGGCGGGGAGCCGCTGGGGTGGCTTGCTTTCTTGTCATGGTCATGTTCTCGCAATGAGAACGTGAACCATTCATAAACGCTGCCTCTGTGTGGGTCGCCCCCAGACACGAAAGACAGCAATCATGACCATCCAAAGTTGAGAGAAAACGACCGCAACCAGGAATAACACACGATCGGAAAGGCATCTTTAGAAAGACACGTCTTTAAATAGATGTTCCGTGTGTGCGCTCTTTTAGAGAAATATACTCTTTTAGTGGGGAAAAATGCTCTTTCAGAAGATATACTCTCTAGTTTTTCTGCCGAAGCGCCCAGGGGAGTTCTCTGCAGTGCACCAGTGCAGAGGAGGGAGAAGCCGCTGAAATGCGCCATCAGATCCAGCAGAGGTGAATGAACAGTGCTATTCAGCTCAATGAGCATGACCGTTTGGCTCCGAAGAGAAAATCTGAATGAGTGGTTGCATACCTTTTATACCCGTATGTCTGGGGGAGTGGCATGCAAATACCAGTCGCCAATTTTCATTGGCCTTTTATCAAAGACCAGAGGTGTCTCGGGCTCCCAAGAGGGACCCCTAGTGTCACTACATCGACACCAACGTCGAGTGAGTGACAGATAGGGAACTTCTATTTTATTAGATATCAGAGCATCTGTGCAAAACTGTTTACAATGTTTGCTTAGTTCTTCCTCCATATTGGGAGGTTGGAACTTTATTTTCCATTTTATCTGGCTGATTGGTCACAGATCAAACCCAAGGAAAAAGCATCACAATGTTGGCAAGGTTGCCACACATAAAAATGAGAAAACCAGGTATTAAGAACACATCTTCAGCGGATTGGAACTGCAGAGAACATGAAACGATCCAAATCATTCTTAAATTTATTTTCCTTTAATTTTAGTCTCAAAGACAGCTTCTCAGTGTACCCATGATCATCCAATGCCTACACTGTGCATATAAAACAAGAAAATAAAAGAAAAAATATCTAATCTTAACTAAAAGAATCTGCTATCTATCTTTTCTAAATTCGGGGCACCCCTGTCCAGGTGGAGACATCAAGAGAGACGAGTTCTCCCATTCAAAGTCTGCAAACAATCATTTGCAGTATGGAGTATAACGCCTCCCGCTCACTCTGCCTACAGAGCAGCATCTCACTTAATCTCTCCATCAGACAGCCCCTAACAAAATAATAAACTCTACCTATCTTATTTTTGTTGGTTGATCAAGTTTACACCGATAAAGCTGCAACAACAAAACATATAATCATGGGTTCTTACATTTAAATATAAAGACTTTACAGTGTTTATTTTACTATTGTTCATAATTGTATTCTCTCATAAACTGGACCAGACAGAATGTAAAACAAACACTTGAATGTGAAGTTTTCACATTTAAGGTTTGCCTCTCATACTCAAATTACAAAATAGAATTTGGTTTTGGTTATTCAGCTTCACCTTTTTTCCTCTTTCCCATTTCTTTAAGATTTTATTAATAAATGTTTACACAGTGGATTTCTAGATGTTAGTATTTCCACTGGAGTGTTTGCCATAATTATACCTTATTGTAATGTGACTACACTTATCTTCAATACAACTTTTGTTTAAAATCAAATTATTTAGTTGACTTTAGTATAAAGTAATACACTGGACTCAACTTTATTGTATGTCCAGATAATGTGATATGAACTTTAACTCTAAGCACAGATATACAACTTGCTCTTTCTCAGTTTAGTTAATCTTATATTATGCTTCCTTCATTGCATGAAAAGAACAGCCCAAGGCTGAATCTTATCCAGCCAGCTAAGAGATAACTTTTTGCTTTCACTCACACTTTCAGACACAGATACAAACATTTTCACAAATACAGAAACTCTGACACTTTTTTTACAAACATAAGGCCTTTGTAAACACAGAGCTCTCAAAAAATACAATACAATTCTAAAACAAAACTATGACTTCAGCCCCTCCCTTCGCTCTCCTTCTTCTCTCAGTCACACACTCTTAATCCTGTACTCATTTACTCCCACTATGGAAGAGAGAATCAGGTGCTTTTTCTTAACTTTAATTTAGTGTCTTTATTAATAATTGTGTTTCTTTATCTGGATCACACTAACTACAATTTGGATGATGTCCAAATAGTCGGCAAAGCCCATATCTTGGAACGTTTGTAGTTCTTGGAATGATTATTCTAACTTTTCACAATTTTTCTCATTCATTTTATAACTATCAAATACTAGGCCTAATATCTCTGTTTCTCCACAGCACATTTCTCTGAGAAAAACAATTACATGGACACATATCAGTACACTCAACCACACATTCACAGCCTATCTCACACACATACAGCATAGCACATTGCAGCCAGCATAAGCACAATACAGTCATCATAAATACATCAACCAACGCAGCCAACATACAACAACAATGCAATTAAATTTATATACAACTTAACACAGCCAATATATGTATTTACATCAACTTATTCAACACATCAACATATTTACACTATTCAGTACATCATTTTCAATATCAAAACATCTTAACTATCACTATGCCCCTCTTAGGCGACCACACCTCTTGAGTGCCTGCCAATTTCCCTAAATGCAGTGCAATTTTGAGAACAAGGCCAACCATCCATGTGGGCTCCTTGTTTCTCAGCCAGTTCAAAGGTCAACCATCCATATGGGCTCCTAATCCTCACTGGTGTCACTGCATTCAGCGTTATTCGCAGAATTCAAAACACCCCTCTTCTGGGTGACCTACCAGAGCTGCTCACTTCTGCGCTGCCTAGAAGTGCAATATCCGTAGGATTTGCATGCCCTTGCGTGACCTACCAGAGCTGCTCACCCCTGCACTGCCTAGAGGTGAAGTATCTGTAGGATTTGTGTGCTTCAACTTATTTACAAGACATATTTACATTTGCATGCACAGTTGTTTTTAAACCTGGAACCCAGTTCTCTATTTCATCCAATTAGTCATTTAATTCAGTTTGAGACTGGAAAGGCCTTTTTTAGAGTTACCACCTGGGCCAAACCCTGCAACAGACCTCACAAAAACACCATTTAAGCAAAAAATTTGCTTACCTCAGGATTTTGGCACCAGTGAGTTTATGAAGTCAGTGCAAGTAAGCCCACAGCAGCTCACCTTGGCCCTGTGCCAGTCCCTTCATGGTCGGCAATTTTATGTTGTGGAGCATGGAAGATTTTTCTCCCCTCTCTGTAAGAAAACTCTTGAAGTCAGGAGTTCCAGGTGTCAAAGGTTAGAGTTTATTGAACAAACCAACAAACCCGAGATGTCAGCTGAGATCTGACTGTCTTGGTCAAAACCTTTAGTCTTTATACAGTATTTTATCTAGCATTACCTCATGTCTTCGCTCTCTTAATATTTTTTGTATCCAATGGATTCTGTTTCCCACCATTATTTCACAGAGCCTCTGACCTCTTTTTAATGGTGGGAACCAATAACATTTTAAATCATTTATCATGAAAGTATACATTCTTAATGAATAATACGTCACAATCTGAGCATATATAGTTACTTTGATTATTGGTTGTGTCAATCTTTTAACTTTGCTGTACTTTCCCAGAGCTTTCTCGTGACTCAGTACCATTGTTCTTTGCTTACAGCTGAGGACACAAGAGTATTTCTTGCAACATTTCTGCTACAGCTGAGTGCACAGAGTTTCTTAAAACATCAGCATTTCTAGTAACCTCATATGCCCTCTCCTGGGTCACACAAAGCTATTCTATATTAGTACTTTTCTACATTTCATATATAAAAATCTACTAGTTGCTTTCAGTCGCTCTACACTCCTGTCTGGGTAGAGGCAACATGCTTGTTTCTTTTTAAGCATAATTTATGCTTCTGCTTTCTGATGCTTAGCATCTATGCTTCCCTCCGTAGGTTATTATCTTCAGCGTTTGTAGATACGAATTTTATATACCATTACTTTGAAAACACAACATTCCAGCAGTCAGCGTTTGTAGCTATGGATTAAGTATGTCACCACTTTGCGATCAGTTTAGCCAGCGCCCAGTGCTCATAGCTAAGGATTCAGAACTGCATATTTTTTTAATGTTCATCACACTGTGCATTTTAACTATTTGGATTCAGTTATGCCAGCAGTCAGCATCATCTTTTGGTTGCGGTATGTTTGGCATATGGTTTTGTTTTGGGGTTTTTTATTCGCTGCCCTCCCTGTTTTGTCCATGCATGGAAGTATGGACAAGCGGAGAATTTGCCCAGAACAGAACCGCCAGAAGTGTTCATCGAGGGGAGGGGGGACTGTCAAGGTGCCTGGTCTGCCCTCTCTCTGTGGTGTGTTGGGCTTTGTTTGTGTTTGTGTAAGCCATGGGCTCGCCTGACTCCGCCTCCTTGTCTCCTATACCACACCTCCTCATCTAGTCCTTGTTTAGTCCTTGTTGTGTTAATTGGTATCACCTTGTTTGCCAGATTGTTTCCTGTGTTGTGTTTGTTCAGTCTTGCATCAGTTGATCTTGTGTTTGCTCCAGTTACTACTCTGTTTGGATTTTTTTGTTCTTGTTGTTTTCTCCTCCTGGAAACTTTTTGTTCCTGTTTATTTTATTTTTAATAAAAGCCCACTGATTGCATTCCTGATTTGGGTCCTACCTCCATGCTTGTGTCAATATCATTGAGGCATTTGAATATGTAGCATACATCCCTGTTTCTGTTGCTGACGGCATGCTGCACGAGTGTTTGTAGCTTGCTAGCCTGTTTAGCATTGCTTATTCTTATTCTAATACATTCATTGTTTTGTCCTTTGCCATTTTACCACCTGCTTCGGGTTTTATCTGTGTGTATATATTTTCTCACGTTTTTTTCTTGATCTTTTTCCCGCTTGTATACATCTCACGTATCAACTGCGTGCATTCTTTTTCTCCACTGTGTTTTACACAGATTACTGCATCAATCTCAAAATCTGCTGATTAGGAACCACATCGATCTCAAATACTTCCTGCTCAAGAACAACCATAACAACAAAAACAACAAACAATTGCGGTAAGTCATGGCATCCACTCATGTTATTTCTTCCTGCATTGCATGCCACATGTTTACTATAGCTTTTCCATCAGCAGTGAGGGATTCACATGTGATAAATGTAAGGAATTAGTCAGGCTGACGGAGAAGGTTAATGAGCTAGAGACACGCATCCGAACATTAGTGCAGGTCAGTGAGAAAGAGAAGCCAGTAGATACTGTTTCAGATGCTGGTAGTACAGCAAGCAACACACACACTTTGGTTCCGGCTCTAGAGCCCCTGCAACAGGGTGATTGGGTGACGTTTCGGTCGCATACTCGCTCAGCAAAGCGACACCACTCTCCCGTTCATGTTAGGGTTTTCAATCGATTCTCCCCACTCAGTGATACACCCACTGAGAATCATGTTGAAAGAGCCCAATTATTGGTGATTCTATTGTAAGGAACATGGAAATAGAGACTTCAGCCACTATTGTTAAATGAATTTCCGGGACTCGGGTGTCTGACATCAGATCAAATTTACAAGTGCTGGCTAATACTAAATGTAGATTTTCAAAATTTTTTATTCATGCCGGCACTAATGATGTCTGGCTTCGCCAGTCGGTGATCACTAGAGATAATATTAAAGAGGCATGTGAACTTGCAAAAACGATGTCAGACACTGCAATATGCTCGGGCTCCCTCCCTACTCATCATGGTGATGAGGTTTATAGTAGATTAGTGTCACTGAACGGCTGGATGTCTGAGTCATGTCTAGAGAATTGCATAGAATTTATAGACAATTGGAAGAGTTTTTGGGGTAGACCTGACCTGCTAAAGAGAGACAGACCCCATCCCTCCAGGAAAGGTGCCGCTCTCCTCTCTAGTAATTTGGCTCATAGTCTTAATAATGATAGTATTTGACTAACTGGGGCCCAGGTCAGGAAGCAGACAAACTGGTTAATCCAAAAGTCTGCTAGCTGCCTTGAGACGCAACACATAGAGACTGTATCACCTAGATATCATATAGAGACTGTGTCTGTTCCCCGAACTACCAAACACAAAACTCTCACTAAATCGTTGAAAAAAATTTTTTATTAAGGTGAAACGTAAAAAAATAAAAAATAAAAACAAATACAATTGAAAATAAACATCATATAAAGGAAGGGCTACTAAACATTAGATCTCTTTCTACCAAAGCACTAATTGTAAATTAAATTATTATAGATCATATGTTGGATGCACTCCGTTTGACTGAAACCTGGCTTAAACCGGATGAATATATTAGTGAATATAAATCTGTCATCTTATGCCCTTGCTACAGTGTATAGATTACCCGGGCCTTACTCTGGTTTCCTTGGTGAATTTGCAAATTTTCTATCTGATCTAGTAGTTAATGTAGAGCTTTAATTGTTGGTGACTTCAACATTCATATAGATAATGAAAATGACACATTGGGATTAGCATTTATTGATATTCTCAATTCTCTTGGAGTCAGACAAAATGTGGCAGGACCAACTCATCGCCATAATGATACGGCAGATTTAATTCTGTCATATGGAATTGATACTATATAACTTCGGTGCATGGAAGGATAGTGTCTGTAGCTCCAGACAGGCATTAAAGGCTGCCAGGTCAGCATATTTTAGCAAAATCATAGAAAATAACCATAACAATCCTAGGTGTTTATTCAGTACTGTGGATAAATTGGTAGGAATAAAGCATCGACTGAACCAGATATTCTGTCACAGCACAATAGTAATGACTTCATGAATTTCTTTACTGATAAAATTGAAATAATCAGAAATAAAATTGGAACTATGCAATCAAATGTCACAGCACCTCAGAAAACAGGCTTATAATTTTGCTCACGAACAACTTCAATCATTCGATGTCATAGATCATGAAGGGCTAACAAAACTTATAAAAAAATCAAAAGCCACAACATGTAGGTTAGATCCAATACCAACTAAACTCTTAAGAGGTATTCCCAGTAATCTCAGAACCTCTTCTTAATATCATTAACTCCTTGCTATCCTTAGGACATGTCCCAAGAAACTTTAAAATGGCAGTTATCAAACTGCTTAAGAAGCCACAGCTTGATCCTAGAGAATTGGCTAATTACAGACCGATTTCAAATCTACCGTTTATGTCGAAAATACTAGAAAATGTAGTGTCCTCCCAACTATGTTAATTTCTACAGAGAAATGGAATATATGAACAATTTCAGTCAGGATTTAGGCCCCATCATAGTACAGAGACTGCACTTAACAGAGTTACAAATGACTTGCTCTTATCATCTTATCGCAGCTGCATTTCTCTTCTAGTGCTTTTAGATCTTAGTGCTGCCTTCGACATAATAGATCACAACATTCTCTTGAATAGGCTGGAGAATTATGTTGGCATTAGTGGACTTGCATTAGCATTGTTTAGGTCCTATTTATCAGACTGCAACAACTTTGTATGTGTAAACGAGGAACTGTCAAATCAAACAAAAGTATGGAGTGCCACAGGGATCAGTTTTAGGACCTCTGCTTTTCTCCTTATACATGCTTCCCCTGGGAGATATTATCAGGAATCATGGAATAAGTTTCCACTGATATGCTGACGAAACCCAACTTTATATTTTTTCTAAACCCAACGAAAATTCACAATTCTCCAAATTAGTAGAGTGTATCAGTGAAATCAAAGATTGGATGGCCAGCAATTTCCTTCAACTCAATTCTGAAAAAAACAGTGGTACTAATGATTGGACCAAAAACATCTAAATATAAGCCTCTAATAATTTGACTCTCGATGAATGTACCATTACGTTGACTTCTGCAAAGAACTTGGGTGTTATATTTTACACCAATCTGTCCTTTGAAAATAAAATGTCCAATGTTTGTAGAACAGCATTCTTCCACCTGAGAAATATTGCTAAATTACCACTATATATGTGGCTCCTAAGCTATGGAATAGTCTCCCTAACACTGTTCGGGATGCAGACACACTCACTGAGTTTAAATCTAGACTAAAAACTCATCTATTTAGCCAGGCATACACCTAATTTATCCATCAACTCACAATTAGGCTGCTTTAGTTAGGTCTGCCAGAACCAGAAACATCCATTATGATCTTAAACTCTGCATAAAACTAAATTTCATCTACACTAATATTATTCCATTCTATTAAAAGTTAAGGTGCGTTTTCACCAATTTTAATAATACTATTGTGGTGTCATCTTATTATAATAATCATAATATTATTCTATTCTTTGATTCACATCCCAAGGTTACCAGAGCCTGCCAGATCCAGCTCTGTTCCTGCGTGGTGTTAGACTCCACTGCTACGTGTCGCTGAGAGATGACGACAAACTACAGCCGGTGCTAGCCAGACATCACTTCAGTTTTTTGACTTCAGAGGATAAACTGATGCCATCTCCAACTGTAAGACATCGGATATTTCATATGCCACTGTCTGAACCTTGGATTTAGGATGGACCCCACTGAACCTCACCAAAATGTCCTGCAGGTTGAACTGCGATGCACCTCATCATTTATCTCTGTCTGCATCACCTTTGTCTGTTGATGGACTACACTCTTGAAATGGAATACAAAGACTATAATTTAATTGCCAACAAAATTCTTCATCAGCCAACTAACAATGGACAATGCATCTACATGAACTTCTGCAGTTAATCCATGATGGACTTCAAAGACATTAGTCATTAATCTAAATAAAATAATCTTTTATTTTTATTTTTAAAACACTGGACCTTAACGCTTACTTAATTTACAAATTTAAAACCATGACTTGCACTGCACACAAATAACTAATATTGGCATTATATTCATGTTGTTTAGCCAGGGGGGAACTGGCCCCCAAAGTGAGCCTGATTTCTCCCAAGGTTATTTTTCTCCATTAACCAACATCTTATGGAGTTTTGTGTTCCTTGCCACAGTCGCCTTCAGCTTGCTCACAGGGGTTCTAAATACAATTATAATTTAATTATTTAATTTCTATACACATTTTAAAATCGTATTTGATCAAACTACACAATGATCACTGTAAGACATTATAGATATTACAGTTTAATTTTTTGTTTGTTTGTTAATGCATGATTTCCTGTAAAGCTGCTTTGAAATGATGTGTGTTTTGAAAAGCGCTATACAAATAAAAATGACTTGACATGACATATACTGTACACTGATGAGCCAAAACATTATGACTACTCAGAGGTGAAGCGAATCATGCTGATCATCTAATAACATTTCAAGATCTGGGTAGATTAGATGGCAAGCGAACAATCAGTTCTCGTAGTCAATGTGTTGAATGCAGGAGAAATCGGCAGGAGTAAAGACATGAGTGACTTTGACAAGGGCCAAATTATTATGGCCAGATGACTGGGTCAGAGCATTTCTGAAGTTGGAAGGCTTGTGGGGTGTTCTCGTTCAGCAGTGAGGATTACCTAATGAGAGTGGTCCAAGGAGGGACAAAACACAAACTGCTGACAGGGTGTTGGGCGCCCAAGGCTCATTGATAAGCAAGAGCAGCGAAGGCTATCTGTTCCGAACCGACAGAAGTGGCACTGTACTGTGGCACAAGTCACCGAAAATTTTAATGATGGTTATTGGAGGAATGTGTCACAACACACAGTGCATCGCACCCTGCTGCATATAAGAGTGCCCATGATGACCCCTGTCCACCATCGAAAGCGCCTACAATGGGCACGCGAGCGTCGGAACTGGACCTTGTGAAGAAGGTGGCCTGGTCCAATGAGTCCTGTTTTCTTTTACATCACGTGGACGCCTGTGTACGTGTGTGCCATTTACCTGAGTAAGTTATGGCACCAGGATGCACTGTGGGAAGATGACAAGCTGGTGGAGGGAGTTTGATGCTCTGGGCAATGTTCTGCTGGGAAATCCTGGGTTTGCACATTCATGTGGACATCAGTTTGACACATGCCACCTACCTAAACATCATTGCAGACCAGGTACACCCCTTCATGGCAATGGTATTCCCTGATGGCAGTGGCCTCTTTCAGTAGGATAATGCGCCCTGCCATACTGAACACACTGTTCAGGAATGGTTTGAGGAACATGATGAAGAGTTCACGGTGTTGCCCTGGCCTCCAAATTCCTCATATCTCAATCTGGTTGAGCATCTGTGGGATGTGCTGGACCAACAAGTCCGATCCATGGTGGCTCCACCTCACAACTTACAGGACTTGTCTTGTAAAGAAATGGAAACAGGAATGTCCTGGTGCCAGATACCACAGAACACCTTCAGTAGTCTTGTAGAGTCCATGTCTCGGTGGGTCAGCGCTGTTTTGGCAGCACGCAGAGGACCAACAGTATATTAAGCAGGTGGTCATAATGTTTTGGCTCATCGGTGTATGCCCCAAAAATAGCCTTTAAACTATAGTTTTACTTAATAAGGGGCACATACTGTATGTCAGAGCCGTAGTCTATCGGGCTGCGCTCATGACATGTGGTGCTGATGCATCGCGGGTGACCCGAGTTTGAGTCCCTGCTCGTGAGGTCGTTTCCCGATCCCATTCCCACTCTTCTCCCCTGTCATTTCCTGTCTCCTCTCTACTAACTCTGTCATTAAAAAAAGGCCAAAAAAATAAAAATCGGCATATATGGTGGACACATGCTTATATTTAGAGACCATATTTAACCCTTGTGCATCCATAAAAAAAAGTTACTCAGAGGTCCTTAGAGGACAAAAATGTCCACGTCAAAAAACTGCCATAATAATATTATATATTAATATTATTTTCCACTTTAAATGAGTTAATTTTTTTAACCAACATCAGTCCTAATCATGACTTCCAAATATTCATTATTTTTCAGGATTTTAACCCTTTAAATGCCAGTTTGTTTACATAATGCCACTGTTGTTTTTTACACACACACACACACACACACACACACACACACACACACACACACAAATTTCTAAATACACACATACAAAACACACTCTGACATCCATATCAACACACGCACACAATTTTAGCTGCATCATTTATTCAATTGGCCTGCAGTGCTCTATAATACAGCAAACAGAAAATAGGAAAAAATGCATGTATTTGCTCCATAGGCTAAATATGAGAAAAATGCCACCATCTGGTGGAAAATATTAAAAATTAAATTTTGAAGCCAGGGCTCCGGAATGAAAGCATAATATCATAGAATTTATGATTTTATGCTTTAATGGCACTGGGGTCAAATATTGCAGTTTTAATGGGTTTCAATGGGGAAATTTTTGTCCTGAAGGAACTGAGGTTGAACAATCAAAATTCCCCCAAAAATACACACCTTTGGGGGCCTAGGTAGCTCAGCGAGTAAAGACGCTGACTACCACCCCTGGAGTTCGCGAGTTCGAAACCCAGGGCGTGCTGAGTGACTCCAGCCAGGTCTCCTAAGCAACCAAATTGGCCCGGTTGCTAGGGAGGGTAGAGTCACATGGACTTTTGGGAATATTTATTAAAAAATGTATGGAAGTATTCTTTATTTTTTATGTTAAATCGAAATGATTTGTCTGAATTAACCAATTCACTGGTGAACAAGTTACATCGAGGTTAACATTTAATCTTGTACTCTTGGTGAACAAGTATTTCTGACCATCACATATTACTGAAAATAAAACAATAGTTCTGCCTATAAAATCTGTCTGGGTGAACTATGTTTGAAGACATAAAACAGTTCTACTATATATTACAGTGTTTCCCACTGGTCTGAAATATAATTGTGGTGGTAGCCAGTGGAAAACGCTGGCATTTCCTGCCGGCACAAAAATGGTCTACTACATGTGGCAAACAAGCCAGGCAAACAACAAATAACGTGTGACCTTTAACACAATATTTTGATTTATTAAATTGTTCTATTAATTTCACATATATTTCACAGATCCAGATCCTCCTCTCCATTTACCCACATGAGAAGAGGAACACAAAGTAACTTTAGCATGTACAAAGATGACACTTAAACTTTCTAGGTTTTTTCAAAAAAAGAGCTCCAACGTCTGTGCATATGGGAACGCCTCTGGTGCTGGTCCATTTATCGATATTTGCAGACATGCAGCCAGGTGCTCCCCTTTCAGTCTGTTTCTCAGTTTAGCACTTGGCTTTAAATTAACTATACAGAAATTAGATGCAAAATACATTTAGTGCTGAAAGATAAAATTCACTTACCCTGTTCATGGTTGAAAAATCTCTCTCGCAGTTAACACTGGAGATGGGGATGACCAGCCCTGCTGCAGCTAGAAGGCAGAGGTTTGGGTATATTTCTGCCCAGTCATCATTTTCACTGGCCAGCAGCTGCATGATCTGAGCTTGCGTCTTGTCCTTCAGAGATTAGCCAAGGCAGGGCAAAAGAGCATACAATGTTATTGACACATTTACAGATGCCAAAACAAGCAATTCTAACCGCCAAGACAGACAAGACCGAAATCAATTCGGATCAATTAATTCAGGTAATTTGCCAACCTTAAATAATCCTGATAGTACATGCTGCTTGTAAGAGGTCCACTACTGCAGAACTGTGGCTTCCTGTCCTGGGATGAATTTCTTTGTTAGGGTGTTCAACAATGAAATGTTAGTCATTTCATCTGAGGTAACCGCCTTTGGACCCAGGACACTGAGGGCCCCTAACACTTCAATGACCTGGAACCTGCACTCAAGATTACTCTCCATGGGCCGGGTTGCACCAGCTATATGTAAGTTAGAACTTAGCCTAGTTGTGGCGTAAATGGGTACTAAGTCACAATTTACGCACTACTAAATATTTGAGCATTGCACCATTACACTTAGGTTGGATGTAACCCTACATATAAACTAAATATTTACGGAAGCCTCCGACCAGGCGTAACGGATGGAATAAAAAAGCAAACTCACTTAATGACATCATTGAGCTCATGTTTTGCGTGACAATCATTTCGACATACATTATGATGTTGACATTTACGAGAGAGAGAGAATAAAACGTACTTTTAAGTGGCTCTTCAGCATGAAACTGATCTAACAGTGCAGTTTTCAGGATGCGTCGCCCGGTGTCAAGTTTCAACATATTCCAAATATATGTATAGGATATTAAAATGAATAAATGTCCAGCCTGTTGTATTAGTATTTATTTATCACCCCTCATTTATTTTAGATACAGTTCTTACAGTGCATCCGGAAAGTATTCACAGCACTTCACTTTTTCCACATTTTGTTATGTTACAGCCTTATTCCAAAATGGATTAAATTCATTATTTTCCTAAAAATTCTACAAACAATACCCCATAATGACAATGTGAAAGAAGTTTGTTTGAAATCTTTGCAAATGTATTAAAAATAAAAAACGAAACAAATCACATGTACATAAGTATTCACAGCCTTTGCTCAATACTTTGTTGAAGCACCTTTGGCACCAATTACAGCCTCAAGTCTTTTTGAGTATGATGCTACAAGCTTGGCACACCTATTTTTGGGCAGTTTCTCCCATTCTTCTTTGCAGGACCACTCAAGCTCCATCAAGTTGGATGGGGAGTGTCACTGCACAGCCATTATCAGATCTCTCCAGAGATGTTCAATCAGGTTCAAGTCTGGGCTCTGGCTGGGCCACTCAAGGACATTCACAGAGTTGTCCTGGAGCCACTCCTTTGTTATCTTGGCTGTGTGCTTAGGGTCGTTGTCCTGTTGGAAGATGAACCTTCGCCCCAGTCTGAGGTCCAGAGCACTCTGGAGCAGGTTTTCATCTCTGTACATTGCTGCATTCATCTTTCCCTCGATCCTGACTTGTCTCTCAGTTCCTGCCACTGAAAAACATCCCCACAGCATGATGCTGCCACCACCATGCTTCACTGTAGGGATGGTATTGGCCAGGTGATGAGTGGTGCCTGGTTTCCTCCAGACATGACGCTTACCATTCAGGCCAAAGAGTTAAATCTTTGGTCTGAGAGTCCTTCAGGTGCCTTTTGGCAAACTCCAGGTGGGCTGTCATGTGCCTTTTACTGAGGAGTGGCTTCCATCTGGCCACTCTACCATACAGGCCTGATTGGTGGAGTGCTGCAGAGATGGTTGTTCTTCTGGAAGGTTCTCCTCTCTCCACAGAGAAATGCTGGAGCTCTGTCAGAGTGACCATCAGGTTCTTGATCACCTCCCTGACTAAGGCCCTTCTCCCCCGATCATTCAGTTTGGCCAGGCGGCCAGCTCTAGGAAGAGTCCTGGTGGTTCCAAACTTCTTCCATTTACGGATGATGGAGGCCACTGTGCTCATTGGGACCTTCAATGCTGCAGAAATTTTTCTGTACCCTTCCCCAGATCTGTGCCTCGATACAATCCTGTCTTGGAGGTCTACAGACAATTCCTTGGACTTCATGGCTTGGTTTGTGCTCTGACATGCACTGTTAACTGTGGGACCTTATATAGACAGGTGTGTGCCTTTCCAAATCATGTCCAATCAACTGAATTTACCACAGGTGGACTCCAGTCAAGTTGTAGAAACATCTCAAGGATGATCAGTGGAAACAGGATGCACCCTAGCTCAATTTTGAGTGTCATGACATAGGCTGTGAATACTTATGTACATGTGATTTTTTTCGGTTTTTATTTTTAATAAATTTGCAAAGATTTCAAACAAACTTCTTTCACATTGTCATTATGGGGTATTGTTTGTAGAATTTTGAGGAAAATAATGAATTTAATCCATTTTGGAATAAGGCTGTAACATAACAAAATGTGGAAAAAGTGAAGTGCTGTGAATACTTTCCGGATGCACTGTATAATACTGTTATTTACATAGGGCAAATATACTATTTATCAAATCAACTTTTATTACGTATCATATTTGAATGGGGATATAATTTATTACAGCTGACAGTTATGTGAACAAACAAGGTTTGAACATCAACTGTAACAAGATCAAATTGAAGTTCACGGCTTTTTAACACTTCTGTGGATAAATTTGAAGGCTGCTTATTGGATAAATACAGGTAAACATCATAATATGTGACTTCGCATTACGGAGAGCTTATGACCTACTAGTTAAATCTTGCCTTAAGAACAGGTGGTGCAACCAAATTAAGCACTGACTTAGTTAGAAACTAACTAGTAGTTACTAAGCCCTTAGTGTGATCTTTACATCCTAATTTACATGAGAACTTATGTACAGCTGGTGCAACCCTACCCAGGCTGCAGATGTAAGGTTTGAGGACCTGGAATTATTATACAATTTTCAGTTTAAGGAAAAAATAATCTTAAAATTTTAAAGTAAGAAGGGATGTATTTACATCTCATACGAATCTGGCCAACAGCTCTTCCCGGGGGTGCGCCTGGTTTCCGTGTCCCCTCCTGCACCTCTCCTCCTCACCAGCATTGCTGAAGGCCCCAAGTCCTTCTGGGTCATCCAGGTCTTGGTGAAGGCGAGCAAGAAATGACCTGGGTAGTGGGGTCTTGCCTGCCTCCAGAATGCTCCTCAGAGTAGCAAGTGTGACTGGAACCTAAATGTGGAAAAAGACAGCAATATTATAGATCACATAATGCAATAATGAGCATCATTCATCAAATGCATCCCTTTGTAATCTACCTGCTCCTTTATGTGAAGAAAGTTCACATCTGCTCTCTTAAACACCTTTGACAGCACTGATATGTGGGGCAACAGATCTGCTTACAGGTAAAGGGCAGTCACAAAGCGGTATGTGGCACAGAAGGTGTACAGGCCTTTGGCCACTGGGCACTTCTTTGTGCTCGTCTCCTCTGCAAAAGCAGCCAGCACAGCTGGAAGGCTCCTCTGGAGGTTATGCATGGCTAGATGCTGAGACAACCACCTTGTATCTTTCACTTCCTACCAACAAGTAGAAACACTTGTAAGTATAAAATACATAATATGATGACACCACAATAGTATTATTAAAATTGGTGAAAACGCAGCTTAACTTTCAAGTTGCTCACACCGAGAGTGGTGGCGGCGGATCTCAGAATGGCTGATCTATTTGCGCTGTTTCTAAAGAACAGGTGCAGTTCCTGTAGATAGTCCCTGAAGGTTGCCATATATCTGACAGCATTTGAGGCATCTTTACATGCAATTGCTAGTCTGTGAGCAGCACACGCTACAGAAACCAGCTTTGGAAAACTGTCTTTGCCACTGTATTCACACGGCCTAGGTTTAAGATGTAAATTTTGTGTTGGGGGGTCATTTTGTTTCCTTTGTTAAATGTGGACCTATAATGCCCTTTGAGACTGTAACTGTGATTAAGGGCTATACAAATAAACTGTCTAGTGTTTAATAACAGCTGACAATACAAATTTCACACAATCTACCAGATTTAACAATAAACACCATACAGGTCATCAATGCTTCACCATCTGTCCCGAGATCGTAGAGCCGGTCTACTGGGAGCTCTTTCTTCTGTAGTACACTCTTGATGGCAGCAACTATGCTGTCAGCTGTCCCATCTTCTAGAGTCACCAGGTCAAGCAATTGGTTAAAAACACACCCCTCTTTATCCAGGTGTCTAAAATAAAATGAATAGGTTGTGGCAGCGGGGGTGAGTTCGAGCGTTCGTCCGGAGAGAGAGAAAGCGGTAAGGGTGCACACACCTGAGACTAATAATGTCTAACACCTGTTTCTAGTTGCAGTAAGCAGTGGGGAGAGCTGGGATAAAGCGGGATAAAGCGACAACGCCAGGGACGAGACGGAGGGAGAGCTACTGGGCTGAAAGAGGCTGTGTTGTTAACTGAAGAGTGTTGCGCTGAAAAACCCTTTAAGTTTGTTTATTAAAATCTTACCTTTGAGTTGAAGAACCTAGTTCCTCTGTCCTCCTTTCCCACCCTACATCTAATCCTTTACATAGGTTTTCACACATATTAATAAGTATCACCTAGGCCTAAATCTTTATTTAAATGCACAGCATTCCTTCAAAAATACCCCACCTAACATGTAAATCCAGCTGGTGGCTTGTTGTCACATCTGTCGTTTTGTCAGCCTCTAGGCTGATTGCTTGAGATGACCTTATCTCTTCCACAATAAGCAACTCTACTGTCTGTGTAAGGATCTCCAGCATTTCATCCACTATTCTGTGTGATTGGTAATTGTTTCTTTGATCCACCTGAGAAAAGGAGGTAATTTAACATTTTACTAGGCCTGTTGTTAGAGTTCTTAGTTTACAAGCATCAGTTTGTAATAGGTTTACCTTCAGCTTGTCAAAGTAATCACAACCCAAAAGCTGAGCTAGACTTAACAGCTTAGGATAGTTGGTGTGGTGAGCAATCTCATTCTTTACTAGCTAGTAAAGACATTTGAATCCCCCTATGATGGCGTCATGCTTGATAATAATGGTGGGCTCAAAAGCCTGCATCACTGGGTAGCCCAGACCAAGGGCAAAGAAAATAATTAATTATATGGTCCAAACATGGTTAATAGGTTGCAGAAATCAGCTATACATAAAAAAAAAAATTATATACCTGATGCAGGTGAGGCCTGCTTCTTTATACTATATTGATGAGGATCTGAGGAGATGTGGTGCTCCATATAATCCTTGTGTAATACAAGAGCCCCAACTGCTATGAAAGCCCGTTTTAAGGGGCCTTTCTTTACTGGAGGCTTGTGTTGCCTGCACACTCGGCAAAACATTCCTTAAAAAAAAGTGTTAATTCTTGCACAAATATGTTTTATTACAAATATGACCTTGCAAATGCCATTCATACCATGCTAGGTGAGGTACAGCCAATTTTTGTACTGTGGGATTTTGAGCCAGTCAGGGTTCCATCCGGAGTTGCGATGCTTGGAATCTGAAAATTATGCATTGGTTTTACAGCTTTTAAATGGTGGCGTTCTCCTTGCTCTGTCATACTATGTCTCTCTCTGTGAATGGGATGCTTGGAACTATGATGCTTGGTCACTGCACCTGCCTGTACCACACTGGTACCTGCTGCTGCTTCTACCAAACTGGGACCGGCTGCTGCTGCCTCTCCCTCAGCACTCCCACTACTTTTGCTAGCAGCTTCACTGAGCAACTGGAATTGAGAACAAGCTTGAATCTTAGATTGGTCTCTGCATTTAGTTTAATTGTTGTCTGCAATTGTAATTTCACGTAAAATTAACTGACACACGTAATTATTGAGGCTTATGCATTTATTGACATTTCACGCTAAATGCTAACATTGGCTAAGTTACCTGTGGTGCTCTGTGTCTCTCTTCCTCATCCTCATGCCGTATTCTCTTAAAATATTTTGAAATACTCATATCTGCTGAGTAAATGCATTAAAAATTAGTAGTCTAACCTTAGCTAAAGTTCGTCTATGTATTTCTAACTGCCATAGTCCCAAAAGAAAACAACTTTGCTGCATGTTGTGCATATTACATGTGCTGAATACTCTGTCTTGTAGCTATCAACGCAGCATTGTTGGCGCTTTCTTTCACTGAATTCGAAGCTACTATCAAAGTCAGAACAATTACACAATAAGGAGAAAAGGAGTTGCTCTACCTGGTCCGTGCTTGTAAAATATCCACCTTGTCCGCATCTTCTAACATAATGTGTGTCTCTCTCTCTCTTTCTCTCTCTCTCTCTCTCTCTCTCTCTCTCTCTCTCTCTGCAGCGCATGTGCGATTGTCAGTAGACCCTTCACGTGATAGCAGAACAAACAGGTACAGGAGGGGTTGAGCAAGGGAGAGTTCTCATCAAAAATTCTAGCTGTCAGTTTGTCCAGATACTCAGGTGACATTTCACCCCATGCTTCCTGTAGCACTTGCCATAGATGTGGCTGTTTTGTCTGGCACTTCTCACGCACCTTACATTCTAGCTGATCCCACAAAAGCTCAGTGGAGTTAAGATCCATAACACTCTTTTCCAATTATCTGTTGTCCAATGTTTGTGTTTCTTTGCCCACTCTAACCTTTTCTTTTTGTTTTTCTGTTTCAAAAGTGGCTTTTACTGTGCAGTTCATCCCATAAGGCCTGCACCCCTGAGTCTTCCCTTTACTGTTGTGCATGAAACTGGTGTTGAGCGGGTAGAATTCAATGAAGCTGTCAGCTGAGGACATGAGGCATCTATTTCTCAAATTAGAGAATCTAATGTACTTATTCTCTTGTTTAGTTGTACATCTGGCCTTCCACATCTCTTTCTGTCCTTGTTAGAACCAGTTGTCCTTTGTCTTTGAAGATTGTAGTGTACACCTTTGTATGAAATCATCAGTTTTAATTTTTTGGCAATTTCAAGCATTGTATAGCCTTCATTCTTCAAAACAATGATTGACTGACAAGTTTCTAGAGAAAGCTGTTTCTTTTTTGCCACTTTTGACATAATATTGACCTTAAGACATGCCAGTCTATTGCATATGTGGCAACTCAAAAATAAACACAAAGACAATGTTAAGCTTCATTTAACGAACCAAATAGCTTTCAACTGTGTTTGATATAATGGCAAGTGATTTTCTATTACCAAATTAGCAATATAGCATGATTACTCAAGGATAAGGTGTTGGAGTGATGGCTGCTGGAAATGGGGCCTGTCTAGATTTGATCAAAAATGACTTTTTACAAATAGTGATGGTGCTGTTTTTTAAATCAGTAATGTCCTGACTATACTTTGTGATCAGCTGAATGCCACTTTAGTGAATTGAAGTACCAATTTCCTTCCAAACTTTTGGCCACCAGTGTATACTTTGGCAGCCGTTAGTATACCTGGGCGGCCCGCCCAAGTAAAGTCTGTGTGTGGGAAACACTGTATTAATGTGTCAATTTACTACATACCATTAAGATATAAAGAAACATATAAGGTGCAAAGGTAGAAAGATTTTTTCTATTGTGTTTAGTTATATTAATGTAATTATTTACTGTTTGTGTCTTTTATCATACTGCTTTGCCCACTGTTTTATCAAAGCAAAATCATGCAAGGCTGAGTGGTACAGTGATTTTACTGTGGTTATGTTTGTTTAAAGCTGAAGTATGTAACTTCTGTGACACTAGAGCCACCGAATGGAATTGTAAAAATAAACAGTGTTTTCAAAACAGCTTTCTAAATATGCCCCTTTTCTGCTGTTGATCAAACATAGAGATAGTCCCACCCCCAACTCACACCATTGGTCAAGTAACGTTGTTGGGTGGGGTCTAAGAGCACCACTCCAATCAAACAGAAGTACTTTTATAGTGCCACAGAGACAGTGTTTACAGTTTTATAGAAAATTAATCTCTAAATGGTTTACTTATAATTGTCTCTGCATATTAGCTGGGATAGAAGAAAATATTTTAACACTGAAAAAGTTCAGTTTAATGGGGTAAGGGATAGGCAAGGAGGAGGCGGGAACCAGCTAAACAGTCAATGTATAGTTTAATGATAAAACGCAACATAAACAAACAAAAACAAACGCAGACACACATGCAGCATGACCACATGCGTCTCTCTCACTCTCTAACTGGCGCCTCAGTGTCATCTTTATCCATCTTTAATGGCTGATTAGCCCGATCCAGGGCCGGCGTGTCCTCACCGCCCTCCTCCTCATCACATTCAGCTTTAACAATTTCAGCTTTAAGGCATTCCACATCATAACTGCCAGCACCCCTTAACCATATAGTAAAATCATTGTAATGCTCAACCTCTTGTAGCTTATTGCTTTATTTCCAATTACAAAATAAACATTTCCATAAAATAACCATTTTAGAGTTCAAAAGATATTACTTCATAAAATGTAGGCTCACAAACATTATAAAGAAAGGAAAGCAAAGTATCCTTAACCTGATGAATGTTTAATCAGATATTCCTACTTGTTTCTTGAAAAACATTCTCATAACTTGCTTGCGTATTTTTGTCAGATTTAGTCCATAAATAAGGGGGTTTAAAATGGGGGGTATGAGTAGGAATTCCAATGCCATAAAATTACGCACACCTTGTGGCAAATTTCGAGAACCATAACGGCTGTACAATACATCAAACAGCAATGCAACAGTTACATTGAGCAATGAAAGCAGATGAGGTACACAAGTCTGTATGAATTTGTGCCTTCCCTCTATTGAGCTCCTGCACTTTTGAATCAAGTGAATATATGAGCAAAATATTAATACTGCATGTCCAAAGTATGTAAGAATAACAGTGTACCCAAACACATTATTTACTGTTGTAGAAAAACAAGAAAGTTTAGCAACCGCCCAAATCTCACAATATAACTTTTCAATACTAGAGCCACATAAGGTGAGACTTGATGTTAATGCTATTAGAACAGACATGCAAAAAAATGGAGCCAGCCAGCAGAAAAGAATACATTCAAGAACCCTCTTATTACTCATTTTTGAGTGATATTCCAGTGGTCTACATATTGCCACAAACCTGTCATATGCCATCACTGTTAATGTTGAAAAGTCACACAGAGCAGATGAATAAATAACAAATATCTGAATCAAACATTCAGCATAAGAAATCACATGGTACTGGGATAATAAATCATACATGAATTTAGGGTAGAATCCAGCAGTGCCATAAAGTGCATTTATACACAAGTTACATATAAACATATACATTGGCTCATGAAGTGTCTTATGTGAGATTACAGTGTAAATTACAGTTATATTACACAACACCATTAGGGGATAAAACAGTGCTGTCAGTGAAAATAACACATATCGGTTTTCCATTGTTTCATTCAGACCAGAGAGTGTAAATTCTAAAACTCTGGAAACATTCTCCAGCGATGGATCAATCTGTAATGATATGCAATTATTATGCAGTAATTATTATTATAAAATTATTGGAAAACTATAAGATGGATTTATTTTAACTGTCATTGTCTTTAGATAGTCAATTACTCCTTTTTCAGGATTCAGAAAAAGTAAATATCAAATAATCTAACAGTCCCGTACACTGATATTTCAGTATTTGTTTTTTATTTGTATTGCTTTTTTTAATTTTCCTGTATAACTGAAAGAGTACTACAAATCTGCATTCCATCTTTGATATAAAAAACATTTATATTTGCCCAAAAATAACCGTACCATTAACTGACTTATAATGAGAAAGACTAGATCACAATATTGAATTAAATACTAGAAATCAGCATTAAAATTTCCCCATAAAAAATACATTAACCCACTGTATCTCAAATTAGAGCACACATGATTTGTTTTGTTAAAAATTTCTCACAAAGTGAAACGATCACACTTTACTGATCATACAGTATGCTGAATATGCTGAAGTGCAATCACAAGCTTATTTTAGATTGAAGAAATTGAAGGTGTTACATTTGCCTGCAGTCTCCCAGCAGTTTCAATCTTACCATGTTCTTCGTTTGCATGTTCCTCACAGTGTTTTGTAAAAGACCAGTTCAGTTTGCTATATATGGATACTGGTCTCATGCTAATTGCCTTGATCACGAACACTGAAAACAGTTTTAACAAGCTCTCTAAAGGCTATGCTTATCTTAAAATAATAGCATGTTTATGCAAATCTAGATAGAATTGTATGTATTATTTGTGAGTTAATTTTTGACAACCATATGCCTGCCAGTATACTGTATTTGATACCACACTGCAAAATATGAATCCTGTAATATTTAGAATGACTGTTTGGAAATCTGGAGTTACGTGACACCATGCGAGGATCGGACATGTGAACGGCGAGCTCTGCGCACTTTGCTAGTTTTAACACATTTAATGACATAAAACTGTGAGATTCGATACATTCTGTTGCATAACTGTTCTAGGATTAAAAATCCTTGGCTCTGGCCACATTAAAAGACACTTACATGCTCAAGCTGACACCCCCGAGCAGGCCACGAGCCTGGGAGTTGATTTAGTCTGGGAAGTGCGGGAAATGCTGGCCAAATTGAGAACAGATGCTAAGGATGGCCGTAAAACATTCACATGCCCACAGCAAGCGATGTCCTTTATAAAATCAATGGAGTGAGAAAGTCATCTTGTTGCACTCACGTTGCAGCCGAGTGGACCAGCTCACTGAACATTTGCTTGATGGTTTGGGGAGTCTACACGCCTTTTGTGCTGGTTCCACCTAGCGGCTGGAGTTTATTTTGTAGAGTAACACACATTCAGGACAGTTTTGTGGATGAATCTGCATGCTCTTTGTGCTTATTCCGCCTATTGGAAGGAGTTTGTTTCGTGGATTATTTCTTGCAAGTCATTTGAGTGAGTAAGTAATTTGTTCGCACACATGTTGCAGACGTGGACCAGCTCACTGAACATTTGCTTGACTGTTGAGGAATCTGTGTGATTTCTGTGCTGGTTACGCCTATCGGCTGGAGATTATTTTTTAGAGTAACACACTTTCAGGACAGTTCAATGGATGAATCTACACGCTCTTTGTGTGTATTCCGCCTATTGGCTGGAGTTTGTTTCGTGGAGTATTTCTTGCAAGTCATTGGAGTAAGTCATTTGTTCGCACTCATGTTGCAGCCGAGTGAACCGGCTCACTGAACATTTGCTTGACTGTTTGAGGAGTTTGCACGCTTTCTGTGCTGGTTCCGCCTATCGGCTGGAGTTTATTTTGTAGAGTAACACACCTTCAGGACAGTTCTATGGATGAATCTACATGCTCTTTGTGCTTATTCCGGCTATTGGCTGGAGTTTGTTTTATAGATTACCTTTTGCTGTGCAATTTTGTCTCACAAAATTTGTATAGAAACACTGGTCTTGAGCATTCTGACGGAAAGGCTGTCGTGAGGGTTCTCGTAGGCGTACATGGACTGTTTGAGTTTGGAGGGATGGACGCCAGTTGGCGCTGTCGTGCGCGGGGTTAATGCACACATTTTTCTTTTTTCTGTTTTTTTATTCTAGGGGATGTTTGGGGTTTGATTGTTGCACTAATGTTGGAATGTAATCTTTATAATCTTGTTTTTGACACACAATATATTTTTTCTTATATGTCAAAATGTAAAATGTTAATATGAGTGGATTGTCTCTCTCCACGTGGAATGTGAATGGGTTGGGGCACCCCATAAAAAGAAGGAAGGTTATTTCTCTTCTTAAGCGTAAGAAATATGATATAGTGTTTCTTAAAGAAACAAACCTTTCTCCACAGGAAGCTGAAAAATGGGGTGGGCTTTTTTTTATAGTACTGGCTTGAGTAAGAGCAGGGGAGTTATAATGCTGATAAGTAAACATCTACAACTCAAATGTCTCAAACAGTGTAAAGATAAATTAGGAAGAGTCATTATTGTTTTAGCTGAAATTCAGAGACAACGTCTTATTTTGGCTAATATTTATGCACCTAACTTTGATGATCAGGGATTTTTTATAGATCTTGAAGGGATGCTGAAAGCCACTGGCACCCTTCATGATAAATATTGGGAGGAGACTTTAATCTTTTGATGGACTCAGTCCTTGATCATAGTGAATCAAAAGTGTGCAAGCCCCCTAGAGCAACATTGACGCTTCTCAGGATGTGTAAAAATCTTGGTCTTACAGATATTTAGAGATTTTTGAACCCATCTGGTAGGGACTATACATTTTTTTTCATCAATCCATAAGATTTACTCTAAGTCCCTCATTTCATCTGCTGTTGATTGCTCAATTGGAAACATTTTAGTCTCAGATCATGCCCTGGTGTGTTTAGAGGATTTGCCACATACGGCAAAAAAGAAATCATATAATTGGCGCTTTAATGTATCCCTTTTGCAAAATCCTGAATTCCAACAAATGTTAAAGGCTGAAATCAGTGTCTATATGGAGACCAACTGGTCCTCAGTATCCTCTGTGGGCGTGGCTTGGGAGGCAATTAAGGCGGTTCTTAGGGGTTGGATCTTACAGTATGCCTCATTCACCAAAAAATCCAAAGCACAAGAACTCGTGGAATATGAAGGGTATATTAAAAGTGCCAAGGCAGATCTGAAGCACCGAATGTCGTCTAATGGCCTCAGGAAATAGACCTGATTGATATACAGATATAATACTATTTTGTCGCGGAAGGTGGAGTTTTGGCTGTTCAGGGAAGATATTAGAAACTTTGTGGAACCATTAGATCTCCCTAAACTGACGACTGAGCAAAAACAAATTCTTGATTCTGAGATAACCTTGAAGGAGCTTGATGAGGTAATTAAGGCCTTACTGGAGTCAGGATCAGTCTGATTCTTAAAAAAGACAAAGATCCAAGCGAGTATAAGAGTTACCGTCCAATTTCCCTGATTCAGCTATACGTTAAAATTTTGTCAAAATTTTTGGCTAACCGATTAAGTACATTTATAACATCTCTTATACATATAGATCAGGCTGGGTTTATTCGGGGTCATAGCTCTTCTGATAACATTAAGCGTTACATCAATATCATGTGATCAGTGGCGAATGATCAGACTCCAGTCGCTGTTATCTCACTTGATACCGAAAAGGCATTTGATATGGTAGAATGGGATTATCTTTTTAAGGTTTTGGAAATATACGGGTTTGGAAATACTTTTATTGAATGGATTAAGTAACTTTATAGACACCTGGTAGCGGCGGTACAAACAAATGGATTAATTTCGGATTATTTTAATATGGATCCGAGCACCCGGCAGGGTTGCCCTCTTTCCCCATTATTGTTCTGTCTTGCCCTGGAACCATTAGCAGCCATGATAAGAAAGGAGGATGGTTTTCCAGGTGTGATGGCGGGAGGTGTGGCGCATAAGCTTTTGCTTTATGCTGATGATATTTTATTATTTGTCTCTGACCCCACTAGATCTATGCCTTGCCTCCACAGAATTATTAATTCCTTCTCTAAATTCTCAGGATACAGAGTCAATTGGTCTAAATCTGAAGCTTTGTCTCTGACAGCATACTGCCAAGTAATGGCTTTTCAACTGGGCACCTTCCAGTGGCCCAAACAGGGCATTAAGTATTTGGGCATTTTATTCCCAATAAATTTGTGTGATTTACTTAGAGTTAATTTTGACCCTTTAATAAAAAGGTTTTCGAGTGATGTGAGTAGGTGGGCTTCATTACATTTATCTATGATTGGGAAGATTAATGTTATTAAAATGAATTGTATTCCGAAATTTGTTTTGAACAGGAAGTTCTTGCCCCTATTTCGCCTTTGCAAAGGCTATCAAACTAATCGGAAAAGTTAAATTACACCCCGTTATCTCACATTTGCACTTGATATGGACAAAAGTCTCCAGAGTGTTTAATTCGGACATTTATTTAAATGTTCCCTCGAGCATATGGCTAAACCCAAAATTATGTATTAATAAGTCTCCCTTCTGCTGGTCAGAGTGGATTGTGAGGGAGGTTTCTACACTCGGTGACCTACAGTATATGAGAGTGGAGTGTTGAGATCCTTTGATAATTTGGTTCAACATTTTGGGATTCCCAGACCTCAGTTTTTTAGGTATTTATAGTTGCGCCACCTGCTCTGTACTATTTTAGGGAGTAGCATACACCCTCCTAAAGCGGCAGACACTCTGTGAGTGGTGATTACTGCTTTTGGAAAAGGTTATGAGGCATCAGTGTATTACTCCCTGCTAGTTCCTAGTCTGGGGAACGGAGCTTTAACTTCTATCAAGAGATTATGGGAGAAAGATTTTAACTTGGTATTGGAGGAGGGAGTGTGGGCTAGGATTCTAAAAAAATGTCATGTCTGTATCTAGAGATGCAAGGGTGTGCCTTATGTAATTCAAGATTTTACATAGATTCTACTGGACCCCCTCTAGATTGTATACGCTTAAGTAAAGTCTATGTGTGGGAAACACTGTATTAATGTGTCAATTTACTACATACCATTAAGATATAAAGAAAAATATAAGGTACAAAGGCAGAAAGATTTTTTTCTGTTGTGTTTAGTTATATTAATGTAATTATTTACTGTTTGTGTCTTTTATCACACTGATTTGCCCACTGTTTTATCAAAGCAAAATCATGCAAGGCTGAGTGGTACAGTGATTTTACTGTGGTTATGTTTGTTTAAAGCTGAAGTATGTAACTTCTGTGACACTAGCGCCACCGAATGGAATTGTAAAAATAAACAGTGTTTTCAAAACAACTTTCTAAATATGCCCCTTTTCTGCTGTTGGTCAAACAAAGAGATAGTCCCACCCCCAACTCACACCATTGGTCAAGTAACGTTGTTGGGTGGGGTCTAAGAGGACCACTCCAATCAAACACAAGTACTTTTATAGTGCCACAGAGACAGTGTTTACAGTTTTATAGAAAATTAATCTCTAAATGGTTTACTTATAATTGTCTCTGCATATAAGCTGGGATAGAAGAAAATATTTTAACACTGAAAAAGTTCAATGTAATGGGGTAAGGGATAGGCAAGGAGGAGGCGGGAACCAGCTAAACAGTCAACGTATAGTTTAATGATAAAACGCAACATAAAACAAACATAAACAAACGCAGACACACATGCAGCACGACCACATGCGTCTCTCTCACTCTCAAACTGGCGCCTCAGTGTCATCTTTATCCATCTTTAATGGCTGATTAGCCCGATCCAGGGCCGGCGTGTCCTCACCGCCCTCCTCCTCATCACATTCAGCTTTAACAATTTCAGCTTTAAGGCATTCCACATCATAACTGCCAGCACCCCTTAACCATAGAGTAAAATCATTGTAATGCTCAACCTCTTGTAGCTTATTGCTTTATTTCCAATAACAAAATAAACATTTCCATAAAATAAGCATTTTAGAGTTCAAAAGATATTACTTCATAAAATGTAGGCTCACAAACATTCTAAAGAAAGGAAAGCAAAGTATCCTTAAACTGATGAATGTTTAATCAGATATTCCTACTTGTTTCTTGAAAAACATTCTCATAACTTGCTTGCGTACTTTTGTCAGATTTAGTCCATAAATAAGGGGGTTTAAAATGGGGGGTATGAGTAGGAATTCCAATGCCATAAAATTACGCACACCTTGTGGCAAATTTCGAGAACCATAACGGCTGTACAATACATCAAACAGCAATGCAACAGTTACATTGAGCAATGAAAGCAGATGAGGTACACAAGTCTGTATGAATTTGTGCCTTCCCTCTATTGAGCTCCTGCACTTTTGAATCAAGTGAATATATGAGCAAAATATTAATACTGCATGTCCAAAGTATGTAAGAATAACAGTGTACCCAAACACATTATTTACTGTTGTAGAAAAACAAGAAAGTTTAGCAACCGCCCAAATCTCACAATATAACTTTTCAATACTAGAGCCACATAAGGTGAGACTTGATGTTAATGCTATTAGAACAGACATGCAAAAAAATGGAGCCAGCCAGCAGAAAAGAATACATTCAAGAACCCTCTTATTACTCATTTTTGAGTGATATTCCAGTGGTCTACATATTGCCACAAACCTGTCATATGCCATCACTGTTAATGTTGAAAAGTCACACAGAGCAGATGAATAAATAACAAATATCTGAATCAAACATTCAGCATAAGAAATCACATGGTACTGGGATAATAAATCATACATGAATTTAGGGTAGAATCCAGCAGTGCCATAAAGTGCATTTATACACAAGTTACATATAAACATATACATTGGCTCATGAAGTGTCTTATGTGAGATTACAGTGTAAATTACAGTTATATTACACAACACCATTAGGGGATAAAACAGTGCTGTCAGTGAAAATAACACATATCGGTTTTCCATTGTTTCATTCAGACCAGAGAGTGTAAATTCTAAAACTCTGGAAACATTCTCCAGCGATGGATCAATCTGTAATGATATGCAATTATTATGCAGTAATTATTATTATAAAATTATTGGAAAACTATAAGATGGATTTATTTTAACTGTCATTGTCTTTAGATAGTCAATTACTCCTTTTTCAGGATTCAGAGAAAGTAAATATCAAATAATCTAACAGTCCCGTACACTGATATTTCAGTATTTTTTTTTTATTTGTATTGCTTTTTTCAATTTTCCTGTATAACTGAAAGAGTACTACAAATCTGCATTCCATCTTTGATATAAAAAACATTTATATTTGCCCAAAAATAACCTTACCATTAATTGACTTATAATGAGAAAGACTAGATCACAATATTGAATTAAATACTAGAAATCAGCATTATAATTTCCCCATAAAAAATACATTAACCCACTGTATCTCAAATTAGAACACACATGATTTGTTTTGTTAAAAATTTCTCACAAAGTGAAACGATCACACTTTACTGATCATACAGTATGCTGAATATGCTGAAGTGCAATCACTAGCTTATTTTTGATTGAAGAATTTGAAGGTGTTGCATTTGCCTGCAGTCTCCCAGCAGTTTCAATCTTACCATGTTCTTCGTTTGCATGTTCCTCACAGTGTTTTGTAAAAGACCAGTTCGGTTTGCTATATATGGATACTGGTCTCATGCTAATTGCCTTGATCACGAACACTAAAAACAGTTTTAACAAGCTCTCTAAAGGCTATGCTTATCTTAATAGCATGTTTATGCAAATCTAGATAGATTTGTATGTATTATTTGTGAGTTAATTTTTGACAACCATATGCCTGCCAGTATACTGTATTTGATACCACACTGCATAATATGTATCCTGTAATATTTAGAATGACTGTTTGGAAATCTGGAGTTACGTGACGCCATGCGAGGATCGGACATGTGAACGGCGAGCTCTGCGCACTTTGCTAGTTTTAACACATTTAATAACATAAAACTGTGAGATTCGGTACACTCTGTTCCATAACTGTTCTAGGATTACAAATCCTTGGCTCTGGCCACATTAAAAGTCACTTACGTGCTCAAGCTGACACCCCCGAGCAGGCCACGAGCCTGGGAGTCGATTTAGTCTGGGAAGTGCGGGAAATGCGGCAAGAGATGCTGAACATGTTGGTAATACTGATGAAGGTTGTTGTAGACTTGGAGGATCTTGCTGTGATATGTCGATTGATGGAGGCAAAGTTCACTGATGTGGTTACAAGAGTGGGGGATGTCGAGAAACGGATTGATTACCCGGAATCATCGGAGAGGGAATTATCTGCTAATCCGCTAGCAACCAAGGTGGATTTGGAGTGTGTCTGGGAGAAGTTGCAGGACATGGAGAACCATAGCCGGCAGAATAAAATCCGAAGAGTCGGAAAGGGTGAAGAGGGACAGGATATGGTAAAAATCCTGGACGGGCTCTTTCCGAATCTGCTCGAAATAGCAGGCCATAAGCTGGAAATCGAGTGAGTTCACAGGGTTCCCGCTCGGCGATCCACAGAAGGAAACAGGCCCCGATCAATTCTGGCCAAATTTCTGAGATCATCTGATAAAGATCTTGTGTTACGTGAGGAGTAAAGGAAGGATTTCTTGGAAGAACCAAAGCACTTTCTTGTTCCCAGACTTTGCAAATTCGACAAGAGAGAAACGTGATCGATTCAAGGAATGCAAGAAACATTTAAATCAATGGAAGGTCACTTTAGCACTGATATTCCCGGCCAAATTGAGAATAGATGCTAAGGATGGCTGTAAAACATTCACATGCCCACAGCAAGCGATGTCCTTTATAAAATCAATGGAGTGAGAAAGTCATCTTGTTGCACTCACGTTGCAGCCGAGTGGACCAGCTCACTGAACATTTGCTTGATGGTTTGGGGAGTCTACACGCCTTTTGTGCTGGTTCCACCTAGCGGCTGGAGTTTATTTTGTAGAGTAACACACCTTCAGGACAGTTTTGTGGATGAATCTGCATGCTCTTTGTGCTTATTCCGCCTATTGGCGGGAGTTTGTTTTGTGGAGTATTTCTTGCAAGTCATTGGAGTAAGTCATTTGTTCACACTAATATTGCAGCCGAGTGAACCAGCTCACTGAACATTTGCTTGACTGTTGAGGAATCTGTGCACTTTCTGTGCTGGTTCCGCCTATCGGCTGGAGATTATTTTGTAGTGTAACACACTTTCAGGACAGTTCTATGGATGAATCTACACGCTCTTTGTGCTTATTCCGCCTATTGGCTGGAGTTTGTTTCATGGAGTATTTCTTGCAAGTCATTGGAGTAAGTCATTTGTTCGCACTCAAGTGGCAGCCGAGTGAACCGGCTCACTGAACATTTGCTTGACTGTTTGAGGAGTTTGCACGCTTTCTGTGCTGGTTCCGCCTATCGGCTGGAGTTTATTTTGTAGAGTAACACACCTTTAGGACAGTTCTATGGATGAATCTACACGCTCTTTGTGCTTATTCCGGCTATTGGCTGGAGTTTGTTTTATAGATTACCTTTTGCTGTGCAATTTTGTTTCACAAAATTTGTATAGAAACACTGGTCTTGAGCATTCTGACGGAAAGGCTGTCGTGGGGGTTCTCGTAGGCGTACATGGACTGTTTGAGTTTGGAGGGATGGACGCCAGTTGGCGCTGTTGTGCGCGGGGTTAATGCACACATTTTTCTTTTTTCTGTTTTTTTATTCTAGGGGATGTTTGGGGTTTGATTATTGCACTAATGTTGGAATTTCGTCTTTATAATCTTGTTTTTGACACACAATCTATTTTTTCTTATATGTCAAAATGTAAATGTTAATATGAGTGGATTGTCTCTCTCCACGTGGAATGTGAATGGGTTGGGGCACCCCATAAAAAGAAGGAAGGTTATTTCTCTTCTTAAGCGTAAGAAATATGATATAGTGTTTCTTAAAGAAACAAACCTTTCTCCGCAGGAAGCTGAAAAATGGGGTGGGCTTTTTTTTATAGTACTGGCTTGAGTAAGAGCAGGGGAGTTATAATGCTGATAAGTAAACATCTACAACTCAAATGTCTCAAACAGTGTAAAGATAAATTAGGAAGAGTCATTATTGTTTTAGCTGAAATTCAAGGACAACGTCTTAGTTTGGCTAATATTTATGCACCTAACATTGATGATCAGGGCTTTTTTATAGATCTTGAAGGGATGCTGAAAGCCACTGGCACCCTTCATGATAAATACTGGGAGGAGACTTTAATCTTTTGATGGACTCAGTCCTTGATCATAGTGAAGCAAAAGTGTGCAAGCCCCCTAGAGCAACATTGACGCTTCACAGGATGTGTAAAAATCTTGGTCTTACAGATATTTAGAGACTTTTGAACCCATCTGGTAGGGACTATACATTTATTTTTCATCAGTCCATAAGATCTACTCTAAGTCCCTCATTTCATCTGTTGTTGATTGCTCAATTGGAAACATTTTAGTCTCAGATCATGCCCTGGTGTGTTTAGAGGAGTTGCCACATAAGGCAAAAAATAAATCATATAATTGGTGCTTTAATGTATCCCTTTTGCAAAATCCTGAATTCCAACAAATGCTAAAGGCTGAAATCAGTGTCTATATGGAGACCAACTGGTCCTCAGTATCCTCTGT